>NW_008824372.1:391591-402830 GCF_000699105.1 Pygoscelis adeliae
TCATTGCTTTGACAGAACTCCCCTTGTTTGGGAACTGCAGTACATCCTTACACTAAAGGCATTGTCATCTGCAAGAATAATGTGGTTTTTCTAACCCCCAGAAAAGAAACAATTACTGCAGAACAGATATTATACACACACTTAAGCAGCCCAGAAGGCCTTTCTTGGCAAAATAAGCACAGCTAAAATTCTGCATCTATAGAAGCAGAAAGTCGGACGCCTTCCCCTCGTGGCAACCTCTGGGGCAGGAATGAGCCAGGCTGGGCAGACAGCCTGCTCGGGGGCGCGGGGCTGCGAGGACGCGGCGGGATGTACGTGTGTGTGTGTGTCCGTAGGCAGAGGCGGAGGGGATCTGTGGTAATGGGGTAGATGGAGCCGCCCCAAAACTGGTGCCTCCCTGCTTCTGAAGAGCCACTCTGGCTTTCTCTTTGGGCTTAAAATCTTTTCCAACCTCTTTGTTTCCCTTTTGATTTCAAGGAGCTGGGGCTTGTTTTCCAGGCTCGGTCAGTCTGGTGATGAGGTTCATAAATTATTCCTTAAAACACTCGTGTCAGACGAATTGCAAGGGCTGTGCGGGGCAGGCACTAGCTAAATGTGCATTGCTGCTACCAAAGACCTGCTGCTACTGCAGTCGCAGCCTAAACTTCTCTTCCAAGAAAGAAATGCTCTGACGCTCTGATATGGCCTTAGTCCCTATCCAAAAGCCACTTGGTGCTGAGGGAGCAATGAATTGCTGTTACTGTGCAGGCAGTTGACCACTCTGCTCACCCATCATGAAAGTCAAAACACTTGGACACCCCCAATCTGTTGCCTTGCGTTTTAGCGCTGATTTGTGTTCAAACACAGAGATTACTTAAAAAACATAAACATAGGCAAGGTCAGGGATTTTTCCCTCTCATATTACAAGTTGTTCCTGTCAAGATTTTTTGGTCAACGTCCCAGGACCTGAAGAAGACTAAAGCATGCAGGAAGGTGGAGATGGAAACAAAAGCATTCTTCCTTTACAATTAATTTTAAAAACTCTTTTTTTTTTTTCCCCCCAAGAAATTTTCTGTGTATTATTAATGAATGCAAGGTGAACATATATTTGAAACAATAACAGGAATGGTTTCCAGCCCTGAATTAAATTAAATGTATGAAAGCTGCCTTATTCTGGAGTATAATTCAGTGGTAATTATATCATACAGGCAAAGCACTAATCGCTTCCTCCTGATCTCCTTTCTCAGCCCTAGCACTCTGGTGGAAAGCTAATGCACTTAAGGGGTTACACAGGAAAAGTTTTCTGAATGTGATCACAATACTTCCAGGGGAGCAACACAATCTGTCCCGCACTGTTCTGACCAATTTAAATTGTTACTCTGAAAGGATCCTCAAATTCCATTTCTAAATAATTGTTTACAACCAGTGGCTGCTGTTTACCCAGATACAAGCTCCTATTTTCTCTGTTCAAATTGCATCGCAAAATAATTACTTGGTATCATGCTGTTGCCAGTAATGGAAGGAACCATCTCCCTTGCAGGTGCCACGCACACCAAGAGCAACGGCATCCTCTGGTCAGCTCAAAAGAGGGCAGAATTTCTGCTGATTTTATTTAATTATCTTGATTGCAGGTCCAGGACTGGCTGGATATTCAACCCAAAGGCATTCAGGCACTTGCATGGTGCAGGGTTATAATGTCAGGCATCCTTGGAGGTGCAAGTTCCTTTCTGAATCCTTCACGTGCAGTGGTCAAAAGTAACATTAAAACTTGCGGGAGATAAGTGTCCTGCATCCAACGGCATCAAAACCCACACTTTATTTGGCTTATATGCTTGTAGGGAGCTGTATTTATCTTCTTTTGCTACCGGTCAGTCTCTCCTCAGGGACACAAAGGGCATCCTTGCCACTACATGGAAATCGTATGCTCTAGTGGTGCCGCATGTATATAAGCAAGCTAAATTTTAAAACTTGGCCAGATGAGATTTGAGGCACTTTTTAAGCATTTTTATAAATAAATGTAAATGCTCATGTTTTTTCCTGTTGGCTTTCGCTATTGCATGGACTGTAAGTCCATTCTCATCAGTAGAGGGTAGTAACTTCATGTTGTACTGACAATTAAATTATTTTTAGCATTCTTCTAGTTCTGTAAGAGAAAGATTTTTCCAGGCTTAGCTGGTAGCTTTGCATCATCTTTTCTGAAATTTAGATCCTCTGTAGTCACAAAACAAGGAAAAGAGTAATTATGATCAAGTCAGGGGTTTAGTTTAGTTTATCCTTGTGCAAATTATATCAGGCAAATATCTCTTCTGAAGCAGCTGACCAGCAATAACCCAAAGTAGGTTAAACCATCTTGTGATTATTTTTACAGAATAGACTATGTAAAGAGTTGGAAAACGCTTTACTTCTGTGGCTAATGCCGAATCCTTTCGGACGGTCAATTCTGGCGTAGGGTGGATCTGAGGTCTGTGGATCTTTCCGCTGACATTATGTTGTGCACGGTTAGGTGATATCATGCTGTGTACGATTACCTGCTATCCCGCCGCTTCCCCGATGGGGGAATTTTGTTGTAGGTGCTGGTGGCTGCATATTGTCCCTGAGATACTTACCAGGCGCAGAGCGCCTGCTGAGGCCGGCACAGGGGCAAACTCCACCTGCCAAGCTCCAAGATGTGGCCGTGGATCACATTTTACCTCATTTTTCCATAAACGAGGCATTGCCGGGAGCACAGGACACGAGGCGAGGGCTCTGGTCTCGTTTGTGTCGTCTGAGAGCAGGTCACTAGAAGAGTCAGTCACTAACAGCTGAAGAAGGTGAATTTCTGACTCTATCTTGCTCTTCTCTTCCATCTGAGAAACAGGAAAAAAAAGGCATCAAAACAGGCTGGACTTCATCTAATTAAAACCCATTTGCTCTCACAGCCTCAGGACCTGACTCAGAATTTCACTCAAAAGCCATGAGTTATGGCGGGTATAGGGGTGTATACTGTGATTGCTCTATCGAGGGCAATGTCTTCAGCTTGAAAAATTTACACCAATCTTGTCCTATGATTCATCGATTTAAATCAATTTTCAAAGGAACATCTGCAAGAATTAAAGGATTATAAAAATGAATGAGTAATTTTTCTCAATCCATTGTTGATATGACTAGAAAAGGGTGGATGATTTACTCCCTGACGATCTATAATTCTACTTGTTAATAGGCTGGGTGAAATCCTTCATATTTATGACAAGGGATTACAGGTCTCTCCAGTGAATTTGCACAAACCCCAAATGAATCTACTGCAAGTGGCAGCACAGATGAGGGTTTATAAGGATCTGATCAAGGAATTTTCTGGAAAGATTTGCAATGGCACACTTAAGTTTGTGCATATTTCCCTAAGCTTCTGTTTAAAAATAAAGATTATATAAATTAATTGACAGTTATTGCATCATAACCATGTGAAGGATGTAGTAATACTAATATTACGGAATTCAAACTTAAGAATGGTGCAACACCTTTTAGTAAATTAATGAGGCCAACTGTATTAATTAAGGCCAATTGTAACTGTAGTTATTTGTTAGGCAAACTCAAAGGAGGATACAGAAATTTGTCCAATAGGCAGTTGTCACCAGCGAGTTAATTATGCATGACGGCAAAAGGAGCGCATCTTTCAAGAATAACAGGTCATCAAGGGAGGCTTTGATAGATGATTAAAAACATGAGAGCTTGAGAAAATTAGCAGATGCCGAAGAAGGGAAATAAACAATGATCAAAAAGAGGCTAGCAAAACCAGACAGCTCTAGGAAAGTCCACAGACTTGACGTATTGCCTGTCCCCAAAGTGGGCAAAAACAACTAAGAGGCAGAAAAAAGTTCTTGAGGGAACCAAATGAAGGCTGGACGGAGACTGTGCAGTAACAGCCTTACCGGGGCAAACAAGAGGGGCAGAGTGTGAAAAGCATGGGGCAGTCTTCTAATAAATCAACAATTTGTAGTGAGAGAGCAGGGAAAATGGTGATAAATTATCAGTTTGAAAAAGCAAAAAGTCGAATGAATATATCTATGTGCAAATGACCTGTATTTGCCAGTAAGGAAATATACTCCTAATAGTCCCAACAATTTCCCAGCAGTCTTGGTAATTTGGTTTGTCTGGAGCAAGGCAAAAGTGGATGATCTGAGAACCTTTAAAATGGATTGAAATGGGTTCTCTTCTTGAAGTGATCTGCTGTCAGAATTGGATCAGTGAAAGCATCCACGGACGCTTGCCACTATCCAGAGATATGCATGAAGTATAGTTTGAGTTTATAATGTAGATTTCTGGAAGCTTAAACTTATCTGAAACACTGTGAAATTGGCCTCGTTCCTGCACCATGGTGAGACATGAGGCTTCTGCTTATGTCTCAAGACCTGCATTTTGAGTTTTGGCATGGTCCAAGGATGAGCCCCGAGGGCTGGATAGCAGCCTCATACCTGCTCCTGACAGCACCCTCCTCGTCCCTGCCCTGACACAGGCACAACCCGTGCTGTAAGCTGGGATCAGCGATGATGCAGGTCCCGTGTACCAGCCTTACAGCAGCCGAGAGATCTGTGCAAAGGCAGGATCTCTCCGTCCACACGCACTGTGAGAGTCCTTTATCCTGGTGCAATGGCCCAGAGGGGATTTGATATGGCTGGACCTCCTGATTCCTTTAGAATCTCTGTTCCTGCTTTAGCAGTCATGGCTGGTTGTATTGGAGATGTGGCCGTGGCTCCTGCATACCTTGCTGGTATAAAGGAGTAATTTAATTAGCCAGCTGTAGAACATACAGGATGGAGAGTCTCTTCATAAAATAACAGTGGTGCTGTAAAGCAATTAGAGAATTTGCTGATGTCCTAAGCTGCAGAAGCACAATTTAAGAGTTTTTGCGAGTCATAGGAAAAAAAAAAAAAACCAGATTAAATTGTACACCACTAATATTTAATTTGGGACCCTTTAGTTGTAGTTACAATGCACTCAATGTTATTTTGTAGCTTCATTGCCATCTTTGTCGTCAGGGGACAAAGATGAGAAGAATATATACAGCTTTAAATGAAGGGAGGAGTACAACAAATTGCATATATTTGACTCAGTTTTGCTTGGAAACTGTTTATAATAATTTTCCAGAATGTTGCGATTGTGAACAGAATTTACTCCAAAGAAACGTTGTGTCTGTCTGTCTCACGCATGCACACGCACGCATGTTGGCTTTCTCTCATTCACTCTCTTTGTGAGGATAACGGGAGGAGGTGGTAGCATCTGCTCAGGGGTTTTAAATACAGAGGAAGGCATTTGTCTGCTCTGTTTTATTAATGCCCTTTCTGTGAATGTCTGGTTCAATGAGGAGCAATTATTCTGGTCCTGTTCTGGATGTTCAGAAGTTGAAGACTTCCAGGGCATTTTGCAAATCTGCACTGTAACCACCACTGCACATGAAGTAAGTGTCTTTGTGCCATAAAGAACCTCATCTTGTTGCAAGGGAAAGGTCGGTGTGAGGCAAAGCAGATGTTGTATGCTTTATTGTGTTATGTTGTTTTACGAGGCAGTGACAAATAGCTGTGCAAACCCAGGCGCTTTGACACTGCACATGTGTGGTGAAAACCATTAGCTAAAAAGTCTCAGTGTCGACATGGGCCATGCCTCTGAGATTACTGGGAACGCTCCTGCTGATTAGAAGGGTGGAGAGCTGAGGCCAAGAAGTCACCTGGGAGGTGCCGCTCCTGCGGGGTCCGTGGTAACTGCTGGAATTGGGCAGTTGCCTTTTAGGTTGGTTTGCACCATCACACTGGAAATGTTTGTTCCTTAAATTCCAGATACCACTGAAAATAGGAGGCCCTCTTTCACAGATTTCTCTGGTGAATATGATGTTTGCTGACATCATCTAAGTGTATTCACATTTAATTGAGGGAAGGGAGGGGAGAAGATACCTGCATTGAGTAGTTTGAAAAGCTGCAGCCACTTTGGTTAAAAAGAAAGCCTTTTCCAAACTACAGCTGAGTTTGACAACATTGGAATGACAATAGCCTTGCACGCACAGAATAAAATGCTTTATAGGTGGGGGAGAGAAATTCGCTCAGCTAAAACAGAGCAGGGAGAGGCCAACAGGGAACACGGTGCATCGCTGCCTCCCTGGGCTCGGTTCAGGACAGCTGCCTGCTCCGGGGGTTTGGACTGTGTTCCCCTGCTCTCGTGTAGTGTCCGAATGGAGGAATCTCATACGCAGTTTACTTTGCTTGTTATCCAAATAGCCTTTCGTGAACCAGGACGATGTTTAAGACGGTCCAGTGTCGCAATCATGGCAATGTAAAACTCAGAAGCAGCATTAACTGTGCAGTACCTGTAATTACTCCATGAATTAATGGCTGCAGATTGCCATACCCATGGCAAGGCTTCTGCTGCAGTAATGGATATTGATGTAAAAATCTGTTGTATTAGACCAAGTGTGAAAAATCAGCTTTCTGGAGGAAAAAAATCACATTCAGGTTTCATGTTATTGCTTTTTATGGAAAAAGAAGTCCATAAACCTAGATGTATTCCTGGAGCAAGCAGCATCTTTAGGCTACTTTTTATGTGGTTTGATGCAGACAAAGTGATGCCATTAGGCAGGAGAAGAGTCGAGCCTTGCGGAAACCAAGCCGCTTTCCCGCGGTCACCGGCTGAGGCTCTGCTCCCCCAGGGGCCACGGGCAAAGGCAGCGCTGGCAGAGCCCGCGCCCCACGGCGGAGGGGAGTACAACCCTGGGGGGACATCGCAACCAGCCCCACATCTCCCCACCCCCCCCCAACCCCCCGTGCTGGGGACAGCCCAAGGGGCCCTTGGGGCACTTTGGCGGGGTCACGGCTGGGGATCGCAGGGATGCCTGTGCTGGGATCGTCCCGGGGAGACCCCTGGGTTTCTTACAGGGGTGAAAGGGCTGAGCACGAGGCAGGGAGATTTTTGCATAGGGACATTTTACAACAGAGCGTGCTTGTCGCTGAGGTTTTTTTCCTGGAAAGCAGTGAAGTTTCTGCCTCTGACTCATTCTTTCACAAACCTGCTCTGCCCATCATAAAACTGAAGATTTTCTTTCTTTGTTAGAGTAGTGCCATGATTTTGTTTTCTTTTTAGTGAAGGTTTCAATTTTCAGGATTTGCTGAGCAAAAACCAAGTTTATGTTTTTTGTAAGGAAGCTCAGATTTGTACAGAAGCGCAGGACTGCAGGCACAGGACTTCAGAGGGACGCTGGATACTGCGCTCCCAGCGCCAGATTCCCACCAGTAGAATACAGGTGCCCATGCACTTACTGTCTGCGCTTAGCGAGAAAATGACTTCATTCCTAGATTCTTATCAGCCGTGCTTTCTTCATTGTGATCTGACTTGCTTGTGAACGTCTTCGGACTGGACTGTTATAGTCCCTCACAAGGGTTTAATCTTAACTGTAGTGTAAGAAATTTCAAAACTTTTTAAATGTCCTAAATTGATAGAGAATTGCTTTGTATCCTAATGAATGTTCCTTTAGTATTTAGGATGTGATGCAGAATGCATTTAAATGCTTTCACTGGGTTTGGGAGAGATGTGGGCTCCTTATAGGGGAAAAAAAAAAACCCTAGAGGAATAAAGATGGGGGCATTCTAGCAGAATATATAGGTTTTAGTAAAAGACAGAAACAAGGGTTTTGCACATCTATTGTGTGAATTGCAATCTATTGTAAGAATTGAGGGTAATAAAATACCAATGGTAATCGCTATGTGTAAATTCCCTGCCTTAATTTTGTGCATAATGGACAATACATGGCAGTACCAATTATCCTGTGTTCTCCATTTGCAGAGGTAGCACTAAAGATAATGCCGATGTTCCTCATTGCAAATTCTATTATCTCTAAAAAGAAACAGTTAATTAACCCCATAAAACCATTAGTAGATCATTCTTAGTATTTAAGAGACATCTGGGTTCTAGGAGAGATATTTTTGCCAGTAGAAGCCAGCAGGATTAGCTTCAGGTTGCTTAAAAATGGTGGCTTCATCTGGGCAAATAGTAAATAACAAAGTAAATAATGTGTTAATGATCAGCGTTAGGTAGGAAGGATGTTCTCGAAAGGTGTAGTCATGGCCAGAAATCTCGAAGTGAAATACAGCACTTATGTGACACTGTGGCATCCATTATGATATTGCTGTAATTTAGTAAATTTTCTTGCAAGTTAGTGCCCCTTCAGAAGAACATACTCTTTCGGCGGAAGAATGTCTTTGGGTCAACCTAAATGATACGAGTGTTGCATACTTAATGTTTTTCAACAGTGTGGAGTGTGAAGGCTCCTTATACTTACACACTCAAAGGAAAGAAGCATTTTATGTTCAACATAGCTTTAATTTTACGTTAAAAAAAGCCTTATCTCAAGGGTTAATTCACATCAAACAATCAAAGAGGATTTCATAATTATTTCTTTTGGCAAGGAATAAAAATTCCCAAAAAACCAAACATGCCGAAGCAAAGAAAGGCAAACTGTAAAAATACACTGGGCAATGCTGATTTTATGAGTAAAATAGAGATAGTGGACACGATATATTTCTTTACGATTGTACTTGCAGTTCTTCCAAATAGCAGTTTTAAAATAATATAGCTGACTCGGGGTTTCTATGTTGCAACACTGGTGCAATAGCTCGTGGGTTTCCCAGGAAGCTGCCCCTGCATGTCCCAGCGAGCCCAGCTCCCCCGAAACAGCCTGCGTGCCACCATCGTGTCCCCCCTGGCTGCCCCAGCCCTGCACCTCCAGCCTGCCTCCCCTCATCCTCGTAGCCCTTGTTCAGATCCCATTATATTTTTCTTGGGCATGGGAAGTAAGGCATTCGAGATGTCAATTTGAACTGGGGCTTTTTTGTTTTCTTTCTTTTGTAAAGCTGCCATTAACTATTTATAAATGATTCTATAGATACTGGAGGAAATTAATCTGCTAACCAGGTAGAAAGTAATATGTGGCTCATTTACTCTTCTCTTGTCCTGGCTCTCTCCGAAATCAATGGGACTCTGCCTACTAATGCCTGCTTAATTCCCAGACGTTTCTGAGTGGATCAGATATGTCATTCAGAAGTTATTACAGTCCATCCAAAAAAAGGTGCAATTTCTCAAGGTTAGGTGATCATTAAGGCCTGACTTGACTTAAACTTCTTGTAGCAGAAAATGATCTTTTTCTAAGGGATTTAAAAACTTATTTTATTTAATGCATTGTAGGGAAATATGATGAATTTCTGTAAAATTGAACAGAGATCTCAAATCTGTAAGTGAATTTTCTAACTTGTGCATAGTACCCGCTCTCTCTAAAGAATTCTAAATCTGTAGGTTTTTAGAATAATACATAGAATAGGTGGGGGTTTTTATCAACTACATCCCTTTAAATTTTTCAGGTTTTGCACTTAATACTGATGATCCTCCTCTTGGGACCAGCTCTCCTGGTGTCTTCCTCCTTCCCTTCCAGTCCCTGCATCTGTCACTAAAGCTTTGTTCTTTGGCCACTCCTGGTTTATTTCTTCTTGATATCTTTGGGCAATTTAATTAAGTTTTAGTATTACTACCTTCTCCTGGGGGAAGAGTCTTGACTTTGCGTGTTCAGTCTTGACCTCTCCGTGCGTATTCAATCATTCATCTTCATCTGCCATCAGCTTTTGTTCATGAATAATCTGCCAGATTTAACAGAACAAGAACTAAACATCCAAAAACAGTTGCTCAAACAAATCTGACTGTCTGTCCCCTGCTCAAAGCCATTCAATGACCTTTCCTTATTTCCTATATCATCTTTACATTGGTTTTTGCCTTCAAGGTACTTCTCAATTTAACTGTGGCCTATTCTTGGCCCCTTTCAGTTTTCCGTTTCCCTCCCTTCCCTCCAGTGCCCCATTTAAGAGTGTCTATCTGTTCCCTCCAGTTTTCTCCTCCTCCCACCCTTGTTATGATCGTGCCAAGCAATGTCAAATCGAAGGATCCGCAAGTCAAGATTCTGAAGTTCAGCAAATCACAATGCAAAATTATTAGTAATTATTAAAAATCACAAAAAGTATTTAAATCACAGATTTACATGCATTTACAAGGAACTGCTCTGTCCTGTGAGACGACAGTGTGATAAGAAGAGAAAAAGAGGCAGTAATGAGAGAGTGAGAATAACAATCAGGTCAGCATAAAGCTTTCTGTTTCTTATAATATCTGCCTGTTTTCTACCCGTCTGCACAGACAAATACCAGGGACTGGAGCTCGGAATAGGACACGCAGATCCTATCCATCTGCTCCAAGTCATTATAAAACTCTTCCTCCTACACATGGAGAAGAAAAAAAAAAATGATGAAGAACTCATGAAGGAAGAAAACCCCTGAGCGTGAGCGCTCTGCAGGCAGGTCAGTGACTTAGTGCTCGTCTCATCTATGGACACAGCACCAGGAGAAGTTCTCACGTTGGTCATATGTTGAGCCTCTACGAAGAGAAGGACTAATCGAGCGGTTTAGAAACTGGCAGCAAAATTACGAAATAGTTCCCCCACAGCTTGCAGTGAGGCAAGGCAACGCCTCTGTCACTTCCCTGCAGCAGATGAAAGCAGGGACACAAAACATATGATAACCCGCAGGAGCAGCGCTGGTGCTAGGTGCTCATCGCACCCTTTCCTCTCACGGGGTTTTCAAAATCACTGTCGAAAGGATGGCTGAAGATAACTGAACTGGTAGTGCAATCAGGCATGCAGGGTCCAGTAATTTAATGATGGCCAAGGCTGGCCACTTAGCAGACGTTGTGCTTTGCGTACTGATACCATAGTCTCCCAAACACTGTACCTAACGTGGCATGTAAACAAATGTCTCAGATTTTTTTTTTTTTTCCTCTGGTGCAAACATAATTAATTCTAGTGATCTTTCTGCCTCATCGGTCTGGGAATTTTTTTTAAGCTAGTAAATCCCCTGATGTATGAATTGCGGCTTTTATTGATGTCTTCAGAGTATCTAATGTAGTGGGGACTCACTGAGCTGTAGATAGCCTCACGTTCAGTTTTGGGCCCCTCACTACGAGAAGGACGTCGAGGTGCTGGAGCGTGTCCAGAGAAGGGCAGTGAAGCTGGTGAAGGGTCTGGAGAACAAGTCCTATGAGGAGCGGCTGAGGGAACTGGGGTTGTTTAGCCTGGAGAAAAGGAGGCTGAGGGGAGACCTCATGGCTCTCTACAACCACCTGAAAGGAGGTTGTAGCGAGGGGGGTGTGGTCTCTTCTCCCAAGTAACAGGCGATAGGACGAGAGGAAACGGCCTCAAGTTGCACCAGGG
>NW_008824372.1:403919-437228 GCF_000699105.1 Pygoscelis adeliae
GGTGGCTCATATCACCCTTCTGACCAAACTATTTAATGTATTGTCTGATGGATGCTGAGAAACTTAGATGTTTTTAAAAATTTGTGAGAGTTGCTTTCATGGTATAACTTGCTTTTGAGCAAGTTTATTTTTTTTTTTTTTTTTTTTTTTCCATATGTTGAACTGATGATTTACTGAGTCCTCCTAAGCTCTTAAATTTGTGGAATTTAGTTTCCATATATCTGTAACATATTATGTTGTGACATGCCAGATGGAGGAGTGCTTTGAATGGAGAAGGGTATTATTGGTGGACTTAACTCCATCTCTCTTTAGCTCCCTGCTTCATTATAATTTTTCCAATCTGAAAATCACTGTAGTTAATCTTCAAGTAGGTAGTAATGTTTTTAGGATGCTAATTTATTGTGTAAAAGGATACTTTCTTGTAAGACACTACCTTGTAAGAAGCAGAATTGTGTCTTGCTGTTGCTCTAACTGCCCATACATTTTTACATAGTAAAACCAGCCTGCTTTGTGTTTGGTAAAAACTACTATTTCTGAGCCTTCATTTACAAAATAAGACACTTAAAACAAAAAGGAACATAGGATCTTACAGACAGAGATTCATCCCTGGAGGTATTTAAAAGACGGGTAGATGAGGCGCTTAGGGACATGGTTTAGTGGGCATGGTGGTGTTGGGTTGATGGTTGGACTCGATGATCTTAGAGGTATCTTCCAACCTTTATGATTCTATGATCTATATTTTTATCAGCAATAATAATGTTGTTTCTTTATTGAAAAGTTGCCTTCTGTAGCCAAACTAGAGATTACTTCCAGTACATTTTTGGGGGAGAATTTTTACTTTATTTGGGCTTTAATCTATTGACTTTGTCTTTAGAATGCTGGCCTGTATATTCCATTCATTTTATGATGAGAGACCTTTAAAAATGAAAATAATGTTTAAAAAATGAGTATCAGAAACAGTAGAAAAAAGAATGAATGTTACCAAAAAGCAATAGCCATCTGGATGTTTCTGTTCTGTGTAGAGTTTATATGGCCTATTCATTAAAGAAAGACCCTGCTTCTGGCTTTCCTCACTTCAAGATGATGGTAAAAAACTGTTTAAATCCAATGCTTATTTTACTTCACAAAGCTTAGAAATAAATTACTATTTTAGTGTTCATACGTGAAATGCTCTATATCTTATAATCTCAAAGAAGGAAATATCCATGTAGGGGAATGACTGAGTTGTACTGAGCATCTGTTAGAGTGTCTCTGATGTGAAAAGCATATGGAAATGCACCGGATAGGTCATGTTTTCCATTTAAAAAAAAATTCTCAATGCATATTTTTGCTCTTTGATTGCATGGTGAAGAGCAAGAGAAAGCAATATGGGAGAAGGGCTGAAAAGGCAACGCTAGGCTGGGTTTGAGGTAGTGAAGGAGGGATACTGGAGCGGCAGAAAGCGGAAAATATGGAAAAGCAAAGTGTCCTGCTGTGAGAGAGGAGGTGAGCCCAGCAAATTGGGAAGAGGGAGAGCAGAGGTCAGAGCAGCGCAGCATCTAGAGCAGTTTCGAAGAGCAGCACAAGCAGGGGGATGGAGGGAGGGTGGATGCTGTGGGCTTGGGGAGCAGTGTCACCCCATCGAGGGGACAGGCTGTGGGGTTTTTTTTGCTCCTGATCTTGCTGTGGTTTTATACTATGAAGGTGGCTTCCTAGTGTTTTGACCACTGTAGTAACTAGCAGCTTTAGGTCTTTAGAAAGTATTTCTTTGTTCTCCAGAGTGGATATGAAAGCACATCCCAAAGCGCGCAGCCCCGTGGAGCAGTTACCTGTTCGCTACCCGGCGGTGATGCGTGGGCATAACATATCTGTTCCTCCGTCGGTGTGCTTTTCTTCTCGGTGGTCTCTCCGGCTGTCGGTCTGTGTCTCGGGGATCCTGCGAGCACCGAGAGCAATCAGCACCTCCAAATCTCCCTGTTGCACTCCCAGCTTTCCTCATTTCATAACTCATCTCACCCCTGAGTAGAAAGGAGTAAATAGATCATCCCGGCATGGTCCACTACGTGATGCAAGCTGACATAACCTGGTGCTTTTGGGTGCGTGAGTTGCAGTGCATCAGGAGTCCTCGGTGCCGGGACGGAGGCTGGGCAAGCCCTGCCTGCCGGGGACACAGCCCTGGGCTTGCTGCAGCAGGAGTTGGGAGCTCAGCAGACCTCTCGTGCTTTTTGAGACAAATGTGGCCAAATGACTTGTCCTCACTCTTGCAGCTTGAGGGTGAACAAAGTATAGAATAAAAATAAGATAAAAATAAAAATCATGCATTTCTTCATGAGCTAGGAAGGAAGGGGGAAGCTGAGATTTAAAGCATCCCATGTCAGGTTTCAGTATTTGTACTCTAACCTGGGGACAGGCCAGGAGTCAGGCCATATACACTACATTTAAAAGCATATAATTGAAGTGAAGTTACAAAAAAAGAAAAAAAGCCACATTTTCATATTCTAAGACTTTGCTATTCTTCTCTATCTGACCTATTCCAAAAGCATTTTAATTTAAACTGGCAAGAATGTATATCCACCGTGATGGGACTTGGCACCAGCAAGGCGTCCAGCCTGTGATTTTTCTCTAGTATTAATGAAGCCTGATTAAGATTTACCAGAAACCTTGTCATTGCAGGAATCCTTCACAAGGGAGATGTCTTATGTGTTTACTGGTGGGTACTTATGAGAAATACTTCAAAATTAAAATGATACTTATGTTAGAACAGCGTTACGCTTGTACCCATGCTTTTCTAAGGATACAAGTGACATCAGGTTTGTAGAGAAATAACCTCATTTACAAAATTGCATGCATAGAAGGTATTTCCTCCTCTTTAAAGGCAGACTCTGTTTTTAACTTTCCACATCACATTATCTAGAAAGTAAAGAATCATTTGGCTGGCATTTGGTCAGCAAACTGCTTCACTGTGTTGTACCTCCCTTTCAGCAGTATTACAAACATACATTATGTTATGCAAATTTCATGGAAAATCGTCTCCTTGCTTGAATTGTCTTGAGCAGTGCAATAGTGCTGGTATCAGTGGGTTTAGCTCAACCCCAGAAATGGTCAGAATACAACTCAGCTTTGGAAAAAAAGGGTATTCCCCCCCCCTCCTTTTTAACCAGGAGAAAGAAACCCAACTTGTCAATTTTAATGTGTCAGGTTTCGGAAGACAGGCTCGATGCAGGGGCAGAAGTGGCGGTTGTCTTTGGACAACTGTCTGAAGGAGTTGGCTGCCTGCTGCAGTCAATCACGAAGTTCAGTAAAGGTTTTCAACTCGTGAATGTGCAGGAGCAGGTGACGGCAGCTAGGTTATGTCCCTGTCAAATCAGAGAGCCCAGGATACTGATAAGCCATCAAGTCATTTAAGCCCATTTCAAATGGAGTCACTTCAAATGAATGGAAATTAATGGAAAGGGATAATGGAAATCATTGGCTTCAACAGAGATATAATGTATTTAGTTTACATGTGTCTTAATGGAAATTGATGATCCTCATTTTGCATTTAATGGAATTCCTGCAGTCTTATTGCAATGTAATAGAAAATAATATTCTGTAACTGAAAATCAATTCAGATAATTCCTATTAATAATTAACACTCCTATCTTGGAATCATCTAACATCTATAATTTAGTGCAAGGGGAAGAAGTACATCTGACAGCGAGGTGAGGCTCCGTTCTGGATTTCAGGTGTGCAGTCTGCTCAGAAATATGGAGCTGAGCTGATCTTCCCTGGGCTGGGAGCAAGCAACTCCCTGGATGTGAACTGAAGTGACCGGGCTCCATCGTGTAGTCGCAGACTCTTTGAGAGGTTTTCCCGGTTACTCATGGAGTCGCATCTGTCCTTTTGCCCTACAGTGTTAAGTAAAATAGAGTGCGTTTGCATGTGATGTGCATTGAGGTGCCAGAACAGGAAAAACCCAGTCAGAGCTGCTCTACCTCAGTGCTTAATGCCAGTGGAATTTGAACACAGGTTGCATGAACTGAATTAAATGAGGATTTAAAATGAAGCATAGGTTAAGGTACCTCTTCCCCCCCTTACTCTGCAAAAATCCCAGCACTGCCATGGGGCAGACTCTTGCTGCGTCTTGTGTCCAGCTCTATCCTTCTCCATTTAATCTTCCTCAGGTGGATTGAGGACCCAGGCAGATTGAGGACCCAGGCTCCTGCTGAGGGTGGCGGGGTGCGGTGGTTTAACCCAGCGGGCAACTAAACACCACACAGCTGTTCACTCACTCCCCCCCAGTGGAAAAAAGAAGGGAAAAAAATAAGGGGGGAAAAAAAAAAAGAAAAAAGATAAAAGAATATACAAAATAAGTGATGCACAATGCAATTGCTCACCACACACCGACTGATGCCCAGCCAGTTCCCGAGCAGCGGTCACCGCCCTCTGGCCAGCTTTCCCCAGTTTCTATACTGAGCGTGACGTCCCATGGTATGGAATATCCCTTTGGCCAGTTTGGGTCAGCTGTCCTGGCTGTGCCCCCTCCCAGCTTCTCGCTGGCAGAACATGAGAAGCTGAAGAGTCCTTGACTTAGTTGTTGCTGAGCAGTGCTTATACGAAAACATCGGTGTGTTATCAACATTATTCTCGTCCTAAATCCAAACCACAGCACTGTACCAGCTACTAGGAAGAAAATTAACTCTATCCCAGCCAAAACCAGCACATTGGGTGAGCCAAGGTGATAGCCCATCACCTTCCCAATGCTTTAGCACCGAGGATCAGGAAAGAACGAGGGTTTGTTCTTCCTGTTGTTTCATTTATCTGAGTTTAAAAGGACAATGTTCATCATCTATAGTGGGTGGCTTTCTCCAGGCCCTTGTAGGGCGCAAGCAGTTCATCCTCAACGAGACGTTTAAAAGAGACATGCCCCTGACCCGCCTCATTTTTTTCCATTGACTGTTGAGAGAGTCTTGCTCACCCACAGGTGTCTACACTAGACGTGTCTAACACTAGTCAAGATAAAGCCTGTCCCATTCCCTATCTGTATTTCTGCATCTCCTAGCAGCTGTTTTTAAGTGTTTAAAGCAATTTGCTTTCTCTAGAGATGTGCAAGTGGCAATATGCGCCGCAAGCTTTTCTCTCTGCCTGTAAATAGACAAGGCAGCAATGCAGCCTCCACCACCTCTGCAGTCCATGGGAATTTATTAGAAGGGCGGCCTTTACTTGCAATATGGTTGCCTTGTAAACTTGCTGGGGGAAAAGGCCTTTCTGGCTGCGTGCTGAGGTCCACTGTTGCACTTGATTCCTATTCTGAAAACTGTATAGTATAAAAATAACATAATTCTTCAACTTCCCACCGTTTATTCTTTTCAGATAATATGGGTGGGGCAGAGGATGTATATCATGGTCCAGATTAAAAATATAGCTCTGTTTGGAGCATCACGCAAAGCCCAGTGAAGCCCTGGGAGTTTGCTTTGTAGGAGGGGAGAGCACAGCACTTCACTGGATTTGGCTGTTAATTTCCCAATTCAGTGAACAATTGTGTTCCCAAAGAGAATGGTAGTACAAAATGCATTTCAGCTGATAAGTAATGGCACTATATTGTAAGTACTTTAACTGAGAAGCTTTTTCGTTCAGGAGACTTGTACGTTAGCAGCATTTAATAGTACAAGCATCCATTTTCCATTTAATTTTCAAACTACCAATTCTAAATAATTCAAAAAGAATTCCCCTGAATGCAACTTTTGTCAGTTTTTACAATGAGATTATTAAGCAGTGTCACTTCAACAGTAGCTCATTCCTAATTATACATTCAGGTCCATAGAAAGCCTCCTTTCTTTTTAATTACTCTTTGACATTTGATCTACAGAATTTTATGGTTACCAGTCAATTTTTTTCTTTTTTTTTTTTTCCTGTGTTTCCTCCATTAAACTGATATACTGAATTGCTGCGCTCTTAGAAACTTTTGATGTTCTTGACACTTAGAATGGCTATAGAGCAAAATCTTTCTGCTTTTACACTTGAGCTTGAAGGGAAACTTAAATATCATGTGCAGGTCTACTTTAGCAGCCAAGTCTAGGTAACTCTTCATTCTTCTAAAGATGAAGTTGGTTTATGTCATTTAGGCTGCTCTACTCAAGGGAAGAAATATTGATCCTGGCTCTCAGGAGACAGGGATCTGTTCCTGGATAACCTGTGTTTTCCAATGGTGGCAGCAGGTATTAAAGTTTATAAATGATGACAAAAGCTAATGATGATTATAGTTTTACTTAGTGAATTCTAACTTCTTCATGAGAAAAAAATAACCTGGTTCACAACTGACTGAAGTGTATAAAACTATCATCACTCTTTCTAGTGGGCTCTGGCTCAACAGGGAGGTTGCTTTGGCTGCAATCCATCAGGGCACTCAACGTGAGAGCTGCTTTGCTCTGAGTACCGGATCCAAGAAAGGACTCGGGCGTTTAAGAGATCAGTGTCCCACAACTAATGCTTAGGCTCAGGGGTGAAATCCTCAATGGCTAGGGTCCCCGTGGTGCTCCCATGGGGAGTTTGGACTGCGGGGCAGAACGGGGCACGCTTGTGTGCCAAGCAGGGGTCTCCTGCTGCCGGCGTGCCCCCACCCAGGGCTGCTCTTTGTATCCGATGACTGCTTAATACAAAAGCGGCTTGCGGGCAGAGTACAGGACCTCATATTTCTCCAGCGAGGTGAGCATACCGTTTTCCAGTCTTAATGTCTCGCTCCCTTTTGCGTTCTCTGTTACCAGCGCATCGGCAGTTATTTTGTGCGAGTGGCACAAGTTTAAAGCAGACGTGGAGGATTCTGGCATGCTGGATGCCCCCGCAGCCTGGGAGTGGGTGCAGGGCTCTTGCCTCCAAACTGGGTGCTCCAGCCACTGCTCCATCGCTTGGGAGGGCTCTGATTCTCCCTGGCTTGAGTAGCTCGGGGAACTTCACAACTGAAACCCACAAAGGTGTCTCCAGTATTAAGTGGTAGCTGAAAGAGGATTTTCAGGCATGCAGTCTTAGATGTTGGCACCTAAATACCACTGAAGTTTTGTTTTGTTTTTTTTTAAAGAACTTAGCCTGGAATTTAACAAGAGCTTGCTATTGAGCTTGCTGGTATCAGGGAATTATTTATGAATTCCAACTTATATATTTCTTCTGGATCCCCAGGCAGATATTTCACACACACCTTCCCCCATTTCAAACAGCAAATGGCATTAATTTCATCATGAAACCTCAATTTCAGCAGGTACTACTTAGCATAGTTAGTTGTTTTTAAATAAATAAGGTGCATTATCTGTTTGATACGCATGAAGAAGGATATGATTTTAATCAATGAGATAATTTGAGGTTTCTTGCCCCAGCTGATGTGGATAATTTTGTCAGTCTGAAATGTGTGCCCTGTTTTGCATTGTTTTACCACTTGTTTAATTCAAAGGCACCCAGACATTATAGAGAGCATTTATGCATGTGTGTGCTTAATATAGTCTCTGCGTAACATAGCATCGTGTGGAGGATCCTTAAAGTAGGACAGCATCAAACACTGGAGGGAGTGTGACGAGCTTGCTACAGACTAGCATCCATATAATATCTCTTTCAATGCTTATCTGAAAATATAAAATAAATGATTCTGAGTAGAAAACTGACATTCCCTGAAAAACATGGGGGGAAAAAAGAGAATAATTGAAATAAAAGCATAGTGTCTGCTTTGAAATATTCACCACAGTAAAAGGAAGAGTAGCTGTAGAAACTTCAGAGGGAAATGATTCAGTAGAAAGCTTCAAAGACTCTATTAGATGGTAAAGTTATGAACTTTTTTTCCCTGTAGGATGCTGTTGAGGTAGCTGTGGATTATATCATCCCTTGTTATTTCTCTGTTGTGCGCTATAACTGTATATAGTTGCACACAAGTCTTTGCACCCACACTAATATTTTCAGGTCTTTGCACCCACACTAGTATTTTCTGTAGGAAGTGTGGGCAATGCAACGTATCTTGGATGTGTCTCCTAATCCTTACATATTACATATTTACGAACATTGAAGATGATTTCTAAAACCACACATTTCTGCACTGCCTTTTGTCTTGGGCCGTCTCTTCCACTAGCAGTTCATGCAGGCAAGGAACTGGGATTTATTAGTCTCTTAAAAACATGTTTCTCAGTGGTAGAAACAATAACCAGAGAGACAGGATCCAACCCACTGCAATGAAATGGCAGCTCTTCTTCTTCCCCCCCGCCCCCACCATGTAGAATTAAATAATCTGCAGAAGCAAATGGAAATAACTCAAACACAGTTGTTCTTAGAGCTTTGCAAGTATCAGCTGACACGGTCCCTATAGCGGTCGTGTAAAGTATTACCAGTCCCTCGCGCAGAAGATGGCTCTTCTCCCTTTGTCCTAATTGGAGTGGAGGAGCTCTCAGTGCTTTGTCTTCGCTCGAGGAAACCTTGGAGCACAGTTTATAGCTCAAAAGCTTGTTTCGAGGGGCTTCACAAGATTGTATCTGGTATTTAGACGCATGCATTGCATACCTGAAAACTGCCGTGGGTAATTACAGGGGGGTCGGCGGGGGCCTCTGCAGTAGAAATTTTAAAAGGAACCAACTGGGAGTGTCATGAGAACACAGACCTTGTGAGCTGGTGTGTCCCGTGGTACCCATGGCAGGGATATCTTGTTCTCTGTCATTTTTTAAACAAATTAATGCCTCAGGCAAGGAGTACAGTAGAAAGCGAATTGATTTAATTTTAAGTGAGCTGTTTTTTATAGGGTTTTTATGTATACATTTTCTGGCAGAACACCGTTTAGATGAATAGTGCCATTTCTGATTGTATTCTTTCTGAAGTGGATTCAAGTAAAGAAAAACCTTCATTATCATGTGAGTTAGTAATAGCTTTTCCTCTTTAAGTTGGGCTGATCTGAAGTGTATAATAATACTGCTACATGCAAATGATTTTCCCTAGGTAGGGAAAATAAGATATTTTCCTATTTATATCATTTTGTTATGTGCAAGCTACAAAGTGCAATAAGGTGTCTGTAATTCCAGGTGAGCTCGTTACTGAGTGAGAATACTCTGACCTGTTTTATGTGCTGGTGCAATGAGTAAGGAAAAAAGACCACAGCCTCCCCTGCACTGGGCTGCTTTATGCTGGAAACGGGTAATGAGCACCACTGAATCAGGGCCGCTTCCCACCAGCACTACCTGGGCGGCTCACGGGCAGGTGAAAGGGAAGAACTGAAGTCTTGGCTTTATCTCTGGCTGCTGCATGCAGCAAAGCTCTGAGGTTACTACTAATAATAACTATTATTATTATTAATTATTATTATTATATCTGCTAGAGGGGTAGTAACCACAGCCTTCCCTGCATCCTTCACCCCATAGCCTACCTTGTTTCATAGGCTGTCGCTGGTTGTGCGTTTCCCATCCCGACCACAGCAATGCTGAACACCCAACTGGGAAAAATTAAAGTTGTTTTTTCTTACTAGAGAATCTCCTTTCCCTTTAATTGTAATGATGGGACTTTTACGCTCATGATCAGAAATCCAGATGTGATGCACAAGTTATTTGTTTACCTGAGGCAACAGCGGCTGCTGTAGAGAGACGGCTGCTTGGGAGGCAGCGTTTTAAGTGCTGACACTGATGAGGCAAAGCAGGACAGAAAACCATCCTGGAAGATAAATGTAGGAGAAAAAAGGTCTTTCGGAGACGCTTTCTCTGAAGTGCATCCATTTGTCGAAACAGAATCAGCCAGAAGAAACTT
This sequence comes from Pygoscelis adeliae, assembly GCF_000699105.1. Lineage (NCBI taxonomy): Eukaryota > Metazoa > Chordata > Aves > Sphenisciformes > Spheniscidae > Pygoscelis > Pygoscelis adeliae. The sequence goes on from NW_008824372.1 coordinate 413,637, forward strand.
ATGATCAAAGTGTGTCTGTGAGAAGACAATGAAAGTAAAATGGGAGATTAAATGTATTAGGCGCCGTGTGAAAAGGAGCGATGAAGGGCTCTGAAGTTGGATGAAACCAGCAAAGCAAAGGCACTGAGGTAAATGAAAAGATGAAACAGGCAGCTACTATGGGGAAAAGAAAGGGCTCACTGGCGTACATTTTGGGGAAAAGCAGGGCGGATAATTTTAGACTTGTTTAAATAAAAGCAGGCACATAAAAGCAGTATGCAAACCCTGCAAATATTCATGTAGGATATAGGGAAAAATAATGATTAACTGCAAACAGTAAATGAGCAAGATCATGACATGGTAGGTGCAGCTGAGCTGCTGAGGGTCAGCATCAATGGACAAGTGTAACACATGGAGAAGACAGACAAAAGCCGTGGAGATGAGTTCATCTCCTAAAGGACAAGAGTTTGTGAATAAACGGGACCTTCTGGGCCAGCCAGGGACAGCCCCGCAGTCGGTGGAGTTTCTCTGGTTTAGGAGAATATCTGTCTATGCAGCATATACTGCATCATAATAACATGTTTCGGCAGGTGCACTGAGCACCCAGTCTGGCCAAGGAAAGTGAAATCACAGTTTTACACATGACCAAGAGGTGTAAAACCTGGATAAACCAGTAATAATTATTTTAATCCTGGCACTGTTGCGTAAGGTGATGAAACGCCATATCGTGGCAAGTTATGAGGAACAACACGCTGACACCATAAATAAATACTTGATAACTGGCAGTGTACAGCTAGCTCACCAGGGGGGAGATTTTCCCAATTTAATCTTAAAATGTATATTTATGTGTAGGTTTTTTCATTAATCAAGTCCCTCATCACTGATGTCTTCCTATGGTGTTAGGCAATTCCAGCCGGTCTCACCTTACTATAGCAAAGGTTGGAGGCAGTTGTTATTAAAAATAGCATAAAACAGCTGGAGGAAAGTGATTTCTTAGGGGACGGGCGAGGGCACAGGACCCTGCTGGGGGGGAGGGAGGCGCCCACGAGGCTCCAGCAGAGCTATCCTCCTCTAACGCGGATCTTCAGTTATGCCAATTGCTTGTCTCAGTCTTTCAGATTTAAAATAATAACACAAATGTTCTTTCTTCACAGCTATAAAAATGTGATTCAGAAAGGGTAGATCACAAACACTGAAGTTTTTTACTGTATAAGTTTTCTGCGATGGAAGTATTTAAATTGCATTTTGTTGCCCATGATGAATCTGTCACCCCAGGAGGAGCAGATCTCCTGAGCTCAGCTCTGGGAATATTAAAAAAGCTCTGCCACAGGTTCATATATTTCAATCTTCTCTGACTCGCTAGGCAGACATTGCCAGGTATGGGAGCTAAGTGGGTAAAAAATTAGCTATTTATTTATTCCCTCCATCCTGCATACTCCCAGTAGGAGTATCACTGCCTGAACACAGTCAAAGTGGCTGGAACTGAATCTAATAACGGATCCACTGATTTTATTAACTAACTTTTTCCTTGATGATGGAGAAAAATGTGTGATTCTTAACTGACAGAGTTTTATGTGCTAAACCCATGATCGTGTCTTTGCCTCCTCCTTGTGCCCCCGGACTTCCAGCATCACATACGGACTGTGGGATGCGCTTACCACTTGTTGAAGAGGGCTAGTCCTCTGCTAAGGCGATGTTCAGATGCTGTTCATCTGCAAACGCTGGCAGTACTGCCTGTCTTCATGGATGAATCCATAGAAGCACCAATGCAAAACGCTGTAATTTTCTCAGCAATCTGCTTATCGATTGCTGTGTGTTGCAACAGGATTAAAGCGCGCATGGGTGAGCACGCTGGAAGAGAGGGCCTGAGCGCAGGAGGGGCAGGGATGTACAGCCCAGGGACCCTCCCAGCAGCGAGGAAAAATACCTTCCATCTAATCTGTAGCAGAAATTACTGTCTTACTTCACTCTCATCTAAGAGATCTCGTTAGAGATTAACGTGGCTTGCGTCTCAAAGTGTGTAACCCTCATATTTTTACTTTTAAAATTGAAATTAGTCATTCTTGAACATCTTCAAGTAGAGTGATGACTCATCAGCTGTTGAACTGGTGAAAGCTTTTGGAAAAAAATGCACTTGTTGAGGAATGATTTTTAAAATGCATTCTTTACAACATAATTTTCATGTTTGATATATCTTCTACTTTCTGTGGGAAATGTCATGCCTTTCTAAACTAATCCAATCCTATTTGAAAGCCATAAAAAAATATCATCAGAATGGATACAAAAAACAGTGACCAAAAATCTTAGCTGTGTTCCGTTTTGTAAATGAAAAAGCCTTGTAGCTATTTATCATCTTTTTTATATTGAAAAAAAGTTATTTTGGGAAATGAAATTAGGAGAGAGTGCAAATTAAAGAGATGTTTTGGTCAAACGTTTCTGAAATCAAAATGTCCCATTTTCATGACTATAGCTGTGGGCATTCATTCTGCTGAGATGCTGCTGACGTGTCGAAGCCCTCTGCTCCCCCACCTCCCGTTCCCTCTCGCGAGGGTCTCCGTCGTGCTGACAGCCCGCAGGGGCTCGGGAAAGGCCGCACAGCACTTCCTCGCACTTGGGTGGTATCAAAATGTTTTCTTACTGTTTTGGGTAAGATTCACCCACAGGTTTAAAACTTGCATTTGGAAACCTTTCCATATCTCAATTTGAGATTGAATAATATTTTTAAAAAGGATTCAAGGGGGATAATAAAACAGGGAAGGAGCTTTGCTGTCATATATCAACCTATAATCTGTAAATCAATGAAAAACTTTATTTAATGGTTTGAAAACTAAATGGTTCAATCTAATTAACTCTGTAAGCTGTAAGAGATATTTACGAGAATTAAATTTTAATATGTATCCCTGAAGGCAAGATAAAGTTGCTTCTCTCTTAAACAAAGATTGCACCTCCTGTTTGTTTGCCCCCTGACTCAAAAATAATTTTTTAGGGGGACGGAAGAACAGAGTGGAGGCAGCTTTCATTAGGAGACTTTCTCTGATTCCAGTGTTCCTCTCCACCGTAGTGTTACGTAGTTCTCAGGAGGACGGTTTATGCTATTTCGCTTCTGAATTAGAGATCCTGACTTTTCAGGAAAACCTATTTAAATGTGTGCATCTTCTTTCTTACCTGCACCTGTAGCCGCTTCCTCCCAGTTTTGCCCATCTCTGTAGTATCAGAGCAAGTCCGTGTCTTTCGGTGAGCTCCTCCCTTCAGCGGCACGGCGCAGGGTCTGCTGTTCCACCTGGTTTTGTGGAAGACGGGGAGCTGAAGCACCAAAAGTCCAAAGGGCAGATTTTTAAAGTATTTCCTTATATATCTCAGTGACCTGTTGCACAAGAGCTCTGCTCTCCTGCTGCAGGGCTTGGCACACGCCGGCGTTTCAGGTGCTCAGAGCAGACGTGCAGGATCAGGCTCAGCCGCAGAAAAAGGGGTTCCCTTACCTGTTCTCAGCTTGCCTTTCAAACCTGAACCAGCTGGTGAGCGTGGGATAGCACTTACCAACCAGGGGACCCCGGCCGCACCCTGGGCATCTTCCGTCCCATCTCCCCGCGGTTGGCCTTAGGCGCCCCCGGCACGGTCCCACCAGCCCCCTGCGTTAAGCCTCGGCCAGGGCTGTAGCTATTAGACAGCCGTTGTACTGCAGTGGGGCAGGATCTGCCGCCTGTGTAACGCCTGGGTCGAGACTAGAGGGAGATGATGATCCCCTCAAATCTGTTAATTTTTCCTCCTTTGTCATTTGCTCTCATGCATGAATTCCTGTTGTTGTTTGATCTGGCCTGGTTTGGGTGTGTGGAAGTTTATTCAGAACACTTTTTTTGTTGTTGGAAAATACTCTAATGAATTCCTTCAGTGCTTCGAGATCTGTAAAAATGAGAAACATTGCTCAACAACACAATTATTTTATTGTCTAAGTTTCAGAGGAAAAGCTTCGTTAGCCAAAAAAAAAAAAAGACTACATGAATTGATGTAGTTACATTTTTACTGTAAAATACAGGGTTTGTCAAGCAAAGATCCCAACGTTTCAGAATGAGCTTTTCCTTTTGGGCATATGCACTGCAGATCAGTAAGGACGGGAGTGCGTGCAGTGCAAGGACGGGGGTGCGGTGCAAGGACAGCGTGTGGCTCACCTGGCAGCTCTCCGGCTTGTCCTCACAAGCGGTGGAGCGGTGACACTAAGGAGAGCCATGAGGGGAAGTGGAAAGCATCAGCAGGTAGGGTCTTTCTGGGAAGAGCCATGGGTTTTCCTGTCTTATAGAGCATTGGGTTGCTTAGTCCCTCCTTTCTAAAGCCTGAGAGCTTTCAGAAAATCGCAGCTGACCAGCTAATCCCTGACTACCGCAAGGTAAATCGAAGGAGGGAGCGTAAGATACTGGGAGAGATGCTGTTCTGACAGCCTCCGATCGGCTGTGTGCAGACGAGGTGTTGAAAGGGAAGGGGTAGACACGGTGGTGCAGTGCTTTCTGAGCTGGGCTCTTCTTCTGAGCCCTTGGAGTCATCAGGCTCTTACTTTCTCTGTGTTTCGTGGCTTCAGGCTGACCTGTGTCTTGCGGTGCATGATGCTCGCAAGCACGTATGTTCATATAACATGCAGATATAGTGTATTTGTAGTTTTTGTCACTGTACGGTCAAGAATCTGTTCTCAACCATGACAAAATTTATCCTTTGGTGGAGATTTGGGTGGGTTTGTTCTGAATCAGTGGGCAGATAGCCAAGATCTCGGTCACATTATGTGCCAACGTATTTCCTACGTTTTACCTTCGGGGAGCGCAGCAGCCTATGTAAAACCCAGCACAGCAGCTCTGCTCTCACGGGCGCCGAAGTCTGCTATTTGTTATATTCGCCTGACACCAGCTGCACTCCTGTCTTGCTGCCTTTACAAATGAAATTACATTTCATGTCTTGAAAACACAGTGTGGGAGCCTCTTTCTAAATGGTTTCTTATTCTTTATTTATTTCTGTTTTCTTTTCCTAAATGCGCGCTGTTCCACAGTTAGGTGAGCCACACCTGCGTGTGCTGTAGAAACTCCCCCTGTTTCCATTTGTCACCACAGGGCAGCCCCTTAGCAGGAGATCACTCAGCGCGTTGCTTTGGCTTTGAAAACAGTTGGATCAGTTTTCTTATTTAAGAGCAGTCTTCAGCCGCGCCGGGTCCCGGCACTGGGCAGCTGCACTCAGCAGTTCACACCTCTCGGGCGGTATTTCCACCGGCAGGCGCCTTTGGGTGGCACGAGTCTCTGCTTAACAGTGGAGGAGAAGCATTTTTGGATTTTGACCCCGTACGGAGACCAGCTGCTCCTGGAATCTGGAGGTGAAGTGAAAAATGGAGTGGGGGCAAGTGATGCTGTTCAGCTGCAGTTCCCTGTTCTCGTGGCCAGTGGCTCATCGTGCCTTTGCTTTGGTTCTCCGTTTCCTATCCAGTTGGTAGAAATATGGGATAAATGCAGTGATGCCATGATGATGGGGACCTTGCAAGTAACAGTGCCCAAGGGAAAGTCTGTGCACAGGTAATTGCTATATACACAAGGTGTATTTCAAGGTGATTAAAAAAAAAAAACCAACTTGGGTATAATGTGCTAAAGGACAAGACACATGATTGTGCCCATCTTTTAATACCAACCTTCTATTCTGGCACCGGCCTCACTCTGTAGAGGGGTATCTCACGCTGGGGGGCTGTGGATTGGCTCCAATGCAGAAACAGTCAGTCATCCGGGATCCGCTGAGGTTCCGATCAGAAGCGGTTTGACTTCAGTATGAACATTGGCCGGTCAAACAGTGGCAATGTACTTTATCAAAACTTTCAGACCGAAGGGGAATGTGTAGGTCCCAGAGAGCAGCTTGGCTTTAAGAAGCGACCTGGCAAGAGCCAGCCATCTGCCCGGCTGCCGGCATGGCCCTGGCTCCTTCCCCCGCGCCAGCCAGGAGCTGGGCTGCGGGAGCCGCCGCCGGCCGGCACGTCTGCCCTGTTTTAAGACAAACCAGACAAAACTTGTCCCAGTTTTCCATTTACCTCACCAGCTATTCAACTTCAGCGCCTCTCACACTTCCTCCTGTAAGTGGTAGAGGGACAAGGCATTGTTTATTAAGAACTGCAGCAGGACTGGAATGAGCCGCTCTGTGGGGTGACTTCTTGAGCACGAATGGGTAAGACGGTGCCTGTCCCAGTAAACGTCAGTGGAAAACACATCACACGAATGTAAAATCGCCAAAGCGCGTGCGTAACTAGTGCCTTCGTTTTTCCATTGCACAGCATCCTTGTTGACAAACCAGAGGTCATGATGGGGTTGCTGCTCCAAGGGAGGGAAATAATTACTGAATGTTGTGCAGCTCTGCAGGGAGCAGGTGCGCCGTGGAGGTGCCGTTCCTGTTTTCAGCTCGCCATTTCAGAGTGGCTAACCCATGACGGCATTTTTCCAGTAGGTTTAATGCAGATAGAGATGACCTGTATCAAGTTTGATTGTTGGAGGGAAAAAAATCGCTCCTTCTTTCCCGGGTGCAGAAAACTGAGTTATAGATCAAAAAAAAATAAGAAAATGCTCAGAAAGAGAAAAAAATAACATTGCCACAATTTTCAGGGAAAAGTCGATGAGAAAGGCCTCCCAGATTTGTGAATCCATCCAGTCCATTCACCAGCGCCAGAAATCTGTAGCACATATTCTTTTTGCCAGTTTTACTGCTTCATCTACCGCTGGCTGTGGCTGCTAGAAACTACCTTGTCTGTTGGATGCTAAAAGTGAGGTAGCATAAATTTTCAGCATTCCCACAATTAAACCTGGGAAAAGCATTACCTTCTTAAGGCTTTGCTGCACTTCTCTCTCTTTTTTTTTTTTTTTTTTAAATCTTGGTCTGCTTTGAAAACATACATGATAATACATAATAATACATAATACCCTTCTCCCAGTTGTTAAGGCATTGAATTTTTCAGGCTGCACACCTTGCCTGGGACTGTCAGAGTGCTGAGCAGCCACTTCCACTTCTAGATTTCTGTTCCTTGTTTGAAGTGTTGTCTAAAGGATTCAGCTGGGGGAAAACGTGCAATTCTTTGCATTTCCCTGAGCTCTCCGAGCTGAATCTCTCATCTCGATTATTCACCTCAGGTTGCGTTTGGATTTTCTTTGAGTTTTGCAATTAAATATATATCAAAAGCCGCTTCCTATTCTGATGTATCTTAAAGCTTGGGCGTTCAAGCACTCCTGCTTTCCCCGGTGTAGCTGGCGGAGTTAAGCCACTGGTTTTGTAAACCGAACAGTTGTTGGCTTTGCATGCGTTGCTCTCCCTGCTGCAGAACATTTATAATGTATCTGTCTTCTGCATTTTTCAGCATCAGTGCCCAGCTCTGCACACAAGCGTAAGGGATGAGGAGGGTGGATAGTGACTTAAACATAACAGCCACAGCCCTGCTCCTGTGGGATGCGTGGGATCTCTCCCTGGAATGAACTAGGTGATGGATGGTCAGGGCAGAGAGACTGGCTGCTGGTCCCGGCCACTGCCAGCCCAGGGAGCTCCGTATCTACTGCCAGACCAACTGACTACTCGTTGGTCTCCCATTTCCCCCCAGGAATAACGGGATAGTAGTGTCCCAGGCTGTGCGTGCTGGTAATTTTTTAAATTGCGTTTCTGTTTTTACTTAATTTTCCCCTACCTACAACAGAATCAGTCAGGGACAGCCGCTGGTTTTCCTTAAATCACATAGGGTAGAGTAACCAAATTCTTGATATAATTGTAGCTATGGGTTTGGTTCAGCCAAGTAGCTGAGCACATGTTCAATTTTGTGTGATTCGTTGCGGTGAACTTCAGTGTGATTCCTATGTGTTTAAACCCTGCCTTCTCAAGGTGCTCCAGGTGTGTCTAAGTAGTTTGGGTATTAGTTGTGTTTCTGGTACTTCAGTGGTAACAGTAATTTTTGAAAGAATAATTCAGTCACCATATGAACAGAATCACTTTGATAATTTTTATATATTTGAACTATTTTTAAATTTCTACTTAATCTAAATCTGGGCTGGAAATGACTGAATCTGAAGCTGGCGCTTAGTGGTGCTTATGGGGGCAAGTGGAACCTCATACCTCGCTGAGTTTTGAGGGAGACTGTAGTGTGAGATTGTAATAAAAGAGGTTTATTGGTTTATTAAATTTATTGAGCAGAGAGAATTGGTACCTCCTGGAGGTTTTTGGCAACTCACCTTGCTGACTTTTTTCATTCCTTTGTTTGTACAACAGCAAAGTACGTGTTTGCAAATGCACCTAATTTCTTATCCTGCAATGAGAATTTAGGGACAGACTGACCTTGATCCACAGGTCTGATTAGGGAACCATGCATTCAGAGCCTGAGGAGAAAAACGCTGTTTAACTTAGGCAATTTGTTTATTTCCCCTGAGACAGTACATAATATTAAGGTAGAACATGGTACAGATCACAGTCATGATGCAAGTTCGTGGACAGCAAAAGCTGACCTGTACATCCTTTACGTTGAAACCATAACATTTTATGATGAGCATCAGCTCACTTCCATTGCCATTTCCTGAAGCTCTTGAGGTACCAGGCGAGACCTGAGCCCCTTCTGGGATGTCCCAGAACCTGTGACTAGGTTTAACCTGGGGCTGCAACAGAACAGCAGCGATGCCACGGCTCGGAAAGCTCCTGCTGGGATCTTACACCTTTGACCAAGGGATTTGCTGTGAATAAATCTCTGCCTGAAGTGGCCTCTGTGGGTGCCCTTTTGCTCGGTTCAGAGGTGCAGATGCTGCCTCCCCTTTCCCGCAGTGGGGATGCCCCGTGCTCCCTGCGCCTGTTCCCCACGCCAGCCGGGGCGCCTGCCTTCACTTGGGACACCGGCAGTTTGGAACGCAGCGTGTAAAACAGAACATCTTGGCCAAAACCTTCTTTCAGTCTGGTTTGTTGTGAATAACCCAGCTTTTATGGTCTTTATATTAACTATGTATTTCATTTTAAGTGGCTTTTTTGTTTAAAAAATGCAGTTTAGTGATAAGTAGATTGTTCTCATTTTCTCCTAATGATAGAGTAAAATAATATTGTTAAATGTGCTTTCTCATTTACGCAACATCATTTTGAAATCAGATCTGAAAACATCCTTTTCCTTGCCTTCAAACCTTTATTTTTCCTTCCCTTTGATACTTGGTTTTTATTAACTGTATCATTTAATTATGTGTAAGGCTTTTCCCGATAGAACTTTTGTGAAGGAGGGTTTTCACAGCAGCTTTGTCTTGTACTGTAAACAAAATATGATTTTCTCTTCTCGAAGCTTAATTCAGCATTTAAATGCACAATGCCTCGTTTGCACTTCTTGCACAATTAGCTGCTGCATACAGCCTCTGATTTTATAAGATAGGCATCCGTGTACCTTCGGGCACGTCGATGCTGCTCGGATAAGGGGCGTCCGTTTTCCATTCCTGGCTTTCTCCTCGCAGCGCTGGGTGCCGGTGTCCGCGAGACAGATTAGCCGTGCCTCCCCCTTCACACTCTGAATGTTACAGATGCCACATTTCACTTTGTTTGCTGAGCAAACCAGTGTTAGCGACTAGGAAAGATGGCAAATTGATGGTTCTGGTAAGACCGTGCGAGAGATGGAATACATTTCCGAAGTGTTCTTGGACAGGAGGTTTGATGCTGCCCTGCAAGGGAGGGTCAGCCCCCGGCCTCCCTGCCGAGTGTGCCGGCACGGGGTCAGGAGTGGGGCTGGGATCTGCCCGGTGCGACTCGGCAGTCGTCACCGAGCTCCTTTGAGGACCGGGGGTCGGTGCCAGCGTCAGCCCCCGAGGCTGGCTAGGGCCAGGGTGGCACGGCTCCCGCAGCTTACGAATGCTCAGTGGTCCTGTGACCACTAAAAAAATGATGATAAATAATAATTTACTTAATGAGAATTACTCCAGTGGCTGCAGTGGGCTTGCAATCAGGTGTGAGGGTGATTTTTCAGGTCTGGGTGGATGCTGAAGGGAATGAGGGTTTGACCTCCTGGTGCTCCAGAGCATCCCACTGGGGAGACCCAGCTCCTGCATCTGTCCAGACAGCAAGGCGGCCGGGCGCAGCGGCACAGGAATGCAGCCCCTGCGGAGGAAGCAAATCTTCCTGTGTTTTCTGACTGTTGTTCATTTTCCTGCTTATTTTATGTTCTAGCTTTCTTTGTGATCCTTTAAAAAAAGAGCAAATGCTTTTTAATAGTTTCAGCAATTAAAATCACTCTATTATCTGAAAAGAAAGAGGTCACAGACGTTTCATGTTCTCAGGTGGCGTGTCTGCTGGACGAGCTCCCTGCAAGGGCTGGTTGCTATAAAAGTCATCACAGAGTGGCATATTTATAGAGAAACTTGCAGGGGTTCCTAATTGCGTGTGAAATCTCATCCAGCCAGGCCCTTGCACAGCCTGTATGTCCTAATTTGCACCAAACCACTCCAATTCGAAGCAGTCCCGCCCCTGAAGATGCTCTGTGTGAAGGTGGATAATTTCATCCTCTTCAGAATCAGAGGTACAGTCTGAAACCAGTTACAGATTAAGTTCAGCTTGTGTTTAAGCTGTAGGGGGGGATAAAGAATTAGTTTATATAGGTACATGAAAAATTAGCAACACTTGAAAAATCTTAAAATAAGGTTAGCTATTTGATGATAGGTTTGCATTTAAAAATGGGAAACATGAGTTTGATTTATATTTATTACAGCATACAAGAAGCTAGATCAATGCTACACTACACCCTCATTACAAACAGGAGCCAGTTTTGAAGCTCTGTTTTGAATTATAGATGTAACTTCCTACTGAATGATAGGAAATAATCATGAAGATGAAAAGAAAACAAAGAAGAAAATGGACTCAGTTAAATAAATGTGGCACATATACTAAGTAGGTAGTTGTGAACATGGAGCTGGAAGTCTATGTGACCGACGCCTCTGATAATTAAATATTCGTGGGTGTATGTACATACACATCGTGCCAGCAGCTTCAGAGGTGGTTAAAGATCTGTAAATCCAAGAGCTCCTCAGGAGTAAAGCAGCCTCACTGGGAAGAGCCAGGACAGGACTGGAGGCAGATGGGTGCTGCTGAGGATGTAAAAACGAACTGTAAGTGCCAGCACGCTGCAGGGCTCGCTCCGGGTTTGGGCTGAGCATCTGCCGAGGCAGCACCACACCCCGGCTCTGCCCCAAGCTGCTCCTCCTGCCCACGGCTCTGGGTGCAGGTACGGGACTCCGGAGGGAAGCCGCCGCCTCACCCCTTGCACTTCAGGGATACTTGAAAATCAAGAAGGGTCCCTGTGACACCTCGCTGCTGTCCCCAGCGCCGGCTGCAGTGCCCAAGGCAGCAGAGCACTGAGAGGTAGCTCAGGGATGGGGGACCCACCTGCCTGGTGGCACTTAGGCCATTTGGCAATGGATGTGGCAAAGGAGAAGACAATATAGCTACAGGCAGCTGGCAGAGATGGAGAGAGAGATGGTGGCAGCAGATATTTGGAGAGCGGATGGGATTTTGTTTGTGTGGGAGTGAGGATGTGGCGTGGATTCGGAGTGAGGATGCCTGGAGGAAACCAGGAACTGTCCAGGACCTGTGGGGCTCACTTGGTGCCTGCGCCACCCAAATAGCCATGACAGCCTGAAAATCAAGTGCTCTTTCCTCCAGCAATCTTGGTGAACGCTACGCACTCAGGAGTCCGGAGCGCTCCTTTGCGGAGGAGAGGGCAGGAAGGTCTGACAGCTCCCTCCTTCTCCATCAGCGCAAAAGGTGGAAGAGACATTGTTTAAAGCATCTGTTTCAGTATTTCTGAAGCTGTTGCTGGATTCATTCCAGATGAATCTAAATTGGAAGGTGTTGCAAGTGCCAGATGGAGCAGGGATATGTAGCGGAGAAATATGAAAGGCTTGGAAATATAGGCAATACCTTTAAAGATAAACCCAGAAAAATAAAAGCTTAACAGGCCTTGAGGGGAAGAAACCAAAGACCTTGTCCTCGGTGGGAAAGAGGGACATAAAAGGAGCCATGACAAATGATACAGTTAGCTATAGAGAAGGTCGGAACATTTTCGGTACCCTTTTTTGGTCTAAATATGGCTGGTTTACTGTTGTTGAACACGTTTGTTCTGTTTTATCCTATTAGTACTGCTGCAGCTTTGATGAATAAGAAGAGTGAGAAAGAAATTAATTTTTCTGCCTCAGCCGTGGCCCTGGCCTGGGAAGCTCTGCTCCTCATCCTCTCCCCTTCATGCACTGTGAGCTGCTCCTCCCGGCTTGTTCCAAATCAGACAGCTTTAGGGACTTGAGCATCTCTCCAGTATTTCACCTAGTGCTCCAACCGCTGGGCTGGCAATCTGCATTTGAAAACCGGTATTTGGATATAACTCCTTATGAGAAGATGCAAATGATTTTGTCTTGTTGGATGACAAGAAAATTGCAATGTCTGTGAAAGACCGTCATTGTTCTTTACATTAGCTATTGTAAATTGGACCTGCGAATGCACGTCATAGCTGGGGGTATGTGCATTGCCACCCTGAGATGAGCACAACTGATAATATTGTATTTATAAATAGTAGCTTCTTGGAGATCTGCTTGTTTGGTCGGGTTCACAAAAATGAGAGAAACTCAAGCTCCATCTCATCCTTATCCTTGGCTAACACTAATGCCACCTTCTACGATGCTTCTGCATAATGCCATTTCTGCTGGAACTGATGTCCTTTGTATTTGGGGTGGGATAAACAATATTTGAGAGAGGCACTTTATTTAAAAAAAGAAGAATAAAAAGCAGGAAGCAAACAAAAGCTGCTGCTTGAAGGGTACAACAAGGCTCATTCTGAAGTGATCTTTTCACATTACCACACTTATTTTGTTTTGAAATAACCCTTTACATTATTTTTTGCTCCTTTTTGACTGTATATGTATGTGGCGTGCCACAATTTCATTAAATTATTAACACAGAGGATGAGAAAGGCCCGTGTGAATAGCTGAAACACATCGCTTACTTGTTTTTCATGCTTTCCAATCTTGCACGGAAACACATTTGCAAAGGACCTGTATGAATAGTTCATAGCTCTCGGTGAAGTCAGTCATTTGGTGTCAAGGCATTGTGAGTGTTTTCCTCTGACGGTTATCTCGAGGCAGAGCTGAACGCCCGTGGTGCTGGAGGGAGCCTTGGCGGGTCCAGCTGGGACAGGTCTCCTTTCTCTGTGCGCAGAAGAGGGTTTTTTGACCTGGGCATCACCTGGCCATGAGCAGCTCTCTTGTGGTGGGATGTTCGGGTGATGGTGCTGAACCTCGTCAGGTCTGAGTCTGTGTTGGACATGAGAGCTCGAGGAGGGATCTGCCCTCTGAGCAACCACTGGAGTGGGAAGGGCTGAGGTCTACATGGAAATGTTAGGTTTTCAGTCTCATAATGGGTTATGAGTCTTAGCATGGGTTGGTGACCACCTTCAGCACATATTTCAGAAAGTGAAGGGACGTTCAGATTTTCAGCAATTTTCAACTTCTCTCTGCTGGGCAGAGGGGAGTCAAAAAGTGAGTGCGTGGCCACCAGGCAGATGCCCCAGCAGAGAGCTGCCGTGTGCCTAGGTGCTTGTTTCTTGGGTTTCCAATGTTAGAGGTTTGTTTCCTTGTCCTTGTCGAATACCAAACTTCAGATGTATTTTAGGGTATACTTTATGTTTATCTAAGTTCAATGTGATAGAGCAAAGGCCATTTGAAGTAGTACTGTATACTCCGAAAAAAAGGTTTGCATTTCTTTGAGATGAACAAGATGATGGTCTCATCTCATCAGCATTGCTTCCATACATACATTTTGGGCAGCATCCTCAGGGGTTGTTATCCAAGAGTAGAAGAATACTGCATAGAAATGTTTACTATGATGGTTACTGTAATAGATAAATCTGATTTTTAGCAAGTGTGGTAGATTTACATTAAAATCCCAAATTATGTACTTGCATGCACATCACAACAGAATTTGCCTCTAATTCAATATTCATCCTGGATGAAAGTCATTAACAGTAATTACCTCTAGGAACAATTTTCATGAGGCTATTCCAATTTTCAGTGAGTGTCCCTTCTGGAAAAAAAAATCCTTCTGGAATATTTTCACCCATTTTTCACCCAAATAATTATTATTTGCTAAATTCTTCTTTGTTGATATTGCCATAGAAATCACAGCGCTGTCATAGAGACTACATTTTCATTTTTACTTTCTTTTTATATTGTATGTAATACCATGTCCAGTATTTGCACATTAATTTGTCGATACTGCCAAGGGAATAAATGTATTGTGATTCAGACAATAATTGTAAAACTTGATATTGTGGCTGCATTTACAGAGTAAAGAGCGACTCAACGCCCCGTCATGCTGCTCTAGGAATGTCAGCAAAGCTTCAACGCAGCAACTGGGCTTTGGCCACAGGCACGACCCATCCATAATCAGTTCATGAGTGTTTTTAACTCCATCTGCAGTGCTCATCTTGATTGAAAATTATTGTGGTCTGACCAGCAGGTGGAAGCAGAGAAAAAAAACCTCTCAAAGACTCTTGCATGTTTCCATGCTGTTCACAGAGAAGCTGTTTTCTTCTAAAATTGCAAACCATTAGGGGATATAAAATACTGTATAATTTTGGTGAGTCTTGCATCTGGTCCATAACAGCCTGATCTGTGTGATTTTTAAAACAGCTTCCTCTAACGTTGATCGTTACCAGTGGGGTTTTTTTGTTTCATTTTTCCCTACTTTTATGCATCATAAGCAACAGGAAAGCAAACGTGTGCTTAGACCCTATGTTTTGCATTGCTATTTATTAAATTGAGTTGCCGTTTCCCTGAAATATAAAAGATCTTTGTTAAGCATCTGGCACAACGTCAGATACATAGGTTCAATATTTAGTCAAGTCTACTGTGGTAAAAAAGCTGGGAGTATCAAGACCAGATTTAGTTGTTTAGGATCCTGTGGTATCTCTCTTAAAGCTATTTTTTTTAGTAAATGGATACTCATCCACTAGAAAGTGCTGTTGCCTTGTCCTGTTCACTGCTCCCCGTCTCCCCCTGGAAATAAATAAAAAAGACGAATACTTGCACTGGTGCATGGCCCAGGGCATGGTGTATTGCGAGGGTTTGCAGAGGGAACTGCACGAGCCTCCAGGTTTAGAGCCAGCACAGGCGGTGGGCTCGGGGGTCCCCACCGGCAGGGATGCAGGCGCCACGGATGCCTGCTCAGGCTCGAGAGCGGCCCGGGCTTTCGGGGACGTGCACGGGGCTTTGCACAGCAGAGCCCCGCTCGTGGCGAGGCTCCCTGGAGGGCTGGGATACCTGGTTGTGGTCGCTGGGGCTGACGTGGACTTTGAGTCATGGTTGTGGTGCGTGGTCGGTCAGAACTGGAGATTCATCTCTGTAGCCCGTATTGCCTTCACATAAGCTTGTTTTCTTTGTTGAGAGTTAAATTTTTGACACTCTGATTTATATGTCAGATACTTGGTGATGTCTCATAGTGCTGTGAATCTCATAAATTATGCATATATATAGGTACTAGTTATTTAAATCATGGTGGACAGTTGTAAAGCAATGGTAGTCTTCACTTTGGAAATAGAAGTGATAATTTACCGTTGTTCTGAATCAGTATAACTTGATAATGCAATCTAAATGTATGTCATGATTCTTTTCCCCATGAAATGGCTTAATTCCTTTGTAATTTCAGTAGATTTTAGCTTTCTAATTTCCAAATATTGGCAGTGTTTGCAGAGAGGGGGAAAAAAAAATTACAAAAGGAAATAAATACAAAAATTAATGCTATGTGCATAACAAAAGCGCATTTAAGCTTTAACATGTCATATAATCAATCAGCCATTTCATATGATGCCTTTCTGAGATCAAACACTTTAAAGGGGAGTATCAATGTGAAACCTAGAAAGAGAATAAAGAGCCCGAATCAGGAACCAGTTCGTTGGTTTAATGGGTCTTTCTGTCTTTCTCAGTGTTAAACGCTCCGTGCTTGAGAATTTAGGAACAGGAGATGACAAACTTCCCTGCGTTCAATCTGTGGTGAAGGAAGCTCTGTGTATGTGTTGTAGCAGAAAGGCAGTCTACGTTATGTTTCAGGTAGAGAGCCAGCGTAACTGATCGACACAAGCAGAAAGGCAATGACCCTTGGTGTTTAAGCTGGAATAAAATATCAGGTCATAGATCGTACCATTCTGATTAATGGCAATAAAAGCATGTCTGAAAACTGGATGGGATATTTTTTCCTAGTGAATGATGAAGACTTTTTTTTAATTCTTAAAATACTTACAGATTTTTATTATTATTTTATATAGGGGAAAAAAAGGTTTCTAACTTTGTTAGCATCATCTGAGGCATGATAGAGCTCTACTAACAGTTGTTCTTGCTCCCTTAATAAGAGTGATCTTCATATCAATCCTCTGTTTATGAATTGTAATAGAGCTGCTGTAACAGTAGTAATTGGTGAAATTAGTTTGGATGGTTGCATTAATATTCATGCATTGCTGCAACAGCACTGAGCTAATTAGTATCTCTTCCTTCTCTGTTATGGTGGCAAAATGGGACAGAATAAATCTCAGAGGTTAACTTCTGCGTTGAACGTGGTCACAAGTCTGAGATGCAAAACGTTTCTGGCGGCGTGTGCTGAAGCCACATCGTTACTGCAAACGAGAATTGCTGATGCATTCGAGGCCAAGTAAGGTTGTCTGTGGGAGCCCTTCAAGTTCGTGGATATAAGGATGTGGAAATTTGCTTCTGGGGAAACATGAAGTCACGTTGTTCGCTGTAATTATTCCGCAGTAAGCAGAAGAGAGCGGCCAGGAATCTGCGGGGAATACTCCTCCGCATTGGCCTAGATATGGAATAGGTGGTCTGAAAGATTTTTTTTTTTTTTTTCCCATCTCTAATTTCCATAGTCCTAGAAGATACCAATGAAAGAACTGAAATTTTCCTGCCTGGTTTAATGAGTTTTACTGCAATTTTTTTTTTTTTTCTTCTCATTGAGAGCTGTAAAATGAACATAGTGAAGTTGCTTCCTTCTTTCAGGGGACAACAGAACAGGGACAGAGTCATCGTTGTTTCACTTACCGCATTACTTAGTATTTTGTTGCTTTGTTCTGCTGTGTTTTGTAATGTATCTGTAGGTGAGGAGCTCCGAAGCAGAGGGTTTGGGGACACGTTGCTGGGGAAGAGTGGCCTGCTGTGCACAAAACCTACAGGTCCCTAGGGGAGGTTCAAATGGCCCCCCCCTCTTGAGGAACCCATGGCAATAGTGAACATCTCATCTCCCAGTACTGAGCCCCAAAGCACCCGTGCCGTGTTCCCTCCAGGCAGGCGGGAGTGCTGCTCCCGCGAGGCCAGGACAGCCCCGCTGTGTCCTCGGCACAGGTCGGAACGCGCTCCCCTCTCACATCCACGTTCCTGATGGTTGGGGTTGTACCTGGGGTACCTTCAGGAGGCTGTAGGGATGAAGAGAAACTCACCAAGAGATCTGCAAAGCTCTTGCCATCTTATTAAGAAAAAAAATTGTTGAGAGGGATGGTAAAAGAGCAAATATAGCTAGTACCCCAATCTGTTTCTCCAACCTGGGAAAAAATAGAAGGTAGCAGTGGAGTGGGGGAAGGAAGTGATGCAAAGACCATTTGTCTCTTCTGTGATACACCGTGCTGTGCCAGGCACCTTTCTTTAGAGTGTTAAATTGATTTGCCATTTCCCTGTGGTTTGGATACTTCGAGTAGCAGAAAGCCCTCTCATCTGTACCTGGTGTGCGCCGTGTCAGACATGCTGTCCTGAGTTTGCAGGTGATTAAAAAAATGCAGTACCAAGGTTGCAGTGACTGTTTCCTTGAGTCTGGATCTCTGTGCTAATTAATTTGAGCTCTGTATAGGATTGCTCTCAATTATGCAGTGCTCCTTCCTCTCTCTCCCCACTTTCCCATCCCACCCGGGGTAAGGCACAAGCAGTCAGGGCTTCCACTGGAGTGGGCTGGGGGAAACAGAGTCCCCAGGGATGGACAAGCACCCACAGGCACTGGGACTCGTACAACTACAGAGACAATTCTCTTTTTCTTTTTTTCTTTTTCCTTTTTTCTTTTTTTGACACAAAGGGGAAGCTATGCCCTTCACTCAGCCTCTTTCACAAACAAATGAATAAATAAAATGAAGCCATAAATGAATCAAGCATTGCTCTTGAAAGCTTGAAAGTAAGAAATAAGGAGAAAATGTTATTAGTTCTATTTTTAAAGACTTGCAAGCTGCTTGGATACCATGGTGATGGAATCAGTGTAAGCACCTAGATAGATACGAATCTCCTGCATGTCTGGAATAATGTAAATGGACCAAGACAGTATGCAAGTGGAAAGTATTTCTATTTATCTACTTTCCCTTCAGCTTTCTGTTATTAAACATGGTGATTTCCAAGCTGTCAGCATGGATGTTAAAATCTTCTGCCATTTCTGGCTATGAAAAGTCCTAAGGAAAACAAAGCCCACAAATAAAGCAGCTCCATGTGCGTATTTCCAAGTGCAGTGAGTGCTGAGCACTTGCCCAGCAACCCCAGTGAGTGGGGGGCACTGGGGAGCGGTGCCAGGGGGAACCCACCCGATGCAAACCGTGCAGCCGAGGGTTTTGTGTGGCACCCATGCCACCTACGCCGAGGTCCTGCCCCGTGCCCAGATACGTAATAACGAGAGCATCCAAGTAGTAGATATTGTATTAGTGGAGAGTGGCTGCCAACCATTTTGAGTAGCTCCTCAGCAGCTCCAGAAAATCACAGAAAACCCCAGTAAGCAGCTGGGTAAGAAGTGCAGAGGGGAGTTTCTGGGGATCGCTGATGTTCCCCAGCATGGGGAGGTGGCCAGCATCCTTGGCAAGGGGAGCGGGGCCGGCTGCTGGGGGGGGGGGTCCCTGGGCACAGGGCAGAGCTGCTGCTGCCTCCCTCCCTCTCCGACTGACAGCTGTCATTCCCGAGCTATTAACGATAATGTTCCTGCCATTTAATGCCTGCCAGTGAACTGTCAGCTAGCAGCAATGCATAACTAAGGATACTCCCAGAGCACTGTTATTTAGGAGGAAAAAAAAAAAAAGAGAAAAGAAAGAGGCTTGAGTCACTCAGTTGTGACCATATAATGACTCTGTATACAAATTAGATGGATTCACATAGTGCTTATCTAAATTAGGTTGCCATTTTACAATGCTAATTTTCCTGTTGGTTGCTTGTGATACCAGCACACAGCATTTCAAAAATTCCCATGCTTCTTTTTTCCGTGCTCCGAAAATGTGGCGTGATGCAGTGCCTCAGTAAACTGCAGGGTTAGCATAACCTGCTGAGCTTCGGCGACGAAACGCTGGCTTGATCCTTTTGAACTGCTTGTAAGGTTGATAACTGTGACTGCAGTAATTAGTAGCAAGTCTACAGATCTTGATGAAATATGCACAAGGGGCTTGTTCCTTTGCGCTGTTCTTTTACCCTCCAGAGGAATAAATAACTGGAGGGAAGGGAATTGGGGAAAAAAAAAAAGTAATGAAGAAGGAGGAAATAAAACCCCTATGCTTATTTCAAAAGCTGACACCTAGGAATCTGATAGACACTTACAAGATCTAAGTGTAAAGAGGCGGCATTTAAAAAGCTACCAGCGTCCTGATAAAAATGCTGTTGTGCCACGGAGTGAGAGCAGGAGGTGCAACAAAGGAACAGGAGTCATGTGCTGAGTGTTTGAAAAAATATCTGGATTTTTATTTGTCATTCATGTTTTATTATGGCTTATCACACAGAAATAAGACAGTCCCAGTTTGCTTCTTGTCTGGGAAAGTTCACATTGTGAACACTGACATTTAGCATTCATGTAGATACTGTTCTCGTTCAAAATTCTCAAAATATTTTCAAGTGGAGAGCAAAGACCTCCTTCCCTTCCCCATCCTCTCCCCTTCCCCTCCTTGTCCCCGCCCCCTCCTTCTCTCCCCTCTCCTCATTTTGTGGAATTGGGGCTGGAAGGGCCAATCCGTTCCTGCAGTGAACTCAACCACTGTGATGGCTTTAGGCTTCTGTAAACATGGGTCATGGAGCTTGTCTAATTTCTGTCAGCGAGGATGATGTGTTGAGCGTTGCCCTGCTGGTCTGGGACTAATAGGGAAAACCACATCCCATCACCGCCATCAAAACGAGCTCTTCTTCCCACGGACCTTACGGCACTGCTTAATTTGTTCTGGTGATAGCTGCTCAAGACCTGTTACATTCAGTTGTTCAAAACAATCTGAAACCCAACATTTTGCATAAACTTTCTTTTAGAAATATCTATTCAACGAGAAGTAAAAAAATACAGTGATTTAGGGTATAATCTGCACATGCATAAACATGAGGTGATCTCCAAAGTCATGATGCTCATTTTAATATGATAAATACAGATGCACGATTATTTGCAGAGCACCATTCATTGCAGTGTTAATTTTGTGCATCAGTTCTTCAAGCTGTGTAATGTGGTAGAGCTCCATTGAAGCCAATGGCAATTTTCACCAGCTGAGGATGTGATGCTCTGCATACAATTTTTATTTCATAAAAGGGAAAATATATGGTATCATATCATTCCTTCTTGCCTGCAGCTTTTCCTCTGCTCTGCCTCACTTACTTCATGTAGTTCCTGAAAGTAAACAGGTTGTCTGCTCTGTTGGCTTGGTGCATTAGCACCTTGCAGGATCAAACCCTAAATAATGATGAGCGCAAGGACTTCCAGCATTAGCAGCCTGTTACATAGAGCAGGGATCTTGAAATATTCATTGCTTTCCAGAAATGGGTTCTGTACCTTTTATCTTCGGAGCTTTTCAGGGTCAGAGCGCTCTCTTTCATCTTGATGAAGCTTGCTTGCCCAGTGCATGGATCAGCTAAAAAAATCTTATGCAAAACTTCAAGACAAAGCTGCCAGCAAAATCCCCACAACTGAAAGAGAGTCAAACATGGAAAGAAAGGTTACAAAAATACAAGACTGCCCAGGGAGCCCACTGATCTCTGAGAGCTTAAAGCCAACTTGGAGGCACAGCGATGAACTAACCAAGAATCCCATCCAGTGCCAGAGGGAGCCCAGGTTGAAGAAAAAGGTGGTCCAAATTTTGACATGTGGGTCCTCCAGGTACCATTCAAATTTCCAGAGTACCCATGTCTTTCCTGATAAAGGAATTGCAAGAAGAAAATTATCGAGTTGGTTTTGAAACTATTTTAGTATCTGGGTAAAAGTGGCTTTATTTGCACTTGGTTTTCTTCTCTTTTCATTTCAAAGTGTAAACGAACCCAGCCATATGCAACTGTGGCAGCGTGTAACAGGTCAAGACTGCTGTAACAATTCTGCTACCAGGAGAGAAAACAAACTAGACCTAATTTACTTCAGGCGTGCACTTTGCATAGACATTTTCTTTGATTAACAATTGCATGTAATATCCCATATATTGAATACTGACAGCAATTCACACCAAATTTGCACACATGAAACTTCAAAAGGACACTTGGTAGAGAATTGTGATCCTTTTTTAATGACTGAAAATTATGTTGATGATGGACTAACATTGGCCAGTTCAGCAAAGGTAAGAGAAAGGCAGATGAGGACTAGGAAAGGTTGTCTTATTCATTGAAAGTGGCTATTGGTGCGTTTTCATCATAGGCATGGATAAGCATTTTCTTGAAGGATGGGAAATTTTCTGTACCATTTTGTTGGTCCATGCACCTATAAATGTTTGTCACCTATGTGATTTTATAGGAATGCCTAAAATTGCTTGGGGGAGAAATGTTTCTGTTCGGGCAAACTGCTGTCCCAAATTGTACGTATTGCCTTCTTTTAAACAGAAGCTTTGTGTAATTGAAAGTTTGTATTTGGTTCAAGGAAAATCATACTTAACAAGGCTGTTAAAGAGGACGAATGATGATAAAAATAATTGCATGAAGAACATAGGACATTTCTGCAGTTTTCTGTAATCCTTTAAGCGACTCAGTTTACCAGCACTCCTCTAACTCGAGGGATTAGTTCCTATCTGTGATGTATTGCCATATGAGAGATGAGGAAGAGGATTACATCTATTCCGTCACCCAGCACTTCACCAGCCACACCAGTTCTGGTTCACGGCAGCTGGAGCGAGGGCATCCTGCTGAGATACAGGCTGAAGCACCAGCAATAGTTCAGAAAGGAGCCCTGTGTGGGGTGGCATTGCATAGACAGATAGATAAAAAGAGAAATAAATAAGAGGTCATTGAAGAAGAATAGAATTCTGTTGGGTTACGACAGTAAAATTGTAGCATGGCTGCCGCAAGGAACTGCCCTAATGGCAAGAGGCTTTTCCTGCTGCCCTGCAGCCCAGCTGGTCCCGGTGACCTGGGGGAAGTTTGGGTGTCTCTGTGGATTGGGGGCTGCAGCATCGGTGAAATTGGCACCTCGCACCCAGGCTGCCGGGGCTGGCAGCCGCCTGGCTCTGCTGCCAGCAGCTTCGCTACGTCAGGGAGCTGAGTTCAGGGAGTGGGATAACACTGATCCAACCACTCACAGTGGTTGAGTTCACTGCAGGAACGGATTGGCCCTTCCAGCCCCAATTCCACAAAATGAGGAGAGGGGAGAGAAGGAGGGGGCGGGGACAAGGAGGGGAAGCGGAGAGGATGGGGAAGGGAAGGAGGTCTTTGCTCTCCACTTGAAAATATTTTGAGAATTTTGAATGAGAAAAGTATATCCAGGGTGGGATAACACCCTCTCTCTGTTTTGGCAATATCATGTATCGTTTTTAAAAAAGGCTCTATGATCCAAGCCGTACAGCTGCTTCTGGCTGTTCCTTGTTGCACAGAGTTCTCTGTAGGTTCCTTTCCTTTCCTTTGCTCTGGGCTTGCTGCAATGTGAGGGAAGGAGTTGGTGGCCCCTGTGGTGTGGTTTTCATGAAGGTGCCAAAAGCTGTTAGAGACCTTTAAAAAAAAATAATATATTTCTATATCTGGTTGCTTCTGCATGTGTCTAATAACATGGCCCTTAGAAAGCAATTTGGATTAATTAGAATGTCCAGGCACTTTTGCGATAAAGACATGCCGAGTAATTATCCAGTGTCCAGAATAATCTATCGAGCTTGTGAAGTTTAAGTCTGAAAATTATTCTCCCCTAAGTATTTGTCTTTCTAGCTGTATTTCTGTTATTAAATTTGTTTTCCCACAAGTTAGATAAGAAGGAATGTAATTATTTAGCTGGCAAGCTTAATATTGAGGTGAAGAAAACCAGTGAAGGTAAAAGTGTGATTGCCTTGTGTTTTTCCTGTAATAATACATAAATATTTATATATATGTAGAATTACATGGTGATGATGCACTTTGTAAAAGGCCAGAGATGAAATATAAGGAAAGAAAAGGTATAGATATTCATTGTCACTTCAGTATGTCCTATAATTCCTGTATATAGAATCATAGAATCGTTTAGGTTAGAAAAGACCTTTGAGATCGTGAAGTCCAACTGTTAACCTAACACTGCCAAGTCCACCACTACACCATGTCCCTAGGCACCACATCTACACGTCTTTTAAATACCCCCAGGGATGGTGACTCAACCGCTTCCCTGGGCAGCCTGTTCCAATGCTTGACAACCCTTTCAGTGAAGAAATTTTTCCTAATACACAAT
>NW_008824372.1:437465-447853 GCF_000699105.1 Pygoscelis adeliae
TGTCTAGCCCAAGTGCAGTGCCCGACACTTAGCCTTGTTGAGCCTCATACAATTGGCCTTGGCCCATTGATCCAGATTCTCCAGATCCCTCTGTAGAGTCTTCCTACCCTCAAGCAGATGAACAGTCCTGCCCAACTTGGTGTCATCTGCAAACTTACTGAGGGTGCACTCGATGCCCTCGTCTAGATCATTGATAAAGACATTAAGCAGAACTGGTCCCAACACTGAGGCCTGGGGAACACCACTTGTGACCGGCCGCCAACTGGATTTAAGTCCGTTCACCACAACTCTGGATGGGTCCAGCCATCCAGCCAGTTTTTTATGCAGCAAAGAGTACGCCCATCCAAGCCACGAGCAGCCAGTGTTCCAGGAGAATACCATGGGAAACGGTGTCAAAGGCTTCACTAAAGCCTAGGTAGACAACATCCACAGCCTTACCCTCATCCACTAAGTGGGTCACCTTGTCATAGAAGGAGATCAGGTTAGCCAAGCAGGACCTGCCTTTCATAAACCAATGCTGACTGGGCCTGAATACCTGGTTGTCCTGTACGTGCCGTGTGATGGCACTCAAGATGATCTGCTCCATAACCTTCCCCGGCACCGAGGTCAGACTGACAGGCCTGTAGTTCTCCAGATCCTCTTGTAGATGGGCATCACATTTGTCACATATGTAGTCAAAGAAATGTCAAATGCAGATTTCCTCTATAATTATAATCCATTCTCACTTACATCTCTTCTTGCCGCATTTCCTCGCTCTCCTTTATGCCTAAAGACTGTGTCCTGAAGGACTTTGTTCAGTTTCTTATGCTCAGAGGACACAACAGGCCTTTTTACTCATGATAATGTTTATTTTGGATTAAAGAAAACATGAAATCAAAGGCAGTCTAAATATAATCACACAGTCTCACTGGTGAAACTCATCCCCACACCCAGGGTCAGCACAGCGTCCCTACAGAAGTGCCTCTTAAACTTTCCAAAGGAATATTAAATGCTGCCCATGACTGTCTTATCTCAAAGGAGTGAATTTTTGACCTTGTGGGCGACGAAGTGGAAGCGGAGCATTTCATACTGTCTGAGCGCTCATCTCGGCAGTCCATGCCTCTCCCTCTGCCTCCGACACAGTGGTCGTCCTTGGGGGATAAGCAGGCAATGTCTTTGGTGGAGAGCCAAGGAAAAACCGTTGCAGACACAGGTCAGGCGGTGGAAGCGGGCATCGCTGGCTGTGTGGGAACACGAGGGTCTCGCACCAAGGAGAAGCTCTCAGGAGAAGGCAGAGTGACTGCGAAGGTCAATGTGTCAGTTGCGCCTTGCTGGGGAGGATGCCATGGGAGAAAAGGCTGGCGCGCTCAGGGACCACGGGGCAGACAGCTCTGCTGGGAGTCATCGGCAGCGGGATGGGACCCAAAGTGTTTGGGGATGAGTTTGAAGATGACAAGTTTATGGAAAAAGAATCCAGAGAGCAGTCCTGCGAGCATTTCCAAGGAGGCTAAGAGCGAGGCTCTCAGGGCCAGGGAGGAGGAAAACCAGGTGGGGATATGACCACAGATGCTGAGATGACAGATTCCTAAGGAAAGGATTGTGGTCCTCATCATCAGATCTGATTTCCTACGCGATACAACCTGTGTCAGCTGGTGCTGGAAAGCTGTAATTCACGAGGAAAATATCCTTTAGGAAGACACCCAGCCTAGCTGGAGTGATTTCAGGTGATGGGTAGCTTCTTGTCAAAGGCTGGAGTTTTTCAGTGGCTGGGGTTTTCCTGTCTTCACTTTTCGGGTTATGGAGCAGCGGGGATGCAGCTGTGTTATGAACCGGGAGGAAGGTAGGGATCAAAGCAGGGCATCGCAGAGCACACGTGCGGCTGCAAAAAAAAAACTGCAGCCCACCCCGAGGCTAGCCGGGAGCACGGTGTGGGCTTCCCAGGTCTGCTGGGACCAGGGCCTTCTCTCTGCTTCCGATCCTCCTGCCTCTTCCAGCCCCGCCAGTCAGACCCTGTTCCAGCTGTTTTGTTTGAAAAACCCTAAACTGTGAAAGCTGAAAACTGAAAACAAGTGCAAGCTTGCTTGAAACCAGCATCTTTCACCTGATTACATTTCAGAGCTCTGAAATAAATGTTGCATTTCAGTGGAAGGTCCGGGGACCGGGATCATACTTGCATCATTCTCATGCAATGTGTAGTTCGTAGTTCAAGGTTAGTCCTGGCTGTAGTATATGTAGCTCATTTGTCTACAGTAAACCTTTTTATATTAAATCTCTCTTGCTATGGGTTAACAGCAAGATTTTTCCTCTGGTAGAGTTGTCATTGCTGCAGCCGGAGATAACGTTTAACAGAGAGCTTGATAACTTTTAATAGAGAGATACAAATAATTTATCAAGGATTTTGTTACACAGAGGCAAGCTCTAGCATCCTGGACTACTGCTTTAGCGCTAATGAACACATCTGAAGAAAAGGCTTGTAAGTGCTATTCTTAAATGGGCACTTTGCTCCAGATAGCTGAAACTGAGAACCCATTTGTATCATATCTTTACTAATACTGCATATAGGAATTTCCTGTTCACCACACTATTTGTAAGGGATATGAGACAAAAATACGTAGTTGTGTTCTTCCACACACACAGCATTTTACACTTAGTGTAGGAAACAGTTCTTTGCTTTATGTACTGGCTGCCACTGAAACTCAGTGCATCTTAGATGTTCTGAAATGCTCTTCTGTATTTCATGATGTAAAAGGAGGCAATTTGTGTCGGTAAAAAAGAAAAAGAAAAGAACCGACAAGTTAGATTTTATCCCTGAGTTCATTTAGGCCATAACTTGTCTCTAGCAGTTGTAGGTGTCAATTTATGACAGGAAGGAAAACTAACACTGTGCATGCAGACATGGGATAATCTGCTCTATGTATTCAGTCTCATCCTGATTGCTACCACTGAGTATTAGACATTTGTATAATATTCAGAACGTTAATCAGTAGCTGTGACATGTTTCCTTATTCCTCTTATCCCCACGCACGGTGCCGGGTGCGGGCACTAGCGCTCCCGTGCTCCCCCAGCAGCATGTTGGAGCATCGCAGGCTCGTTACAGACCCTTTGGCTTAAAGGGAATTTATGCTACTTGACGTCGCTGGAGACGCTTGCAGAAGCGATGCTGTTCCCATCAGTACAGGCTGATGTTTTTGTACGGGGAGATATTTCGCTTTGTTCGTAAATGAGGATTAGTTTTATAGCTCAGTATTCATCATTTCCAGTTGTAGTTACTTAACCGTGGTTTCACCCTGGGCATCATCTGTAGTCCGTGCAGAGAGCGCTATTTCCAGGACAAAAGGAGAAAGTGAAAAAACCTGTTGAAGCATGTAGGTATGAATGACCAGAACTGAAGCGAGAGATTCAAATAGGAGCTTACACATCCCCTTTTTAGCCCGCAGTTTTGCTCTTGCCTCAACCTTTTAATAATGTGCCAATCCAAAACAAAATAGTTTCAGCTTAAACAAAACCATTCAGGCAACCACAGTATGTGAGCATGTTAAAAATGTAGTTTTCTGTATTATTTGACACATTTTTAAATGCAAAAATACTTTCAAGATTATGAAGAAGGAAAGAAGTGAGCTCCAGAAACCCCGTTTAAAACACCATTTTACTGCTTGAAATGCAGCTGATACCCTTGTGGGTTTTTTGTGGAGGATCTAGGGGAGGGGAGCTTGGAGACATTTTTATGAGTCTAGATTCTTAATTTTGCAATATCTGATCAGTGAAAGTCATTCACAGGAACTCAGTTTTGCTCATAATGATATCCAGCTGCTTGCCAAAAGTTTAACTTTACAATGAAATTGTAAATAAACACTTAATATAGATAAATTTGTATTGACAGATTTTAGATGTGTTATTCTGTAAAGATGAGAAGGCCATAGGCTTTATTCTCCTTGACTATAAGACACTTTGCCATGTCTTATAAATTTATTAAATCTAGCAATAAATATTCAAATCACAGCTTTGTTTCCCACAACATAAACATGGATGCTCATCTAGAAATGCAGTTATGAGATATGCTCAAATACTAACTCAACAGCTTTCATTTAGTCTAAGCTTTGAAGGATGATTGTTTCACATTGTACGACATTGCAATTTGTTTCCACTGTAGTGGGTTTGTGTGTGTCTGTGTTTGCATATTACCTTCAGAAAACTATGTTCTGTTATTGAGCTTTTCTATATTTCAGCCTGTTTGCTGAATAAGTCTTTATTGGCTATTTTCAAAATCAATGAGATTTATACTTGCAGATTAAAAACCTTTTAAAATATGCATAGACAATACAGGGTTCAATTATATGTTTACGATGAATGGAGCAATGTGTACACATAAATAAAACATACAAGCTGCTTTGCTGTGTTTATCTTCTGGTTCTGATTTATTTTCAAAATAATTAGAATTTGTGAGTCCATATTTGGATGTGTGAGCTCCAATCACTGCAAGCATATTTATGCTTATATATATATATACTTGGTATACATACATCACCTCTATCTGTTCACAGTGACTGACTTCTCAGTTTTTGGAAATGCAGACAGTGTATGGGAATGGTATACGTAAAAGGAGAAGAAAACAAATCTACCTACTGCTGTCATGTCCCATAAGTGAGCGTAGGACACATACGGACTCTGGTTCTCTGCTCAAGGCTTCTTTGAATGGTTGAAATGACCCTTCTGAGAATGCCTTGCTGGATGTAAATCTGCATGCTGAAGGAAGCAGGCTCCAGTCCTCGAGGGATTATTTTTTGGCATCTAGAAGATGTTGAAGTGTGTGTTCAGACCATGTAAGAGGCAGCCGTGCCCTCTGTCTTCCTCTGCTTCATTGTGCAAGACTTGGAAAGTCTTGATGTCAGCCTCTCCAAAGAGTGAACCTACCTAAGACAGCACCCTTTCCCATTCCCAAGCGCCTGATGGGTTCGACAACGGTTAATCTTATTCTTAGCAATGTGGTACAAATACAGTTGCGTTTTTGACACATTATTTTGTTATCTGTAGCATTTAATGGACAGACCTTGGTTTCTTCCCTTTGAAAGACCATTGCCTGTTTTATCTGCTGGAGATATCGCTTATGCTTTCTTAGGCTGTGATAGAAGTAAACAACCTCAAAAGTAGAGTCAATCTTAGCACAAACTCAAAGAATACGGAATACGCCTCTGTTAAACTTGTTCGTTCTCTCTCTTTCATACAATATCTCTGTAATTATGTTTTCAACATTGTGGTGTGTCACAGGGTAAAAGTATGACAGAATATCCATATATGTTATTTGTAGG
This sequence comes from Pygoscelis adeliae, assembly GCF_000699105.1. NCBI lineage: Eukaryota > Metazoa > Chordata > Aves > Sphenisciformes > Spheniscidae > Pygoscelis > Pygoscelis adeliae. Next base: position 442,751 of record NW_008824372.1, read on the forward strand.
CTGAATTTGAATCGCAGCATGAGGTTGAAAAGACTATTGCTGCATAAGCAGCTTTGTTGTACCATATGATTACAAAAATGTGGCCATTAGGAAGGTTATAGGGTCCCCCTACTCCCATCACCTTACGTGAGTACAGCTAAAAATTGGCTTGAAGTATTAGCTCATAATAGACAAGATCCTTTGATGCTTTGTTAAGATTTCAAATTACCTCTAGCAGAGTACCATCTATTATTTTAATGCTGCTCTCAAGCTTTCATTCTATCAGGGCTGGAGTTAAAATATGAAGAGCTGTGCATTCTTGCATTGCAATGGATGGGCAATCACCACTGATATTTTAACTGATGTATCCTAGGAGGAATATTCTAGTTAGTATTATAAAATCAATGAATATGCACTAGTATATATAAATGTGCTGTGCTGGTCATATCTCCTCCACAAGATCTGCAAACCAGTAAAGCTTTATCGCCTCGCTAGTTTATGAGCAAGCCAGCTAAAATTCTTAACAAGTTAAATATTTCACTTAAAAACATTAAGTGCTGAAGTTTCATAATATTACATGTTCTTTGTCTTTACTATCAATAATCTCTCTGGTGCAGTAGATAAATATTTCTGTTTGCAGACGGGAGCTGTAAGAGGTTCCCAATACCTGGATGTGTTTGTTGTGTCAGCAGGGGGAAATTTTGGCTTCTGTCTGTCTGCGCACGTCTGTATGTCAGGGAGGACAGACCCAGCCTGCATGGGAGAAGGAGCTTGAGCCTCTGCCTGCCTGCATCGGGGGGGTGCAAATGCATCTCTGCGACATGCAAAGGGGTGGGGGAGTTTGAAGTCTGCCAGTCCTCGCCCACGCACATCGCCTTCGCAGGTGGCATCTCCGCCAGTGTGCGATGCTGGGAGGGACCGGCTGCGTGGCCCGGGCTGCACAGCTCATCAGCTGCTGGAGGGACTGTTGGCTTCTAGGCAGTCCTTCCTCAAAATAAAGAAGGATCTTCACATATCGAGGGCTAGAAATAATAATAATAAAAAAATACAAATTGAATTTTGAATTTAATATTATTATATCAAAATACAGATAAAACAAGAGAAAATGTAAGTAATATAAATAAAAACTAATTTTACTTCTGAGAATTGATCACTTAGAAGTGATCTTCATGATCACGTAAATGCAACTTCATGCCCAAAGAGGAATTTGTACACACAAATCAGGCAAGTGTGTATCTAAAAATCTTTTTCCATATCAGTGTACATTCAAATACTGTTTTTCGGTCATTTTTTGCAATTTTTTTTCAAGGAATGTTTTGAAACAAAAATGCCCCGAGGTATGAAAATTTACTGGAAAAATTAAAAGTTCAGATGATAATGGTTGGTCTTGCAAACACAAATAATACCTGCAAACAAAAAGAACCTATTTTTTATGTTGTTGAGGGTGTGCTGTAACACAACAGCTAAGAAATGTTAAAGAACATGACGTCTTTTGATACACAGAGGAACATATTTTTGCCTCTTAAAGGAGTAGTCTTCAATATGTATGAAGCTTTTATGTCCAAGCTACAGCATAGACTGAGATTTTTATTTAAGTAATTCTCTAAAGGACACAAAGCGAAAGAACAGTTGAATTCCACTTGGGCCTCACCTATTTCTAAAACAATGTGCAACATTGACAATGGTGTTGAAATCCTAGTCTGCCTTCCTCAAAGGTATTCTATTTTTGTAGCAGCAGTACAGTGGGAACTGTCCTTTTTGGCACAGCTTGGTCCAAAGGTTTGAATGAATTATGTTTAAGAATCAGAAACTTTTTAAATTGGTTCATAGACCCTGCTCAAAGGAGCTTGATTATGAAGAATGCTCTTTGCCCATGGAACAGGTTATTAGACTGTTAACTGCAAAAAAGGCACTTCCTGGAGCTCTAAATCTCAAACCATTCAGCAAAGTAGGTTATATCTATATTGCTGCTTCACAACTTTTTGCTCGCTTCTCCATTTGCAGTAGGTCTTTGAGCAGGTCTTCGGCGGCTATGTGTTTCATATGAAGGTAATGTAGGTGGCCTTGCCTTAGGGACAAAAACCTGGAATTGCAACCCACGCTTTATACTACCCACTTCACTCTTGTGCCTCCTCCTACTGGATAATAGATAAGCATGACTGATACGACTTTTTGTTTCTCTAGTTTATTGATTCCAGTGTTTTTACTGTCTTGTGGCAGTGTGGAAGAGCCAGGACTAGCTCTCTGGTCAGGTGGGAGTCGGTTAAAGTGCCCGCAGGCGCAAGGAATGGGAGAACCTTGCTCTGAGAGGAAGGCGGTGTCATGGAAGAGATTTTTTAAATATTTCATTTATGCCTATGTAGGAAGAGAATTGAGCTGAAATGCGCCTGTAGGTTCATTATAAATTGACTCAGCACAAGAATTTGTAGATCTTAGCCACTTGGAATACATTTAGTGAGACACAGGTATCTGTCTTCGTGTGCCTGAGCACCCTAATGCACAGATTACACAAAAGTATTAATGATGAAAGTATAAATGGACAGTTCTTAATCCACAACATGTAAGCTTGTTGAGACAGGTGTTATGTCCTTATTTATTAGAAGGACAGTATTATTTACAGCCTTATAAGGAGATAAGATGCTTATTTTCACGCTAAGACTAATTTTCATTAAAATTGTGGATCCTGGTTTCAAGTCATCTATCCAAGGATCTTTTAGCGTTTAAAAGCTGAGAGATCACTTCCTATTTTGCAGCTATAAAAGCCCAAGCTATGCCATAAGCTCATTGTTGTCACAAGTAGACCTAGCTCTAGGCACAGGTCATCAAGATGAAATATAGGAATATTTCATATTTATGGACACCTCTCATTTTACTATGCGTTATAATTTTTTTTCTTGCTTTCTGTCTGAGTTGATAAAGTGCTCCCATGAGCCATGTGGACAGTACTAATTGCTGTAATTATTGTTCCCTTAATGGCTAAAATTATCCTTTCTGGAGTAATTAATATGAGTACTGTCTTATTCTAGGAAAGGAAGCAGGAGAGACCTTGTAGATATGGAACGTACTCCCAGCTTGCCAATATTATTCAGGATGTCTTTCCACTTTCGTGCTACGACAGTTACGCTAGAGATGAAGGTTGATTTATGTGCCTGGAAAAGGGCTCTTTCATATGCTCTTTTCAGGTTTGAAATGAATTTAAAAAAAAATAAATAAAAGCATTCAATTAGAAGGCCCGTTATTTGAGAAAACCAAAGTAGCATTGGAGGTGTTTGTTTCAGTAATGGATTGCATCCATTCTAATATTGGTAATCAAGGAGTTGTGCATTTTAAAAGGTCTTATTAACCAGAACCGTCGCTCTGGAAGCACAACAGTACACTGCATTGCTCCATATTGTTGGGACGTCAGACCAGTGGTGCATCGCTCTCATAACAGCTCTGTTAAGGTCTATTACTGCACTGTTCAATTACAGTAAGTCCTTTAATAGGACTGGCCTTCCCTCTTAATTTCCACCCAACAATCTGCATGGAGCTTCTAATGTTTATTCATTATGTATTGAAACTGAAGTCTATGCTGCACAGCAAGACAATTCCGTGAAATGAAATTACTGCTAACTTCTCCCTGTAGTTGCCCGTGTTTTGTCAGTCAGTCCATTACCCTTCCTGACGCTACTTTATTCTCCTCTCACTGTCACTCTTGAATTATCTGATACTGAGAGGTGACCTCACAAAGCAGTGACCTCATCCAGTTTTTCATTGACAATTTCTCAAGAACACCTATAGTTCTCCATAAGTATGGAATTTTGCCATCCCACTTGAAAACGCCCACAAAAAAAAGAACTTACATGAGGCTTGGGAGCTCTGACATAGGTCCTCAACTGCAGATGCTGAGCACTTTGAAAATCTCTCCTTTAAAATGCTTTGGGAAGTGGGATTTACTCTGTTTGATTGACATGTTAATAGTCCTTGTGGTCTATAAGGTCAAGTTGAGAGAAGAGCCATTCACCTGTTAGCTGAAGTCATAATACTGGACAAGTAGCGTGAGATGGAGCTCACAGCGTGGTGAGGTTTGGTGGAATGGGCCAACTTGGATATAGGCAAAATTCGTGTACTTGAATCATTTATTGGGTTTATTTTCTTACTGTTTCTTTTGTTGCTCTTGAAGATATTTCTGTTTTATTAAATGCACTTCTCCTCCAGGCTCAGCTTCTCATTTGTATTTAATGTTGTTTATGTTTGTATTTCTGTACCTTATGAAATACCTATCCAATTCCCTTGTAGGTGATTGTGTTGATTTCTAATACATCATTAAGAATTCACTGTGGGATAGAATAAGAGAGGTGGTGATGTGAGCAAACAGGACCTTGTTTGAACACCAGTAGCTTTAGTAATTGGTAAGCAGAGTGAGAGGTGAACTGTAAATAGATTAATGTTTTTGAAAATTTTCTGTTATACAAATGCCTTCTTTAGATGCGCTGCTTTTGTTCGCTGCTCAGAAGAATTTGCTCTTGTGGTGTAACTTTTGCATGCAGCAACAGGTTTGCCATATGGAAACACCTCATAGACTATGGCAGAGCTGCACAGAAATACTTGCTATTGCTCTTAAAATTGATTTACATGAAAACTTTTTTTGTTACTTTTTTTGCCTCATTTTCTCATTGTCAACATTTGATTCTTGAGTATAAAAACCAGCTTGAAATGCAGTACTTATAAAATTTCATCATAAAACATAATAAGGAGGGATTATCAAAGCACTTCAGAAGGATTTGTTATCATTACCTAAGACTGTTGGGAATATTATTCCCTAGTCTTTTAAGAGCCCTAGAGCAAGAATTGCAGTAGTATTTGTTTTCATATGCACCTTTCAGGACAGAAATAGGGCACATGCTGCTAGATTGATGCCTCGAGAAAATCTACCCAAAGCTACCAATGTAGCAGGGTTTAGTTTTTGGAAGGGCTGGCGAGAAGGAGAACAAAAGGCAGAGATATTATTTGTTATACATGCCCCCATGTCGATTAGCTGGCCGGCGTGCCGCGAGGCCACTGACTGCTGCAGGGCAGGTGAGACCCGAGACCATTGCACCACCCCACGGATGTCAGCTCCTGACAAAATGGAGTGAGCTCAAA
>NW_008824372.1:447989-470514 GCF_000699105.1 Pygoscelis adeliae
AGGAAGATTCATTCCCATTATCTTTGCAAGCTTTGAGTCATAATCTGATCTTATTTTGTATCTCGGGTAAAATTTTCTTCCTGTTTGGAACAAAGTGAAAATGAATAAAGTGTAGAGGAGTTTTGCCCAGAGAAAACAGCTAGTTAGAAACTTCAACTAATTTTAATTCAAGGCAATGAAAACAATTATATGCAGTTCACAGGATGCTGAAGCTGTTTGTTATGCAATTTGAGATGTAAATGGTGAACAAAGAGTAGTTGTACTAACTGATGATTAAATCCTGACATGATAAATTTCTACATGAATAAAATCTGAGACCTAAACAGATTCGAGATTGTTAGTCATCCATCAGTTCACACCAAAGAGTTTTGCAGCCAAGTGAAAAGTCTTCAGGCATCTTATTTTTGTAAAGTTAAGTTATTGGCAGGATTTTGCAGTTTGTGTAGACTGACGCTGCGCTGCCAGATAAGATGAGTTCAAGAGGCTTTATCAAAGTAGGGTTGTTTTTTTTTTTCTATTGTCAGGAAATCATATCAATAAAACTTAATAGGAAGTTGAAAGTAAAAATGCAGCAAACTGTGAACTTAATATTATCTTGGTGGGAGCTCATTAATATCTCAACAGGTATACTCATGCATTATCTTAATTGCACATGGTCCTGAGGGAAATTGCCTTTTCTGAAGTTCTCTGACTACTGTCATTTGGTGAGTTGGGTTCAGGTGCACCATTTTATTAATCTTTTAATAAGTTACTGAGGAGACGTAGCCTAACTCAATCACATTTGAAGCAGCATAGTAGCAGTAATTATTTTTATGGTTCCACTGATTTATGAGGTTCTTGGCCATGCAAGTGAATTTGCAGGCAGAGTTAGGCAGAGGTGATGAGGGTGTGGGCAGTAAGCCCAATGCTTCTGGCAGTTACCGCAGCGTCGGAGAGAGCCGGTTTGTTTCCTGGCACTGGGTCTCTTGCGTGTTTCCAGTTGAGACACTTGGCTATTAGCAAGGAGCTCGCCACTTTCTGTCATTTTGCTTGACAAGAAGGGTCTATTGAACAGTGAGAGGAGGAGGAGGAGGGCACGGGATGAGGCGATAATGCAAAATAAGCTTGAAATGAAGAACTGGAACAACAAGTTTGTATTTCAGTTGCTTTTTACTCTGAAATACGCAGTTCCAAACCTGATGTTGGAAGATGTTTGATGTTGCAAAGAGTGACTTAGGAGACCATCAGAGAGATGTGCTGATCCTTGGTGTGTTTTCTGCTGTGGCTTTTGGTGCAGCTGCTCACAAACAGGCCCTGCTTTTCAAGCAAGACAACCAAGTGTGATCCAGAGAGAGCTTTTCATTAACAGAAGAAAATGAAGTAAATGAAGAATAATGTTCAATGTTAAAAAATAAATTAACATTAATTAATCACTGACTAATGCAATGTTCCCAGCGTTAATCATTCACTCTTACTGTAATCAGAACATGAGCCAGGCAAACGACATGTAAAACTCCTGAGCGTGATGTTTGCCATAGTCCTGTAAACACGAAGACTGCCTTCAGGAAAATCTGCCTCCCACATCAGTGATCTGCTTACTCATCTGCTGACACCTCAGTGTCCTGCAGAAAGCTCCAGCTACCACCGTGTCTTGTTATGGTGGTGAAGGCCCAGGCAGGATGCCTCTTCTGCAAACGCTGGCTGCTATGCAGTACATGGAGGACCACAGGCTTTTCTTACTCACAGTCTTGCTGTGTAAGGGCCAGGGGGATTTTTATCCCCTGTGCTTTATGGATCACAACTCTTCTGCCAGGATGTTAGAGCCATTTGGAAAGCAGACTGTAATTCCCTAGAGCTTTTTTATGTTTCAAATGTTTCAGAACAGAAAATAGAAAAATGTGATGGAAGAGAAAGCTTGCTTCTTTAAACTAAAGTTTTGAATGTGAGATATCGATGACAAATAGCAGATTTTACCAAATGAAAGAAAAATAGATCAGTTAAGAGACAGAAGATATTTATCTGGTTAATTAAAAAAAAAAACCAAACAACCTTATTTAAAAAACTCTGTGCTGTGATCCTGACATGCAGTCATTGTAATGCTTGCTGGGTTTGTTGACAGCCCAGTTGTTCCCATGGCAGCGGGACGTGATGTCTCAAACTGGACCCCTGCAGGACCAAAAGGAGAATGAGTATGCCTTAAGAGAAGAAGAGTGATGTGTTTCAAAACTTGTAAGAATGGGGAAACCTATAGGGAAGGAGGAGTGCAAACCTTTTTATTGAGGTGCTATCTATTTAGTGCGTAAGTTGGGTGAAGTGGGCAAACTCCCAATTTTTCGTGCGGTTAGAGCATGGCACAGGCTAGCCAGTACTGTCAGACGGCTTTTGTTTGCAAGCCTGAACCATATCAGCAGCTTTCAAAACCAAAACAGAAAGAAGACTGGCAATGATTGGTACATCTGAGAGGACATTTAGGGGACACGCTAGGTAGCAGTAGGACTACATTTAAGATTATCTTTACAGCTCAGGCATCCCTGGCATCATACTGCAGCTTGTTCTGCGTTTCACTCCTTCATCTTGTGTCTGTGCATGAACGGGAAACTTCCCATTACAGGGCTGATCCTTCAGCACCTTTCTGCAGTGTTAAATGCAGGTTTTACAAACTGGTCAGAGAAGAGTTGGTTATTAAACATCCAGCTATTTAACTGTGGTTTTACGTGGATAGCTTTACTAAGGCTTCACCTTAGTAAAACTGAAATCCAGCCTGTGTGCATCCAGCCACCGCACTCCTGGCCCCTGGGGCAGGAGGAGGCTTGCTTGCGTGATGTGAGCCAGGAGGCTGGGGAGGCTCCAGCCTCCTGCCCTGAGGAAGAGGCCGGTGCCAGTCTCGAGAAACACCAGCGTGTTTGAGAGAGAGGTGGACCAAGGGGATGAATTTAATGATCAGAGAGAGTAATCAAATTGTAGCCCCCCTTCTTGTTCTCCCTTGCCCTCCCCCCTCCTCACCCCCCTTGCATGGTGAGACCATCTTCATAATCTTTGGGAACAGAGAGCTGTGAAGTTTGGCCAGCTTGCAGTTGGGTCTTGGTGAATTGGGTCAATCCATTTTTATTTTCAAGCGCACTTCAACGTTCACAGGAGCTGAAGGTGCATTTCTGTGAGCTTACCTGGTGAGCAGCCATCAGCACGTAGCAGCACTGTATGTTGTCTTTTGGATGTTGGTCTGATTAGCATAAGCCCCGTGAAGAGATCTCAGCGAGGAGAGGGTGCCTGGCCATTGAGATTTGGCTGGAGTTAGCGTGATGTTGTGTTTTTCAGACTAAAGTCACTCTCACTAAAAACAAAGCAGTAACGCAGAGGAACATATGGTGTGAAGCACGGGAGAAAGGTTTCCAGCTGACTCCATGAGAGGTTTGTCCACATCCAATTGGATATGAATGTTAAAAAAGGAAGAGAAGAAGAAATGCTGAATCTCTAGATTTCAGCTGATGCAAACAGATGTTCAGTTCAGACATTTGGGATGCCGCCTGCATGCGTGGGAAGACATGCGGGAAGGGAAAACGTCTTTCCTAGGTGTAACATGCTCTGACATACTGGACAAAGTTGAACTCTAATGGCTGCAGTCTATGTTGTATCCATTTAAGTACTTTTCTCCCCATATTCAGAAAAAATCTTATGAAAATTCTACTCAGACCTATAACTTTATGTTGTTTTTAGATATCCTGCAAGAAACATTGGTAAAAAAACCCCTATATATGTTTTTTATACTGCAAGTGATTGAAACAGCCAGAAGTGGTTAATATTTTATGGACAGAGGAAAAAGACTAAAAAAACAAGAAGTCTTCTTAGTGATATAAGCAATAGAGCAAAATCTGTAGATGCTTTGCTTTTTGTAAAAGTGTAGAATATGCTCCTTTTGATTTTTAGTTGAAAAAGCAGTTGTTGGCAAATTAGAATACAAACACTTGCCACAGACAAAAATTCATATTTCATCCTTTTCTTTATTTATAATGAAAAAAACAGCACTTGGCTATCTCAGTACGGCTCTGTGTGTGGGACTGTATGTTGTGTACTGGATGCTTGTCTAATTAATAATGGGTATACAGCACCCATAAAGTCAGCCTGGTTAACTGTTCCACTTAATATAATACCATCCAATGAATAGATGAATTAAGCTGATAAGCAGCTGAGCAAGCTCCGTTAACTGCTTTGTGCAAATGAGAAGAGAGCGATCCTAAAATGTCACCAATCATTTATTGCAACAGCAATTGCAGGCACAGACAAATTAGGAATTTCAATTATTTTTGATGGCCAGGGTGCCCAGCATTTTCTGTGCAACCGCGGTAGTTGGTGTTAGCTGAAAGTCATCCCTAAGGTAGATTAAAAATAAAGAACCCTCATAAATTGGTCTAATCGATCTATTTGTCTCTGAGAGTGGTCCCCAAGCCTTTCTGGCCCCTAGGTGAAATACTGAGCAAGTAAATCATGTACTAGTGGTCAACACCATGCTGTGTTCTTCCTGGCAGCCTCAAATTTAACTTTCTTAATTTTCTGTGACTGGAGCACTGGAGGGTCTTGCTGGCAACGTGCTGTCCACAAGCCACAGATCTAAAATAAATCTGGCAAGGCTTTGTAGACAACTGCTGTCTTGCATTAAAAACCTCAAGCATCCCAGCTTTCAGCTTGATTAGCCACCTCTCTGGTTGTAAAACCAGCAGACATGCAAAGGGGTGACGTGACGCATCCGAAGGAAAGACCGTGCCAAGTGACGGGGGATTCAGTTCTCCAACATCCAGAGTGACAGCCCGAGCAGCCACTGAAAGTTTAAGTGTTTGTTTAGGTTTAATAATTCATAGCAAGTAAGAGTGGTACTACACCTGGGCCCCGATTCAGCACGCTCCCTGCGCAGGGGTCCCGCCGGTGCAGGGCTTTGAGCAAGGACCACGAGCCATGTTCCACTCTAGGCTGATGCTGAATGAAGCTAAATGGATCTTAAATAAGTCATGTGTTATGATTCGTTATGGTTTATAATAAATCAGTAGATACTACCTTTACAAACAGGAACGTGTCTCAACAAATGTTGGGGTATTTAATAGTTATGGATGGTTTGGATAAATTCACTTATCTGCTGGGCCTTCAGCAGCAGTTTTGCTTTACAGATCTGCTTTTACTCTGCTGTAGTAGTTGATAATGTACATACAGATATACAGATATAGTGTGTATTCTGTGGAAATGCTGCGTTTGCTCTCAGCTGCTATTGACCTCTGTGGGAGACGAAGGCGCCGAGCCCTTTGCAGTATTGAGCCTGGGGAAATACAATGTTTATTCTTCGAGAAGGCAGGAGAGCTAATAAATACTTGTAGGAATGCTGTGCAGAGACAGAATATGAGAATGCAGAAGATGCTTGTACTGAGGCATGAAATACTGACCTTTCTGCAGTCTAGAACTCTCAAATCATTATATATGATCATGTTTGTGTATATTGCAAATCTTTTTTTTCCCTCCTTGGCATCTCAAGTGAGAATTATGGCAGGTTCCTTAATTTAAGGAACAGTCCCAGACTGTTACTCAAACAATTGCATAATGTGTTTTGGGATTAACATGCTGTCAGCTTGATAACTGCTTAGGGACCTTTGTTGTCAAGGAGAAAATAGCCCTGAACAATATTCTAGTCTCTCTGTTATAAAAAGTCATCGTCAGCCTCCTTCGCGCTCTGCCATGAGAAGGAAAAGCAAGAGCTGGTTTGTCATAGGCAGGCAGAGTTTTAGGACAGAGCTGAATCGTGACCAGGTTGTCTTTGTGGGACAGAGATGTCCATGCTCAGCAATCTTCATGACTGTTCTTCATCAGAAAGAATAAAAAATAAACATATTTTTGTTTAAATCTGGAGTTGCAGTTTAATGTTTAAGAGCTTCTTCATCCTCCAAAAACCGATGAAGGGTCCTTCTGGCTTTCAGCCAGCGATGACAGGTATAGATTTAAACTTGGTTGCATTCAGGATCCCAAATAACCTGATGCTAGTAAAACCAGAACACCAATAAAAAGGACATAGTGAGAAAAATTGTTTGTGTGTGCTGTATTTGATTAAGATTGCCTGAAAGGAAGCAATTATGAATGTGCACATATACAGTTGTTTTCAATTGATTAATGATTTTTTTGTGTAACTTGAAGTCAATGAAAAGATTGTTTCTTTGACTTGTATGTTGTAAAGGAACATGGTGGAGAAATACAGATGGATACAACAAAGACGAACCGAGGCTCAGCTGAAGATAACTGCTTTAGCTAACTGCTGCAAGAAGTGCAATGAGTATATGAATATGTATATTTATCAGAAATTATTTTTTTCTACAGATCCCACAAATCAGTTATGCCTCAACTGCACCAGAGTTGAGTGATGACAGGCGCTATGATTTCTTCTCACGTGTGGTTCCACCAGATTCCTTCCAAGCACAAGCAATGGTGGACATTGTGAAAGCTTTGGGATGGAATTATGTGTCCACTTTGGCATCTGAAGGGAATTATGGAGAAAAAGGAGTCGAGTCCTTCATGCAAATTTCCAGAGAGGCAGGTAGGCAATGCCCATCCTCCCTCCAGCAAACGCTATAGAAGTAATGAATGTTATTTTGTACCAAATGTTACGTTATTTTTCTAGAACATATATTTGATTCTAAAGCTGCTCCGGTTCTTTGCAATGCCTCTGTAATGGCTCCTAGATACTCTCGTTCCTAAATTGCTTAAGGAGTTTCAGAGAGTTTGAAACCTTAGTGGTTTTTCAGTCATTTCTGGAGAAAATAGAAAACCCTGAGTTTTATCAAGCTCCTCCTATTCCACTGGACGGCATTATATTATGTTGACATGGGTAGAAGACAGATTTTAAAATGCTGAGCTTTTATCTCTCCACAGCCAGAAATTCTGTGAAGACTGCTTGTTACCAGACATTGACTTGTGTCATACTATTGCTGTTCACCTTTCAGATCGCTGCCTGATTTGTATTGCTTTTCTTTAGCATTTCTCTTGACCAATTCAGTTGAGAAAATTCATAATCTTTTACCTGAAGGCTCAAAGATTACTGGCCTGGGATATGGAGGCAACAAACTCAGCAGTATGGTGCGAGGCACATCACACCTTTGCTGTGATGCATCACGTTTTTCTTGTTACTGGTTTCATTTAGTGGTGTCCCAAGAAGGCCAAACTGTGTTGGACAATGTCATTGTCAGTGAGAGACGTTCCAAGAGGACAGGGAAATCCTGTGTCTTGCGCTGGGTCAGGCTTATGGTCTCGAGTTGAACCATGATAATTTTGTTGACAGAAGTCTCTAATTTTACAGTTTCCTTTCCTCTTCTGGTACAAAACATAGAGCAGAGCTGTCTTGAAGGTGTGACTGCTGCGTCAGTGTGCTCATACCCTTATCCTGGTAACTTACTCTTTAGGGTCAATAGTTCTAAATTTCCCCAGAGACACCAGAACATAGGAGGACTTTAGATGGCACTTCAGGGAATACAGGCATAAATCCATGCAAGCCGATTTGCAATCCAGAATCATAAAGGTTTCAAAACTGAAATATTTGAAGTTGCTTCCTGTACTGGTAAGGAAAAATAAGCAGAAGACGTAATTCCTTATTGGTGATATATGCAAGGCCCATCTCCAGAAGCGTACAATGATATATCCTGACTGGGAACCCATCGTCACTGCACAAGAATAAGCTCTATTGTATTCCCAAAATGAACTCACAGATCTCCCACCCTGTAACTGCCCTGGCATTGCGTTAAATAAAAACAGCATAACGCAATCCACAGTTCACTTAATTACATAAATCACCAGCCAGATTAGTAAGTGCATGAAAGGAAAGGACTAGGACGGGACAGGCGTTGCTCTGAAGCAGCCATCGGAGGTTTCCATCTCCTCGGTTGTTGCAAAGCTGGTTCCACAGCATACGCTCTGCTTTTGCAGATTGCCTGCGTTATCTGTAAGGTGGAACACCAGCTCGCTCCCAAGCTGCCACCGTGCAGCTGACGGATCGCTCTTGGCAGCGTCATCCGAGGACTGAGTGGAGAAGACAGCGGCGCTTAGAAAAAAGGGGCTTTAGAGGGGGAATCCAGAATTGTTTCATTATGTTGATATCACAGAAGGAACCTATATTTACATAATTTGTCTGTTCATTCAAATGCATATTTATGTGGTATTAAAGAAAATGGGTTTGGATTTAATACTGCAGGAAGTGACAAATGCCAGTGTTCATACTTCATTTACAAATATCCACTGTTGCAAAATCATACCAGAAATATGTTCTCTATGTCAAGGACAAACTCTAGCTGAATAATACTGCATTATTTTACAGACCTTCTGTAGAATTAAATTAATGATAGAAGCTGTTCATATGGACAACATGTAATTCAACATCCTTCATAAAAAAATAAAGCATAAAAACAAAAGAATACTCTGCTTAAAACAGCTTTGCATGCAGGGTGATATAGGTCACACCTACAAGATTAAGATAGTGCATAAACTTTCCCTCATACACACAGCCTGCCTTATCTGGAAACTGGAATAATCCAATCCCTGGTGCTGCCTCTGATTCAGTAGAGCCGCTTTTTCTTCTTAAGGCTGTCCTGAACTTTTTTGTGTTACACAGATAAGGCTTAGGTGAAGTTCTGAGGGCATTTAATACCTGTCAACAAGTTCCCTGGGTTTTTAAAACCCTGGGCAGTGTAAGAAGATCCTGTTGTCTAGTTATTTAATGGAGCAGTGCTGCCTGGAGATACAGGTCCCTGACCTTGATCCCCCGTGGGGAAATGGCACCTTGTCCCCCAACTTCGGGGATCTGTTGTCACCATCTCCCAGGTGCTGTTTTGGGGCGGGGGGGTCACGTTGCAATGGGATTTGCCTGTGCGCGGAGATGGTGTTGAGGGTGCAGCAGTTTTGGGGTTGCTTTCCTGGTGCTTGATGTGGCTGTGCCTCCTTGGGGACATTTTATGCAAAAGAAATGATTAACCAGGCTGTCAGGTGATTGCTGTAATATCAGGGTTTGGAAAGAGCCTCCTGAAGAAGTGATAAGCAGCAGTGATTTTACTGACTCACGGCTGTGGTGTCGTTAGTAGCTCCTTGATCTATCTATTTAAAAACATTTCAGTGGTCAAGGGTCATGTCTGAATGCATGAAGTGAACAGTCCTCTCTAATGAGGAACAGAAGGGACAGGAGGTTTCACAAGATAGAGAAGTATTACCAAGATCAGTGTACTTCAAGTATTAAGTATATTTAAATGGGTCCAAATATACGTGGCCTGACTGAGGTGTGTAATTATGCAGTATCTTTGCAAAAGCAGTCAAGCGCGGCGATGTGTGCTGTGCCATTGTAACACTGCAGGGACGCGGAGGAAGGGATGGGAGAGCACACTCGTGACGATCCTGCTGCTGCCATGCGAGTAGATTAACGTGGTGCTTGGGGTGCCAATCAAAACTCACGCTAATTAGAAAACTCATGCCAGAAGCAACAGAAATGCAACAGCAGAGGGAGGAAGTTTTTTCCTTAGTCAAAAGATCCAATTCTTCTGGAAATCAAGGAGGCTGTGGATTACCTGTTCTTCCCAACTCGGAGGGCATACTCAGCATACCCTGCAGGGACGTGTGGAGGATGGAGGACAGGAGAGGGGTTAAGTGGTAAGGCACGGTTTATCTCATTTTCCACCTAGCTAAAACATGTGATGTTCATCAGGAGGAGTTGTGCTATGCTTAAGGCATTGTCCATTTAATTTCTGTGTTTAGGCTTTGTTCTTGCTCAGGGTTTGGATGCTGTGTGTATTGCCACAGTTGCCTGCTCCGAGCAGGTATCGCAACCCAGCAAGGCTGCAGCGAGACTTGCAGAAACACCACGTCTGTGTGCAGGCGGACTTGCTAATCCTCTGCTCTCAAACCCAGCAGCCCAGCATGCAAGTAAATAAGTAAACCAAGTAGTGGCACAATCAGCTCCGTAACCTGGTGCAAATGAGGGAATGCAATAGGTGCCTATATAGCTCCAGGTGTTTTTAGTCCTGGCTTCTTCACGCTGCCTAGGCTGTGACAAGACGATGCAGCGTTTGCTGTTTGAGAGCTTTCCTGGCTGTAGGGATTTCGGAGCTGGTGTGAATCCTGCCCCCCGTGACCCCCTTTTAACGAGCAGAAGAACAGCGTTGGGAGAGGTGTCAGAGCAGGGGTCCTTGTGTGGGTTCTCCCCTACATGGTCCCTCAGGACCATGCACATCTGCCAGGAGCAGGAACAGCCCCGGACCAGAGGTAATCGGTCAAAGTTTGAGACACACCGGCAATAAGCAGTCATTATTAGCTCTCAGACAATTGCCTTGTATCTCATAATCAGTGTATTTTGGCAGAAAAGAAGATTTAATCCATAGGTACCAGCACATTTATTATCTTTGGCCTCGAATTTATAGCAGCTAATTATCCTAAATTCAGTGTTTTATCCAAACCTGTTTCTGATTCAACCAAGATCTTAGGAATTGTGAGGATGAGTAGAAAGTGCTATCCTTGCTTAGTTTTCAAATATGCTTTAGTATATAAAGACTTTGCTTGATCCTTTGAGTTAATAATTCTTCACAAAGTGACTTTTATTATGAGTACTTCAAGCAAGTTTGAATATGTCATTGTGGCAGGAGATGAAGATTTGAAACATGCTCTGCAGTCGGTGGGATTAATAAATTAGGGGAATGGTCTAATTATGGGAAATCTAAAGGACAATTTCAGATTATTAATTAAACTACTGAATACTTGAATTTCAAATATTAATTCATCTTTGATTTTTTTTTAAAGATTAATCTGTACCAGAAGGTTAATTGCTATCTGTAAGAAATATATATATTGAAGTTGTTCGCAAAAGACCTTGAATGCCTCTTAACAGGTAAATGAAAGATCTAGTATGCATTTATTCATCTTTTTCTCTCCAAAAATCACCCATTTTCACAGACGAGTACACTGGCTGCTTTGCTTTTGGAGACTTTGGTGCTCACTCCACAGGCTGCAGCCCAAATGGTGTCAGGAAGGGGATGCCCGGCTCTGCAAACCCGTACGTCTGCTACCTTTACCTCTTTCTTCTGCCTTTCCACAGCGCCCTTGTCCAGCGCCATCTCAGAAATAAGTATGTCCGCTCAGCAAGGCTGATTTTGAGCACAGTTCTGCTTGTTTGCACAAACTAGACCTGTTGTATTGTACAGAGCAGCGTGTCAGTAACAGGGCATCTTAACCTACAAAATAAGAATTAATTAGTTTAGATGATGATGTTCTCAACCGTTTGGAAGGACTGGAGAAGAAAAATTCTGGAAAATCATGTGTGCTAAAGACATAAAAAAAAAAGGATAAAGCTCTTGTACCAGTGTGCTGATATGATTATATATACTGAAGTTTCTTCTGAAGACTTTTAGTTGCGGTGTCATATTTGTTAAAAGACTATCATCACCTTGACAGAACAAAAAAGCAGAATAAACTTTAATCCACTTTAACATAGGAAGGATAACACTTGCAACAGTCTCTTTATCTTTTTTTCTCTTTTTTGCTGAAGACTTTTTGAAATATTAATTTCTTTAATTCTTCTGTCTCCATGATCCTCGAATGTGGCGCCGACGTCTGTAACGTAAGGTTGAGAACAGCTGCATGCAGCAGGGATGGCCTAGATGCACAAGCTGCAGGAGCTGAATTTCCTTAGAAACAGAAGAAACATCAAAAAACATTCATTGTCAGGGCAAAGAAGAGATGCCTGAAATGATGAATCCTTCTCCTTACCCTCATAAGTAGAGTTTTTTTCCGGCAGTGATACTGAACAGTATTTCTTTTCTATCCCCCCATTTACACTTGACTTTCCCTTTTATCTTGTTTTTCTCAGCCTTATATTTGCTAGTAAAAACCGTATGTATACACACACGTACATACCTATATGAGGCACATTGCCTTTACATCTAACAAGTGTCACTCCACCTAAATCAGATGAACCACTTTTTTTGCATGCCGTTATAATCTGTGCATTAACTAGTATAATCTCCTAATGCATTGGTTTCTTTACAAATTACCCACATACAATTAAATACCTCCTACAGAAAATACTTTCTATGGGTCTGTTATTGGTAGCAAAGACTGTTTCAAACCTCTTTAGCCACGTAAATGTGAAAATATGACAGCTTTTCCTAAAGCCTTGGTATTTGTTTTCTACCCTGACTTGTGTTTCTATAAAGATCTGAATCTTTTGATTCGGGTTTTTGGTGATCTGAATCATCTCATGACACTTTCTGTGAAATCCTCAATGTGGTATATCATCATATGGTGCTCTAATTTAGTACTTATCATCTATGGAAGCTGACACTGTTAAAAGCCAAGAGCTGCTGTATCATCCCTCAGTGATTCACACAGCATTTTTGTAGGCTCCTGTAGGTCTGTTCAACTGCCTGCTATGATCCTGAATCTGCATTTTTGTAACAGAACTTATTTTTTGTGCTGTCTGTTGGGAATTCTGTTAGCACAAATTACTGCTGGATAACATGAGAGAGTTAAATCATTGCTACAAGGGAGTTGTACAACTGAGAGGAGACTATTCTGTCTGTATATCTCAGAGTACTGATTCCTATTGCTAAGTAGAAAATCCTGGGGTTTTTTTTTTTTTGGTCTTACATTCTGATGTTAATGAAACCTCTCTTTTTTTTCGTGATCCATTAAAGCCCTACTGAACGGGTTTAGAATATTCATTACAAGGAGCAGTCACTTTACAACATAACCCAAGGTTAAAAGTAGCCCAAAAATGAGAAAGGAAGGTGAAAAAAGTTAGTGACGTCACTGTGATGTGCTGTGGTGGGCAAAGATTGCATTGGCTGTGTTAATAATTAACAAATACTTACGATTTATTAGTGAAGCTTTGCACAGCATACTGTCAATGGGTGATACCACACATCATCCAACGATGCCCAAAATTTACGATCTATGATTTCTGTTCTTTGTGGCAGCCAACAGAACCCAACTTTTAACAGAGTCACTGTTTGAATATTAATTTGAATGAGTCATTGTTTTGGAAGAAGGTGGGCTAAGATGTGGTACTGTCCACCGTGATGCCTATTTATTTGTTTAGCTGAAGGAATAGCGTTTTGCAAACTGTGTTCAGATCAGTTCTGATCTCCCTCTGCCATAACCCAAGGGGCAGAAACCCTCTATAGCATTTCAGTTAGAGCAATCAGCTGAGCTTACGTGTCGACACATTGGTCTATAAATATGTTTTTGAAGTGCCGTCCAAAAACCATCCTAAGAAAACCAGACATTGTCGAAGTGGTGTTTAGCATGTATCTCAGGTGCTGCCACTTCAGGGAACAGCAGCTCTCGGGAGGGTCACAGACCCCCGTGCTTTTACGGAGTTCGAAGTTATAGAGCACGGTCCGAGGTTTATGGAGTTTTCCCAGTGAATTACTGGTCCTGCAGACCACGCTCCCTTTGGTGCTTTTCTGCCTGGTGGGCGGCTTGGTGTCCGCAGGAAGGGGTGGAGGTCTTTGGGGGGATGGAGAGGCAGCAGTGCAGGGCTGCTCCTTTGTCTTTGACTGTGTTAAACGATTACACTTTCTGATGGGAACGGCCTTTATTCATTTACTTGAGAGCCTGTTGTCTGGATCATATATAGCAAAAATAAATATATAAACTACTAATGAAATAAAGTCATTTATATCTGAGCACTTCAAGTGGTTTCCATTTTTCTTTCTATTTTTCTCAAATATTTATGCAGCTGTCCCTTTTGCTATTCAGTGATGTTAAATAACAATGTTCTGAAATCTATTACTTTCCCTCCTATGTTTTGTCAAATAACAAATGTTTTGTCATTTCAGAAAAAAGTCAAGAAAAATTGCTTTCTAAAGTTGTACCAACTTGTGTTGTGTGCTGCAGTTTGTCAGGTTTAATAGGTTTAATAGGATTTTCTTTTAATTCTAACCGATCTAGGAGAAGATGCACTGGACTTGATCCTCAAGGGTGTTTTGGATTGCGTTTAGAGTTTAATAGTATACTTCTGACAGTGGAAAAGAAAAAGCAAAGTGTATCTCTGCAAAGTAAATCTGTTATTCTGTGCGCATGGTCTATGCTGCTGTGGCTTTCTTTAATAGCTTGTGAGAAGTGATGTGGTTTAGAGGAGTGAATGGGTGATGTCCTCAAGGTGATGATTGGACTTCTGACTTCCCTGTGGTATTGGGTAAAACTCATTAGGTGGCCGGCTTAGATGTTGAGAAACCCTCTAGGCACCTGCCTGTATTTTTAGGTTATCAAAACGTTGTGAATGCAACCTTCATCTCTTTAGCGAGGCATCTTCCTACCTAAGACATAACAGATGTCCTGAGTTAGTTGGCTCTGTTCCCTCTGCAGTAACGAAGAGTGTGAGGTCTGAGTTGCCCTTTTGAAACATCTATTTCTCTCTCTTGACTACACAGGGGGTGCGGGCACCAAATATAAACATGTCATTAAAGAATCTGAATTTAAAAACAAATACATCCAATCATTGGTATGTATGTGATATATTTATCTTCCTATCTTTTGTCATCATTTGAAGATAAATACCCGGTGTGGATTTATAGAGTTCTTATGATCTTATTCAGGAAAGCAGTGAGGCTGATGGGCGTTAGGAACACGTGGTTTGGGTACGTACCTGGTAGCACTGCAGCATCAGAAGCCCGTCTGCCCGAATAGTGTTATAATTCTGTGATGGAACTAGCAGGGGTCTGAGTAATTCCTCCTTCTCAAACAGACTAATGAAAAATCAGTAACATAGAGTTTGGGGAGAAGGAAAGCGGTAAAGATATGACATTATGATTACCTTTGCATCTGCTTATGTGAAATCTGAGACCAGTTCCATGCTGATACATGCAGAAACTTGCACTCCGTCCTCCTGAAGGATCTCACACAGCTGGTTTCTTGGCGAAGTATTACTGGATAGCTGTAACAGGCTGCTGTCACAGTTACAGCGTAAGTCACTTTAATGATAAATATCTGCCTTTTTATGGCATTTATTGAACATTCGGAGATTGCATTTCAAGGACAGAATAAAACTGAAATAGGCAATTCTTGTTACTAAACAAATAACTGCCAGCATCTTTACAAATGTTACCCCAAATTTAATAAAACATTGCTTTTGGGTTATGTGAATAAGTATCATGTGGATCAGCTGAAAACAACTGATTGGTTAAGTCCTCATGATTTCAAAGCAGAGACGTGTATTGTTGAGCCTTTATTTTTACCAGGAAAGTTGGACACCCCCGGGGAATGCTCCTGCATTTTGCAATGTGCATGCCCCATGATGCAGAAGCGAAGAAGTTGGTTTGATACAGATTCAGTAAGTTAGTCATCCCAATCCAGTTTTTCTCATTTGTTCTTTGAAAGGTTTTTCTGCATCTCAAGGGTAATAATTTCCTCTTGGTAAAGATAGCAGTATGGACCAGAATCAAAGCAAGAGCATTCGTGTTTGTTCTGCGTCCATCTTCTGCTGGGAAGAATAGACATTTGCTAAAAAATGGTGGTGGGAATGTTAGGGGAAGGGACAAAAAGTATGTTAATGTGCATTAGGAAGCTTGAGGAGAAGGTCCTAGTGAAGTGCAAAAGCTGACATTGTGTTGGGGAGGAGTTGGGGGAAAGGAGGGAGTTCAGATTTACTGAACAATAAAAGGAAGGAACAAGTCTGTGGAAACAGCGAGACAGGTATGAGGATTAGGAGAAGGAGAGATGAAAGGCCATAAAATGAAGGCTGATAGAAGTGGCTGGGGTTGGAAACATTGAGTCACAGCAGGGGGAAAAAAAACCTGTATGGGTAAGGAAGACTTGCCATAGAGAATGGACTAGAAAATCACATTTGTTTCACCAAAAAAATTAATGATTTCAGAAACAGAATTGACTTTGATTGTGAAAACTTAAAAATTCTGGAAGATAAGATAGAGATTCTTTCCCAAGTCTGTTTTTTCTGCCAGGGGGCAGTGAAACCAGACTTCCTAGATGATTGCATCTGAGTGCCTTCGCTCCTCGCTACGCTTTTTTCCTGCCTCCCAGCCTACCCGGGGGGAGAAGTGGAGCCTGTGAATCCTGGCTCCCATTTCACCTCCGCCTACAGTGCCTATTCCAGTGTGTGGTGCGAAGCGTCTTGTCAGTTTTCCTGAAGGAATAAAATGAATTTCATGAAAACCTTCTGCAGAGGAAGCCCCTGCTGTCATTTTGACTTTCCCAACGGAAAACAGAAATATTGTGATTACACTGAGATTTTCCCATGGGATACGTCTGTTTTGCAAAGTAGGATGAATTTGCTGGAACGTCATTTGGGACCAGCTCTAAATGCATTTCTGAATCTGAAAGGTAATATATAATCGAACGCAGTAAGTTATTCCAGTTTCTGTCACTGAAATCCTGCATCCCAGGAGGAAATACAAAATATTGCCTCATCTTGTACCTTCCATACTTCACAGTCCCTTTTCACTTTGTGCTAATGCAAAGAACAGCTTTCATAGCCATGGGGGAGTAGCAGCACATAAATAATTCTAAGATGCCTCTTCCGTCACGCGCCCTCCCCTGCCTTCTTCGTTCCTTATCCTTCCTCAGACAACAGAGGATGACAAACGTCCTGAACCCTTCACACTCTTGGAAGATGACTTTCATGCATTGCTAGTGATCTTCAGGCATGCCAAAAATATTCCCCGGCCTGTCTCCAAAGCTATCTAAGCCTTCCTCAGACCAGCTTCCTTGTGTAGGAAAAAAGATTGGCGAGAAAGTCACTCTAAGCGGGTATATGTACCCCGCTTTGCAAAATCATAGCAGGTAGTAAATTATGATCAATGGAGTTTATACTCTTTTCTTACACGTTCTTAGGAAAGTTATTTATCAAGGCAGTGTTTGAAATACCCAGACTATTTGCTCTAGTATATTCAACAAGATATCTGAGCTGAAAATATGAACTGCAATATGGCATTTTAAGTGGTTTACACATATAGCCAGGACGTTGGGAAGATACACATACACAGTTTGTATTGCAGGCTGTTCTGTTTCCTTTCCCTTTGGTGTTTCAATATTCATATATTTTCAATCTATAAGGAATCAGGAGGCCATCTATCTTGCTCTCATAATGGAGACTATTGGCATTATTTTAACACTTTACCAATGTTCATTATTTAAACAAAACCCTCATGCTGACAATACCCCTCCCTCTTTCCAGGCAGGTGCCTCGGCTGGTCCTGTATCATGCGATGCTGCAGGTGTTTACAGCAGCACACGTAACCTGACATGCTAGCAGCAAATCACCCTGTGCGAATCACGGGGCTTTCAGTATTCCCTGTTCACATCATTTTTGGCCTGTTAATAATGAAAAGTTGGTAAAAAAGCAAATTATTCCATTATTTTATTATCAAAAAAAGGCTTAACATGTATTTCATTGTGTAAACACAGAGAAGAAACAGATTAAACTTTGGGTACTAGAAAGGCAACTCATACAGATGTTAATTTGAAATTTGAATTGGATTTTATGCTGACACTGGATGCTGCAATACACACTGAAGCTGTCTCCTTACTCATGATAAATGGCAACACTTCCCTGGGTTGCTGTTTGTTTGGGAGAGCCCCAGTATGACAAAGAGAGCAGGCATCTGTAGTCTAGATTTGTTTTTAAACTAAGATGTTCTGCTTAAGGTTAGACACAGATTGTCTTTGCAGCCTGTGAGACGCGTATCACTTGCAGGAAACGCGGCTGCGGCGTGGGTCCCTCGGGGGCTCCAGCTCCTCTCCCCAGCGAGCTTGCTGCCTTCCTTTAGGCAAAGGCAGCCTGATGTAGGATTTAAAAGACCCGATGAAGAACGGCTGGGAGCTTGTCGCGCTGCTCTTGCTCACCCGCCTAAGGCAGGGAGCAATTCGGATCGACCGTTCCCCCGTTCCTGTGCTTGAGCTCTGGTGTGTCTGTACCTCCTGGTGCTGCTTCACAAGAGCGAGTGCCATGTTCTTACGGTGACGGTGCTAGGTGAGCCGGTTCTCTGGGTACCAGCACATTCCTGCCCATGGCCCGGCTCTGGGATAAGGGAAAGTGGCTTCCTATGAAAAATAAAAAGTAGAAGTGTTTCAGGTAGCTGCTTTACAATGGAAGATTTTATCCAGATGCGAAAAGTCTGGAAGTGGCTATCTCAGGCTACAATCAAGAAAATACTCTCTTTAAGCATTGGTTGAAGATAAATTATAATTTAATTCCCTGAATGCATTTTGTTTCTCCCCTTAATTTCACTAATCCACATGTCTAATCAACCCTTTAATTAACTCTCAGTTTATCTTATATCTATATTTTGTTCCTTTTCCAGCCTCATAGTTTTTTTTTTTTTTCCTCAAATCACTTTGTTCCCTTTCTTCACAAGTATCCCCAGTGCTGTCCTTTGGAACCCCGCCTGTTCTGCTTGTCCAGGAGCCCCCCAAGACAGGACTGACGTTCAGGCTGAGCAGAGAGGAGGCAGCTGTGCTCCTGTCCGCCTGCTCTGCCAGCTTCTGCAGAGCTCTACTGTACCTGCTGCTGCATCAACCCTGAGGAGAAGCGGGTCTTCTCTTGCTGTCTCTGCCCATCTGGGGCGAGTCAAAAGTAGTTTCCTTCAGCTGGTGAAATTCTGGCTCTGCTGTAAAATGGTGTCTTCTCTACCTAAACCCCTGCCTCGTGGCATCGGTGGTATTACTGCATCAGTGAAAAGACCGTTTCAAAGCAAGCGGGACCAAGCCCAGTGCACTCTCCAGCTGTGACTATACTCAGTTATGATTATTTCTGACGACTCCACTTCCTCAAGATGAAGGCCCATGTTGAGCTGTGTAGATCAGAGCTTTCTAGGAGAGATGTCCTCTGGTTAAGTTCTACATTGGCAAGTCGGGAAGCTGACTGTGAGCTTGCAATACAGTAATCCCAAATATAGCAGCTTTTCTGCTTAAAAAATGAAAGATTTCACTTACATGGTCATGTTTTAAGAAGAGTGCAGGGTGCAGATGTGAAACAGCAGGAAGGTTTTTTTGACAGCTGTTCATTGAATTTTCATTGCTGTTTATATATTTCTTTTAAAGCCAATTCTATACTCAAGCAAAAGAAAGTCTAGACAGATTGTCTAAAAACTTTTCCTGGCTAGTTAAGATTATACTGCTGGTATATCACTGCTGGATAACATGTGGACTCTGGTTAAGAAATGGCCTTCATTTTTGCAGCATGTGTCTTTTGCCAAGCTTTCTTTTATTATTCCTTGGACTTTTTTAATATCTGCCTATTTCAATGTCAAAACCAAATGCCACTTGAAGTCTTACGTTGGGACATCTGAATCTATATAAAGGAACCTGAGTGCCTTGATTTTTTTTCCAAGGAACCGAGCATTTGTGGTTTCCATTCAAATTGATTGGAGATGCAATTGCTCTGTACGTACAGAAATCAATCCAGCCTTAAATAGGTGTGTCTCAACGTTGTGGCCTCAGCATTCATGTAAGGTGGGAGACTGACAACCCTGAAAAATGCAGCTCTGTCACCATCGTGCAATAATCTGGTGACGTGGCTTATCAGAGACAAAATCCCAGGAGTCGTCGTGCTCCCAAAGTAATACTGTTCGATTTGAGACATAACTCATCCCTGGTCTGGGCTGGCTGGCTTATCAAAGAGGAGCATTTATTTGGAGGTTGGGATGAGGCATGTTTTCTTTGGACACTTGTGTATTAAAATTGGTCTTACTTTGCCAGCTCAAACTGAGTGATAAGAACAGTTTCCCGTTTACCCCGAGCCAGGATGAATTTGAGCTTGGATATTGCCAGGTTTGAGTTTTTACCTCTTAGTAATTCCATGAGCCTAATTCATTTCTTGTGTTCTTCATTCTTAGGAAAGCACAGAATATTCACTACAGCCAGAACTCCTCTCAAACCTCCATTTGCTGTAATCAAATAACTTTTATTTATTAAACATCAGGAGGGAAGACAGAGAAGCAGCATCACTATATTGCAGCCAAAGTGTATAGTACACAAGCTGTTCCTTGAAATAAACATCTTTTGAAAAATCTCTACAGAAGCCCTCAGAAAGTATAGCCCCTCTCTAGGTTCTTCACACTTAGATGCCCTATA
The DNA here is from genome assembly GCF_000699105.1 of Pygoscelis adeliae. Classification (NCBI taxonomy): domain Eukaryota; kingdom Metazoa; phylum Chordata; class Aves; order Sphenisciformes; family Spheniscidae; genus Pygoscelis; species Pygoscelis adeliae. The sequence continues at coordinate 468,054 of NW_008824372.1, forward strand.
ATGCCACCACTCTCTAAGATGCACTAAAAAAGCAATTAGCACTTTTGAGTGCTTTGCACAATTTTGTTAGTCTTCTGCCTCTTGAGGCTCTGGCAAATAATGCTGTTTCACTCGAGGTTTCTTTGATGCGGTTTTTTTTTCTCAGTCTTTTCCAAGAACAAATACAAGAGCTGGAGTTAGTACAGTCAGTCCAGCAATTTACAGTCCCACTTCTTGAGAACTTCAAGAGTCATTAAAAACACCGCCTCTTTTTAAAGCCGCACCATGTTCTTTCTCTGCTTCACTTCCTTTCTCTGCTTCACTCTTCTTCCCATCCTTGCATTTGTGTTACTGCCTCTGAGTGTCTGGATTAAGGACAGCAGGAACTCTGGTGTCCAAGAAAGTCATTCATGTGACTTGAGAACAAATACATCTTCTAGGCCATCTTACCCATTTCCTCAGATTTCACTGGGAAATGGAAAAAATCATTGCCATTCTAGGATTTAAAAAACAAACCCCAGTTGCTTGCAGCGGGAGAGACTGTGCAATTGCTGTAGCTTGGGGCTGTGCCAAACCCCTCTTTTATAGAAATTCTGCTTTGGAGAAGTGCAAATTATTTATTTATTTATTTATTTATTAATTCCAAGGGCTAATTATCCATTAAGGGGCCTTATTATTTGTGCAACGCCTTTGGTGGTGCCGAGCTGAAATGCCCAGAGCTGAGGGTCACATGAGCTGACAAGGAGCAAAATGAATGCTTTGGAGTGCACGTGCAGCACTCAGTCAGGTTATGAATCGCTTTATTAATATTTATGGCTTGCACAAATAACCTGTTGGCCACCGATTGCCTCCTGCCTGCCTGTCTGCATGGAGGCAGCAGCTGACGTGGCCCTGGCAGCCCCAGGCAGCCGCCTACACTTCCTACCAGAGCTTCAGACCTGGATTTTGCCACTGTCTTAATGCTGAGCAGGGCAGTGTTCGATGCTAAGGATGTCTGCTCCATGTCAGTGAGAGGGAGCAGAGCGTGGCCCTGAGTAAAGCAATGACTGAATCCAAAAGGAATCATCTTCCTGATTTTTGGTGGAATGTATTTTGTTATATTTTTATTAATCTTTGGCTTCTGAGCATTTCTGAGCTCGGCGAGCGCTCCTGCTCGGCAGCACGCCCTGCAGCGAGCGGAGAGCTGCATCCATGGTCGGCATATGCAACTCTTTTCCTTGGTTTCATGCCTGCATTGCATGTAAACAAAGTAAGATAACATCGTGTTTTGTAGTTGCTGTTTGATTTTACTGAGAAATTTCAACGACCTCCCTAGCATGAAAAATGAAACACGTTCTTTTTATAATTTTTCAAATTCAAGCAGGTTTCAAAGCAAGACCTATGCTGTTTTGTCAGCTTCAGAAAGCCTTTCTTAAAGCAGAATGCTATTGATTAAGCTCTAATGGCATCTTTTTCTTAAAAAGGAGCCAAGAATCATAAACATTAAAGATAGGAAAGATGTAATTTGGATGTCATTAGTACTGAAGCTGCTTTTCTCTTTAGTACATGAATGTGCACAGGTGTATTAGCAGCTGGGTTTGAATATAGGAATTTTCCTGCCCCATCCTATATCAAAAATGGATGAAAATGTCTGGTATTGAAAGCTTATTTGCAGATATGTCCTTTGTTCCTCTAAGCGGTTGTGGCATGAATTGATCTCCATCCAAGAGGAGCACTCTTTCTCTCTTTTTTAACCAGCCAATCTCTATATATAGCGTTGCTTGCAATGGCAAATCCATATAAGAAAATCCTTTCCTAGCTAAGGTCCTGATCCCGCTATTGACAGCGCACAGACAGAGGGCTGCATCCGCGGGCTGTCAGCTGCACGGTGGTGACTGAACCGGCCGAGGGCATGGGGGGCTGGCCGGGGACCCCCGACGTGGACGTGGGACTGCTCAGGCACCAAGGGGTGTAAATCATTGGTCTCCACTTCTGCTGCTCCAATAGGTCAGGGACTGGCTGAGTGATATTGGCCTTGGTCTTCAGAGTCTCTTTAAGGGATTTGCCTCCAATTTAGCTTTCAATTTTAAGTAGAAAGCATACAATTATGTAGATTTAAAGCTTCCCTTCCTCTCTGCTCCAGAAGTAAAGATGTCTGCTGAAATGAATTATGTTATCCTGTACTTCAAAAGCATCTCTGCAATGTAGTGTGCATTAGATATGGCTCGGTGTTCCTGCAGGAGACCCCTAAATGTGCTTGTTGTGTGGGACAGAGAGGACAGCTGTGATTCACAAGTGATGCATGTCTCAGCCTTGTTTGTAAAATGAGTGGTGTGGAATAGATGGGAAAAGGAAAAAAAAAATCACACTTTTGCCTAGGTGTGTTTATTACTGGAACACAGACGGTTACTGATTTCTTTTTCAAGGTTAACAGGTATGCTTCATCTGTTGGTTTGTTTACAGTGGTACAGAATTTCATTGTGTGATGAATTACAAGGAAGAG
>NW_008824372.1:470544-476238 GCF_000699105.1 Pygoscelis adeliae
ATTAATCTAGCAAAAGTCTGGTTGACAGCTCCAAATATGCAAATAAAGTCATATAAAGGAAACCAAAGCTTTGGAGACAGGATCAGAAAACTGCAAAATCTTAAATATTCAAAGGCAAAGTATATGACAATGACATGATCAGACAAAGAGTCACATTATTTTAACTAAGAGCCATATTTAGAACAGCCTGGGAGAACATTTTCTGGGTAGCTAAGTCCGCCTAAGTAAGAAAAATATATTGCCCTCTCAACTTCTGCCATTCATGATCCAATGTATGGACTTGGGGACATGGTTTTAGAACAAAGATCAGCACTGTCATTACATCAATATGTCTAAAACTGTAAAGTGTTGGGCACTGTGGCTGGAGTCGGAACAGTTGCCAGGCTAAATTAATTAGAGGACAAGCATGAAGAGTAATTGGCAGTAAGTGCTCATAGATGTGGTCGCTGGCATTCTAGCATGTAAGGAGGTCTGCAATTCTCAAAGCATGTATCATACTTGGGAAAAACATCTTTCAGTTCTGTGAATAACCTTTGCATTTTATTGAAGATAGCTTTATGAATAAAGGATACCATGGGTCTTTGAAATAATATATTTCCGTCTGCAAATTGCAGGAGCTGACACCAAGTCAATAAAGGTAATTTGTTATGGTGTCTCAAAGATTAACAAAAACCAGAAAAGTAGCCTGCACATCTCTTAAAAATGTGTAAGCTTTTAGTCTATCTTTTCCTTTAAGAGGCAAATTAGTTAGATTGTAAAATTTAGCATCTTCCATGGAAAGAGGGTGGGCATGACGCTGCCCAGCTACACCTGCAACCCCAGCACCTCACCAAGAAGCATACAAAATGGAAAAGGAAGAGCAAGCTCTGCAAACTGTCTGTGCTGTGGTTACAGGTGTATTCGTGATAGACCTTCATACAATGCGAACAGTCTTCACAGCAGGAAACCAGACCTACCTGTTGCCACTAGTTTCGTATGTGCAGTTGAAGGGAAGAAAAAGCCAAATATTTTGTTACCCTGTTTGTTGGGGTTAAGGCTATTTTGGGGGAGTAGGAGCAAGAGGGGAGACTGGCTGTGTTCCAGGCCAGCTCGTAGTTGTTCGTGCTGCAAGTTGCATGTTCCTGGGACGATCTTCCTGCTTGTGTGTAGGGAGGTACGCAGGAGCGCTTGCATGCAGCAGAGCAAGGCCAGAGTCTGCTCTGGAGATCACCAGGAATAAATCGGTCCTGCCTTGTTAATAAGTCTGTGTCCCGTAGGCATGTAATTTGGCATACCATCAGCACTCCAGAACATCAACTGATTGTAGCAAAACAGACAAAAAGGAGATACATTAGTTAGGGGGATGAAGGAGATGATAGACAGCGATGTACAAAGCTCTTGAGTCTGACTGGATTTTACACAGAGCAGTGCATGGTATTACCTCCCATCACTCTTGCCAGACAGAGTTTCTTAAAATAGTTTAAAGAGAGTTTTAGGAAGAGAGGAAGCATCATCAGAAAGAATCCTTCATGCCAAAACCCGGGATAATACAGAGATGCTTGAAGAAGAAAGGTAGGTGTGATCCGGGGCTTTCCTTCTTCATCAGAGAAGTGATGGGGGAAGATCCTTAGAAGAGAAAGAGAGCTTGAAGCTACAGCAAATTGGAAATGAAGCAACTGAAAAGACTGATTTAGTCAGTGAGGTAGGTTATTTGATGATGGCCTTTCAGTTTAACTGGAGGGGGCTTGAGTGAGGAGTAATGCTGATGCCAGTGCTAACGGTCCCTCTTCTGCATCATTTCCAGATCATCATTAACAGGCGTGTGCCACTCCGTGCTTTTCTTTCTCTTCTTATTCCTGCTTAAACTACAACCTACAGCACAGTCATTGATCTCGTGATCATTTTAATTTGGATTGTTTGCTGTGAATATAATTCATACCGTTGTAGCGTTAGCTCTTCTTCAGGCAACAGAAACATATATTCTTATATTTAGGTGCTGACTGTCCTTAAGGAAGACTAAATGCTTCTCAGAATTTATTCAAATAAAGAAGTCCGCTGAGATTTTAGATAACAAATCTTAAGGCCTCATTAGTGACATTCGGGAATAGTAATTTTATTTGCACATTTGTGAGGAGTTATGGCAGATAGAAACCAACATCTGAACTCGGATCTCTATTTTAGAAAGCTCTTACTATTTTTTATATAAACATACCCATGTGAAAGAAAGAGCATTTTCTTCCCTTCCAGTCACACATGTATTTTTTTAATATCCTTTTAATTGTAAGGAGAAAAGAATTAATACCATTTCAGTCAGAGTGGTTCTTGTCCCCACTGCACCATTTAAGTCATCAGTGCACCATTTGCAACGTCTTCAGTTTGCAATGTCCGACTAGGGGTTTCTCGTCTTGCTTCTCAGGCTCCAGCATCACACAGCCTAAAACTGTGTGGGTGTCTATGTACATACGTATATGCACATATATATGACCTCATTTATGACTTAATGCATCACTTCCCCTGCAGTGTGAATGGCTACTAGTATAGCCGTATTAGAGATGGAGAAGTCAGACATAGAGGAGTGAAATGATTTTCTCAGGATGTCACTAAGAGCATTTGGCTGATAAAGAATTTGAATACAGCTATCCCCAAATTTTTTCTAAACTGCAGTAGCATAAGCTGGAAAAGCTTACGGCCTGTAAGTTTATGACAAGAATCTCTTACTGATGAAATTTTTTGTAAAAAAGAAAATGCAAGATCTTAGGACAGGTTGAAGAGCACAGGAGGCTGGTTTTGTGTTGCAGCAGCAGGAGTCGGCCTCGTGCAGGTGTTGGAGCAGGGGCAGCGGCAGTGCCTGGGCTGAGCCAGCGGCATCGGATGCCTTGCTGCTGGATAGTACCTAAAGATGCTGGGGTTGAAGTCTGGGTATTTCTGAGCAGCACCACATGGCACAGGCAGACCCTGAGTGTTTGTGTTGCAGTTCCAAGACTCGGGTGAGGCCGAGACAGCCTAGGCGCGTGCCGTCCCGGCGCCAGATGATGCCCTGCGGGCTGGCGTGCCCGGCATCCCCAGGAGCAGTGAGCACAGGGAGCTGCATGCTGCAGCGCTGGGCTGCCGAGTCCTAGTGACTTACAGTAAGTTATTTTTTAAATGGCTCTTACACACCTAAGTAACTTAGCTGTGGAAATGCAACCCAGTTTCTCTTCCACTTGGTCCGGGGGCATATCTTTTTTTGTTCAGGGCAAAATTCCAGCTCTTGGAGCTGCGAGAGAGATTTCTAATCCTATTATAGTGGAATGGGGAAAGTTTTCTTTGCGAGTCTTTAAACATCCTTATCAAGTGTAAATGTCTCATTGCTTTGGCAGCTGATGTTTTTCTTGAAAAATTAACTCTTCTATAAAAATGACATACTTTCAGTGAGATAAGCCATTTGATTCTGTCAGTTCATTTTCTGAGCTTCCAGCCCCAAATCAAATGCATTTAAGGGGAAGCTGTTCGGTCATCAGTTAAGATACTGTACATTATTCTTGTCTATATTATTTAAATAAAATATTATTATACCATTCTCCTTTGCATTGATGCATTCTTTTCAATAATTTTTATGTAAACAGTCAAGGAGTCATGTTTTCTACAAAGATAAAACAAGGAAATACATTGGCAGCAAAATGGAACTTGGTCAAATGTGGCAATATGTTAACAGGAAAAGGGACAAGATTAAAATCCGATGTTTGGCTTTTTCATGTCCCCTTGGGTATTTCTCCAAAGTTCCTATAGGTAGTCTCTCTTCTGTTATAACTAGATCATCCATCTCCATTGATCCAAATCTTCTGTGTCTATCAAAAAGCCTGTCACTGGGAGAAGGATTCCAACACTGGGAATAACGTGCTGCTGCTGAAAGGATAGCCGTGTGATTGCTCTTGATGTATAATGGTTTCTTACTTGTTCTACATGCGAACATTTTAGTGTTTGTCGCAGGGACACTAGGTATAAGCCCAAACTGCCTAAACAGGACATTTGTGTTACAGTTCGGGCTACGGCATTGCGCTGAGAGCTGGGCTGTGTGTGGTGGGTGGATGCACGCCAGCACCGGGGCGGGGGTGCAGCAGGAGACGGCCAGTTTAACTGCAACACTGCTCGGAACAGAAGGGGCAGAGGCAGTTCACGTTCCCAGGGTTTGCCCATCTCTGGAGGCAACGGCCCCGCGGCTCGGGTTCCTTCGGTGAGCAGGCATGGTGGCAGAGCGGGGACGCGCGTTTTCGGCCTGTCGGTCACCAGGCAGCTTCTGCCCGGGGGGATGCTGCAGAGCAGCGGGGACGGGGAGAGGACACGGGCTCCGTCGACGGGCTGTGCAGCCCGGCCACGGGTCGGACCCCACCGCGCCCGGCAGAGCTGTGCGGCACGGAGGCAGGTGCGAGGTGGCAGGGAGGACGAATCCTGCCGGGCTGCCTGACGATCGTCGGAGTAGCTGTGAACGTCATGTCACATCATTCATAAAAAAGTTTCTTAAGACGCTTAGGAACGGGAAAATCCGTGCAAATAGTGGTGGTGTTTCTCTCCTGACTTCCTGCATATGGATAGGAGCCCCTGTGCTGCGGGATGGAAACAAGCCTGGTCAGGGGAGGGAAGGGATGTAATTATTCAGCGCCGGACAAACCCCAAGGTTGCTTACAGAGATGTAATCCTCCCCAGAGAAGTACAAGTGTGTTGAGAGAGCGCATTACGGTTAAACTTTATTATAGAGAGCAGCTCAGTATTTCTGATAAAATCATTAATCGAATTTTTGTCTAATTTTTTTTATTCTTTATTCTCCGTTACAGCCATCCCACATTACTTTAAAGCTGGTGGTGAGGCTGAGAAGGCTGATTAAATTGCAAAGCAGACTTTTAAATGAAAGGATCCATATCTAGCTACAGTCATTATCAGTTCCAAGAAATTAAATCTACCATAAATAATTTACTCTAAAACAAATCAAATAGGCATTGGAAAGGCAAAGGGCAGAGTGGCCATGCAGATTGCATCTTGGTGGAAGGAAGCAACGATTGAAAAAGAACCAGATAAAACCCAGACCTGCTGTAAGGTCTTCAGCTTTCTCTGGAACAGCTTGCAGTTTGCACAGTGACTCTATGGCAGCGAATCCTTGTGTTGCCTTGAATATTGTGCAAGTAACTCACACGGCAGTGAAGAACGCAATGTTTATCTCAAGGAACTGAAAATGCTATTTTTTTTGTAAGCTCTTTTATTAGTGACTGTTACATAAGACACTCTAACACTTATGTCAGGCTGTACAGATTGCTGTTCCCCTCTGCAGATTTATGTATTCGTTATTCCTTCAAGGATGTGATTAAAAAAACCCTCTAGAAATTCACCTTTGCTCTAGCTGAACCCAGACATAAACAACATCATCGGGGTGGAGGTGTTCCTCAACAGGCTGAGGTAAAAACGCCGCAGGGACGGTCTGCACGGTGACGCACAGAGACTTCCCGTCTCCTGCTTTGCCTCAAAGTGTGTGTGTATGTGTGTGTTTGTGTGTATACATAGGAGTGTATCTCTATATATATTTATAGAGAGAGTTATATGATGTATCTTGAAGATCAGCATCTTCAGCTTGATCACTGGTCATCCATGTTTCTTAAACCTCATAGATTAATGGCCTTATAGCACCAGACTTCTGCCTGGCCCCAGAAGGGAGTGCGAGGACGAGGGTTATTATTCCTGCGCGTG
>NW_008824372.1:476318-613672 GCF_000699105.1 Pygoscelis adeliae
GCCAAAGCCAGCTGCACCACGCTGTGCAATCCAGTGCCACTGTCTGGCCCTTGTTACGCTTCTCTTTTGGAAGGAGGATGGCAGAGGCAAGGGGTGGCCGCTGTCGCGTTCCTGCAGTTGCACATGCAAACACCCCCAAACCAGTATTTTTCTGTGTGAATAATGCGTGAAGCGAAAGTGGTGCCGAGCTCAGCTGGTTCATCCCCTCACCGAGCGCAGGTCGTCGTGGCGGAGGCACCGCCGAGGCGAGGGAAGGTGTCACTGGCGGGGCTTTGAAACAAACCTGATGAGATAGGACGAGAGATGCCGAGCAGCCGAGTGCCTGGGGACATGAAAGGGAGCAAGTTGAGTAGATGCTTGTTACTGTGCTGCCATAACCAATTTGTTTGGTATATGAAATCTTTAGAAACGAGCTGCTGAGTAAGGATGTACATGAGCAGTAAGAATATGCCGTTACTCTATCAAAATTGTATACCCACTGGCCTAGCTCATGTGCAGACCACCCAGTCGGTTCAGTCTGCTGCCTGGCAGGCTGCTTGGAACAGATGTTACCCTTATGTTTAAAATAATAATTAAAAACTTTTTTTTAAAAAAAGACAACTCCCCTGACTTCTACTTCATTATTGTTAAAATGACGTGCTGCGTGTTGTTCAGAACATCCTTGGGCTTGCTCCAGTCCACCAGCGACAGCGTGCGGTCAAACATCCAGCACTGGGGAGAGCTGGAGGCTGAATCTGCAGCTCTGCCCTGGGTTAGATCCCAGGCTTTGGCCAAGGGTTTTGTGGAATATTCCGAGACTGGTTGAGGTCAGAAGAAGTCAATAAAATTTTTCACCACACTGTTTCCGCTTCGCTGAGGGTAATATCAGAGTGATGTAAGTTTACTTCATGTTTAGGCTTCTAAATGTTTTCAGTTAATGGCTCTCATATCCTCCTGGAAGAGGCTGCAGGGCAGTAAGGCTGTTGTTGTTAGATGAGACTCTTGGACACAAGATGTGGTCAAATATAGCGGGTCTGTGCAAAATCACTGCGCTTTAAGATGCGCTGGTCCTTGCTCTGCCTTGTATTTCAGGATCTGTCCATATGGCTGTTTAACTAGCATTTCATTTTGAGTTTTAAGTTTCACTTAGTCCTAATTCACACATTTATAAAAAGGATATCATTTTTACTGTAAGTTCATTTTTCAGGCAAAAATGACGTGATGTGGAACTTCTTATCTCAATGCATGTTGATGAAAAAGTTTAGCTGTGCTCTGGCTGATCTTGAATTTTAAATTAGCCTGAAGGAAGACTCAAGGCAGGAAATTTTTATGCTTTTTACAGGAAGGAAAAGATGAGACTTGTTCTGAAAACTTTCCATATTCTTAGACCTATCCATTTAGGTAAAGTCATGCTGTGTCCAGTACCCAGGTTGCCACAATGTGTTCAGGTTCTGAAACAAAGACAGCCAGATTAGCTGGATTTGCTAATCCAAGAATTCACATTAACTTCATTTCAATTCACATTTTCAACTTCTAAGTCATGTCCAAATGGCCAAGGGTTTTCTATGGTTGGTTGGTTGGTTGTGTTTTTTAACCTCCATTTTTTGAGCCAAAGAAAAAGTACAAGAAGGTGTTTTCTGGTACAAGAATTTTCAGACTCCATAGTTGGCTTAATTTTGCTCTGGGTTTGTGAAGTCTTCAGAAAAGTCTTTCAAGGGCAATCCTAAATTCTCTGCTTGCATGGGTGATCCAGAAGACAAACTTCTTTCCACTTCCTTGATTTTCTAGTAGTTTTCTTTTCATGTGCTTTATGAAGAGCTTGAATTAGTACAGAGGAAAAACAAGGGTAAAGGGTATTATTGTGTTATTTTTAAAAATTAGACCTGAATTTTATTTCCATTTCACACTATGTTTTTTGCATGTGTACAATTGCTAATTAACAGACAAAGATAACTCTGCCGTAACAATTTCTAATAATCATTTAAATAATGAAAAAGTAATTAGAAGCGCAGGATTCTAATAATTTGTTTTCACGTGTGTCTTAACGTTTGTAAACACGTTCTGGAGTCAAAGTGGCAATAAAAATGACAGTGCAGGGAAATCTAAGGAGTGGTCCTATGAGACATTGAACTCATTAACCAAAACTCATAAAGGATTTAAGCACCAAATAGTGCTATTAACTTTGGTGGGCCTGCTAGCCTATTTAGTGTAATGTGCAGGCTTTGGGGTTTTGCCCTCTTGGGCCTTATTACTGACACCTTTCTCTATAAAATACTGCCTGTATTCCTGGGAGAAATCGATCAGAGTGCGCCGCTCTCACACGCTTCGTTTTCCGCAGCCGTGCTCCATGCACTACATGCTATATACTTACAGGCTGTGAAATTTCTGACCCAATCAGATCTGCAGATGAAATGCAAAAATTAAGAGGTAATTACCTTCATCATTGTCTTGAGCTCTCATAATGTTTCACGTCACAAGTGGTTATTTTCTTCCGAAACTGGAGCAAAAGCCTTTTCTTTCTGGCTGCATGCTCCTTCCCCGAAGCTGCTGTCCCTGCGGTGCCAGACGCGGGGCGTCGCTGTGCTCAGCGCTGGTGCAGCTGCGATGGGTCGTGTTGCTGATGGAAATGGCTGTGTTCCAGTCGGCAACGGGAACTTGGGTAAAAACATGAACTTTTTTTTAGGTAAATTGTACCTGAGGAGTGTGCGTATCTTGGGGTTCGTGAGACTTTGACGTATTTGGAAAAGGTCTCTGGGTGTAGTCAAGACTTTTATACCAGTAATTGAAATACAAAATACAAAACGTACAACTCTTACCTGGAACAAAGAGTGTTCCTTAACATGTAATTATTTTTTTTATTGTATACATATATATGCATATAACTTTGTAGCTTTACATAATCTTCTTCTGGCTGGTGTTAATTGAATTAATCATGCTTACAGAATACTAAAAAGATTTGCCTATGGGAATTTCTCTTCAGTTTTAAGTCAACAGTCGATTCACAGGATTTTGTTTTAGTTAGTGACTTCTTTATTAAAATAAACAAGATTACTGTCAGGGAGAAATGTTGTCTCTGTAAGTATTAAAAGGAAGGATGGGAAATGCCAAGGTAAGGAAACGGAGATGAGCAGAGGTGGATTAAAGTTTCTGCATTGTAATAGGTATACATGTTATTTTGGCAAGCGTAACCTTTTGCAATGTTTGTTTCTGAATTGTTTTATCCCCTTTGGCTTCTCTCCTCCCAAACAGCAGAGAGGTTGGGTGATGGCAGGTAATAGTTTTCTCCTCTTCTCTTAATTATTTCATTCTGCTCAACCGTAGTTTGGTATCTGGTGCCATTGCTTGCTCCCCCAGTGATGAAATACATTATTGGCTACAGCCTCAAGATCTGTAACAAAACAGAATATATGCAGAATACCAGTTTTTACGCTCTTCAATAATTTATTTTTCAAGATTTGTTTTGCTGTTGTGTCTTACCTCTCCGGTAGTTAGTTGCATGGCCAGTATTTAGTTCTTGGTTTGTTTGAGAAAAGCCTTTTCCTTCATGCCTATAAACATGTAAGCTTCTGAACTTACGAAATGTCCACTGAATCATGAGCTGAATATAGAAAACTTGGATACAGATAAAGTGCTGGAAGCCAGTAATGAGCTCCAGGCTCGTCATTCAGATCTCATGTTTGTAAGTCTGTAGCTTTATCTTCTGTGAACCTTTAACCTCTTTTCTGCTCTTGGAGTGTGGACAGCGAAAGGGATACAAATGACCGGAGCAGGCTTTGAGGGACATCCCCGTGGCTCATCCATGGTGAGGCGACCTTCTTTACGATGTGTCGTCTTCTTGTTTCAAACAGCTCCTGCTCTACCAGGAGAGTCTTATAGCCCCAGACTGCCCCTCTGCCATGGTCCTGCTGCAGCTCTCCACTTTTTTCCACTTTTATAACAGAGACACCATTTTGAGGCTGGTCCATGAACACAGCTCACCTTCAGATCTGCAGGTCATTAGAGGATGGCTTGTTGAGACAAAGCTGCACTTAGCTAATGTGAGGAGATGATGCCCAGTGCTTGAGAAATAATACAGTTAGGGTCACAGTTGCAAGGCTTAAAATGGGTACGAATAATGAGCGTGGGCAGCGAGCTGCACAGAATAGGCTCATTGCCAGGCTCTCGCTAGTCTTATGCCTGCAATTTGGAATAATTTCTCAGTAGTACATTGCTCTCCTACCGGGGCTGCAGAGTCCCATTTGCCCTGGCTTTGCTCAGCCAGTGCCTCTGTGTGTGCATCCAGCACTTCAGGGACGTGCCCCCTTTATCTGGCCCTCTCCGGCCGAAGAGGAGCCTTCACCTTGTTCGTGTCCTTCTCAACATGATGCAACACACGTTACGTATCACTATGGAAATGGGGGTCTGTGGGAAGGATGTTGCAAGATAAAGCTGTGAAAATGACTGTTTTGCAAATAGTGTGTTCTAGGATTGCCAGCTGAGCTATGTGTACATCTTTTGTACCTTTTTTTAAAATCAGATATGATTATTCAACCAAATAACCAAAGTTTCCCTTCTACTTATTACACACTGATTTAAAGCACGGACCTGAAAGCAATGGCTGTGTGCTGTTTGGGAAATGGCGGGCAGGGGAGGCTGCTGTTGAATTTTAGGATAAGAGGCAGTGAGACAGCCAGAAAGAAAAACAAGAGGTCTGTCATTTTGCAGGATTAATTTATGATAATTAGAGGGTAACAGAATAATAGGAAAAAGGCTTGAAATTATTTTGATGCATCTGTCTTCCTATCTTACCATGTCTGCTTCTTGTGCTAAATTGATAAACATTGACAGGGACTGAAGGAGAAGTTCTGTTGTCTCCTTCCCGTAGGTCAGCGATGGCTGGCCCTGTAGACTGAAGTTCTTCAGTGTCATATGAGTGTAAAACCAGTAAGATTTATGCCTCAATATGAAATAATAAGACTATTTTTCATTGTTGTGTCCTTCTGTTGAAAAAAGAATAGATCTGTGAATTTGGCTTATGAATTGGACAAGTCTGGAACATATATTCAAATTTTATTTTTATAGCTCAATAGTGGCACGATAACCAAGCAAACTATATACATTTACGTTTATGTTCTACAGAAATAGTGAAAGGCAGTGTGTGCTTTCTGTAGCAGGAGTATTATTACGTAGGTCAACTAGGATCTGGTTCTGTTATCACAAGTGACATTGCCAAAGAAAAATAATCAGAAAATAAAAGAAGCTTTGAATAAGAATATCATAGGTACCAACTCTGTGTTTAATCCAGAAATGATTCTTTAGGCACTGTTCGTTCAGCACTATATTTTCCTTACCTCACCTCCAGACTCTACCAAATAATGGTGGTAAAAATACCAATTGTCGTTCACCCGAAACAAATAGATGTGTTAAAGTAGTATAAAAATAGATGACTGCTATAAAGCTGATAATTTACGGGAAATTCAGTGTGATTTTTTTTTAGATTATTTCTCATTTTGCCTGAGTGGTTGGGCTTGGAAGTCCTTTGAAGCCTTTAGAAAACGATTTGCCTTTCCTGAAACCGATCAAGAAATTGGAGACATGATTGAGCTCTGAAAGGACGTGGTACCTGCTCCTCTTTGAATCAGGGGACAAAGCTGATAATACACAGTCTTGGGAGATGTTGTGAGGACAATAGGAGGGTTCTTAGGGGTTCACCTGGAAAAGATGAAGCAGCTAGTTTGCCATATAAGATATGCTTATATCTGATAAAATGAGTTATTTGAAGAAAAAGTAACTAAGAAAATGATTGAAAGGTTAAAGGAATTGTCAAAAATTCTTAGATCTTTCAACCTATCATGTTTTAGAATCTAGTGAGTGCTTGCATGCTTTACTGCCACTGTGCGTTGTCTGCATAACCTGTTCCTGAGACAGGAAAAAATGGTCTGTCTTGTCCTGTCCTTTGTACATTGGGATTTGGGCATTTGTGGAGTGTGCTGGTTTTGGCTGGGGTAGAGTTAATTTTCTTCCCGGTAACTAGTATGGGGCGATGTTTTGGATTTGTGCTGAAAACAGTGTTGATAACACAGGGATGTTTTCGTTACTGCTGAGCAGTGCTGACACAGAGTCAAGGCCTTTTCTGCTCCTCACCCCACCCCACCAGCGAGCAGGCTGGGGGGGGCACAAGAAGTTGGGAGGGGACACGGCCGGGACAGCTGACCCCAATTGACCCAAGGGATATCCCACACCATATGGCGTCATGCTCAGCATATAAAGCTGGGGGAAGAAGGAGGAAGAGGGGGGGGATGTTTGGGGTGATGGCGTTTGTCTTCCCAAGTCACCGTTAGGCGTGATGGAGCCCTGCTGTCCTGGGGATGGCTGAACACCTGCCTGCCCATGGGAAGGAGTGAATGAATGCCTTGTTCTGCTTTGCTTGCGTGCATGGCTTTTGTTTTACTATTAAACTGTCTTTATCTCAACCCATGAGTTTTCTCACTTTTACCCTTCTGATTCTCTCCCCCATCCCACTGGGGGGGAGCGAGCGGCTGGGTGGGGCTTAGTTGCCGGCTGGGGTTAAACCACAACAGGGATTTGCTCAGCTGGTGGTGCACCAGGCCTCAGATAGATTTAAAAACAGGAATAACATGTTTCCAGAATTAGATTTCAGATGCAAATACCAAGAGTATTTAACACAGTCAGAGTAAGTTTTGACCTTACTGGGAAACAAACTGTTTCTGTTGGTCCCCATTTCCCGCTAATGCCAGGTCTTGGTTTCTTCAAAGACACAGGTAGAACCTCCTTGATATTTGTCATTTCAGACCATTTCTGAATGATTTTCTAGGGCTTTTTCAACATGCCAGATGCTCCAGGTGCAATCAGCCACCATTTCAAGAAGGCAGGCGTATAGATCTTTAATGAAGCAACAGAAATGTCTGTTTTCTTGTTTCTGTTGTGCATGATCCTATTCTTCTTTTAAACTCTCTTTCAAGGACTAGAACATTCCTTTAAAGGCTTCTAATTTTTAACTTTAAAAAGTTTTACTATGTGTCATCATTATGCGGTAAGACTTAAGGGAGAGGTTTCTAATGAGCACCAAGTTCCTGTGGAGTAGCGTAAGCCTTTTATTTGTCTTTTGTGGGGTCTGCTGGTGCCAGTGTTGTAAAGCTGAAGTGATTACGCTGCTTGTGCATCAGCTGCAGCTGGCCTCAGCACTGCCGCGGCATGCGGTCCTCCAGGTGCTGTTAGCTCCAGCATATGGTGACTCATGAAGCTGCACTCGCCTGGCTGGAAAGCCCAGCTAACTAACTTTTTAGGATGACTGGTAATTATAAAATTTATAACAAATGTAATGACAGCCTAAATGTTTGCAGTATCCTACTTAAAATGTCCCCTCTTGAGTTTTAACAGGATAACATGTGTTAAAGAGCCTTCGTTGTCTGAAAGATGCTCTCGGCATCATTCCCTCAGTGAACAGCCCGTAACCTTCACCCGTGTGCAGATTGGTTTGGCTCCACTGACCACATCTCTAAATACTTAATTGTGGAACAGATGTACTGACCAGAGCCAGACTACTGTAATCTCCTAAATCTCCACAAAATGATCTCTAAGTGAAGACGGTTTCTGTCAAGGCAGTTGAATAACTGTCTAAAAAAGCAGAATGAACTTGGGTGAAGATATTAATCACGGCCTCGATTATGAAAGTTTTCTTCTCTTGCTCTCCATGTCTGACAGACTTCTCCATGAGTTGTCTTTTACTTGAAAATTGAGCTTGGACAGCAAAACTCTGACATACTATACCTTACTGTGGTCTCAGTTAATTTCAGTCCCTAGGTGAGTCTTCTTGTCAGAACGCTGGTTTTGAGGATGAGTTTGAGGGATCCGGAAGTTTAGAGTTGCAACAATTCAGCAATT
Organism: Pygoscelis adeliae; assembly: GCF_000699105.1. Taxonomy (NCBI): domain Eukaryota; kingdom Metazoa; phylum Chordata; class Aves; order Sphenisciformes; family Spheniscidae; genus Pygoscelis; species Pygoscelis adeliae. Next base: position 484,182 of record NW_008824372.1, read on the forward strand.
TATAAGAAGATAACGAGGAGCATCGTTCATATGCACATACCCGCTCGCAGCACTCCCCGGGGAGCACATGCATCTGCTCAAAATCAGCATCTCTTCCAGGTAACACCGAAGGGATGAGGCCAGCCAGCCCACCCTTCCCAGTGCCCCCGGGCATTCAGTCACAGCTAGATAGGTTTGATTATTTTTATACACATTCATAGCTTAATGAGCCTAAGTCTGTGCAGTTCCTGTTCCTTGCTCCGTAATGTTTTTTTCCCATAGATTTAACTCTCTCGACTTCAGTGTTGTTCGTCCTGGTTTACCATGGAAACAGGAGGTCCCTGGATTATCTCTCTAGTACATCTTCTGACCAAACTGGCTGACAGAGTTTGAACTGGCCAGATCAGTCACCACTTTTCAGATGATTGGAGAAGCTTGATGCAAAATCATGGGTATTTTGCGATTTAATTTTGAATTCTATTTCTGCCAAACAAAGGAAGAAAAGGCCAAACAGAAAATTTGTCTGTAGAAAATACAGTGCAGCAAAGATGAAATCCTCCCATGAAATAAATAGGCATAAGTGGCCATTCACAGTGAAAACTAAGTGACGTTAACCCATCAAACCATTCCAATAGCACCGGACTGACTCCGGTGTGCTAACATTTTTAGCTGTTAACAGGAGGGCTATAAATTCACTTTAGCTCATATTCCAGCTGGCAGGCAAAAATCCAAATACACTCACTAGAATTTGGAAGTTATGGTCAGTGCCACTGACTTCTTTAACCTTTTCACCTTTGATGAACTCATGATAAATTGAACATGATTCAACACTAATCATTCAGGCACCGAGCTAGCCTGCAGCCAGAGAGCTACAGTAGGTGGGGCTTTGGTTTTTACTTATTTTAATTAATTTCTCATTTTAAAAAAAGTGCTTTTACAATTTTATCCAAGGAAATTATTTTTGCTGGATGTAAGAATGGGGAAAACATTGTGTAGCAGGGAATTTTGAAATGATGACAAGAAGAAACCACTCTCAGTATTAATTGGCTTTCCTTCCTTACATTTCTCCTTGGTATAGTAGCAGGAGAACGCGGGTGCTGAATTTCTGAAAGTAAAGCTGTCATTTGTGTTGCTAGCTTTACTTTTACCATAGCAGCTTACTGCAGTTGTTTTTTCTAAGTACTTACAGGTAGTACATCTAGTTGAGCTACAGCAAAGAGAACAAAGGTTGACGACAGGCCGGTTTAATGTAGCTCTTACCAACAATTTGCAGAGATTACGAGGTTGGTTTGTCGGACATCTCTCACTGGAAGCTTGGGGACTGCTTTCTGAAGTCATTTTGAATTGGCAAGTAACAGATATCTTGCTTTGATAGCTCTTTTATGTGCAGGTGCAGCTAAATGAAAATCAACCACAAAGGGGAATGGCTCTGTTTACTATTCTTTTGAAATTTCTTTAGCATTGCGTTTCATGCATTGCTGCTTTCCAGCCGACACGTGGCAGCATTAGAGCAATGCCATGGGTAGAAGCTGGCAATCCATGGGGGCTGCCCCAGGGCTCCTTAAACTGTGAAAGTGATGGAGAAAACAGCATTTTGCTGCAGTCTGCAGCCGCACTTAATTGCATCTGGCTTCTACCTCAGTACTAGGAAAATTCTCTGTGTGTTATTCTTATCAAAGGTAGCTTTAATGTGCAAAGTATTACGAGTTGTTGGGAGGAACGGGATAAAAGGCAGCAAATGAACCAGGAGTTACTAATGAGATCTCAAACAGTATCGATTGGTACATGTTTTTGCCTGGCCAACTTCAGAGCAAAGCTATAGCTGCAAACAAGTCTTCTTTGTACTTTTTTTCACCTGAACATTGCTATCTCTCTTAATTTGTTTTCCTGTCTAGTTTTGATAGAAATTTCAAGCTATTCTGAGTGACTGGTTGAAAAAAATGCATCAAACAATCTGTTGTTTTAAAGCAGATACTGTATCATCTGCTTTTGAAATCTGATTATATTAGCAAATATCAAACCCACTCAGAAGGTAGAACTGATAAAGAAAAATTATCAAAGATGCATAAAAGCTGTGATCCATTTGCTCAGTGAAGCTGCAAGCAGCATACACTTCAACGGCGACGACCGTTGTTTACTGGTTACCAGCAGCCGCCAGTATTTGCAGCTAATCTGCACTAACAGAAATGTTTTGTTGTTTTGTTCCTTCCAATTCTGCATTTCTCCTTGTTTGTTTTTGTTCCCGTGTCTCTCTTTTGGCTTGTGCCAACATATTCCCTGAAATATATGAAGACTTAACTGAAGTTATGAAGTCCTGTAGACTTAACTGTGAGCTATGCATGATGTAGACTATGAAGTGCCTGGGTTCCTCGCCCCGCTGGAGCCCTCTGCGCTCCCGCAGCCCCTCTGCACCACGGATGATCAGTGACAGCAGTTTCAGTGGGCTGATGGCTTCTTCTGAAACAGGCGGCTTACCTGTTTCACCGTGCATCACTCAGGAGCTGGGTATGGAGTGGGTGAGGTTGCGATGTAGCCTCCTTCTCCACCTGGGTCTGGAGAGGAGCTAACTTCTGAAGTTGCAGGCTGACCCAGTGATTTTATATGTAGTCATAGTTCAACTGTTGTTGAACAGCTTTAATTTTGTCTGGTCTTTGGGTAAAAATGCTGGGGAAATGTGAGTTTCTGGCACAGCAGAGAGTGCCCGCAGGATCTCAGCATCTTCTGTGGCATGGTCACCAGCGGTTTCGATGGACCGTCCATTAAAGTGCTTGAACTGGAGCACTGGGATGGCGAGTCCCCAGGAGGATGCTAGCTAAGCTCAGAGCATGCTTTTAAAGCCACTTGGGAGCCCCTGGCTCCAGCAGCTTTGCTGCACGGGTGTGCTCTGGCTGCTGAGGCCGAGCAGGCGAAGCCCCGGCTGTGCACCCCCTGCACGCTCAGCACCGAGCACCCCGCTGCCCCAGCTGCCCGTGAGGATTTTGTTTCACTTCTCCCCAATAAATGCATATTAGAAAACAATCTTTGCCCCACACTTACTTAGTGGGTATGGAAAAGAGATATTTTCCTTGGGTTTAAGTTTTATACTTGCTTTAGAATACATACCATGAGAGAGAGATGATCTAAACGGCATTTACTTCTGCATCTTGTCATTAGACATTTAATATGCAAGTGCAGCTCTTTGCTCTGTTTTAGGTGTTAGTGATGTCTTCAGCTGTGGCAGGGGAAACACAGAACAGTGAACGCCATATTTTGGTAGGTAGAAAGTGTTTCCATTTCTCTTTCAACCATCGGTGAAATGCTATTATTAAGATTAAAAAAAAAAATCCCATCATATTCCTATGATGAATATTCATATGATGTAACTCAAATAAGATTGCAGCGTACTGTGCATTTCTGTCTGTGAATTTGTATATTGACTGGTTGCTCTGTAGCAGTGTGAAGAGACCCAGAGCGTGTGCTAAGAGGGCAAGTGGGAAAACTAATCTAGGGCATGCGGATGCGCTCCTAAACCATTTCAGTAATCTCAGCCTCTCCCCAGGGTTTAGCGCGGTTTAGCAGTGTTGCCACAACTGGGCAGGACACAGGCAGCAAATGGCATGTATTTGCACCGTTGTCTTGGAACATGGCTCTGGACTGGGGATAGGATTTGGTTTCTACCCTAAAGCTACTTGGGTTTTGGATAAGAGATGCTGAAATCATATAACCGAAGTTTATCTATGTATAGGATGTAGGTCGGGTCTGTGTGGCCATTGTGAACTGAAAGAAAAAAGGAACAGGGGAAAGACAAAAAAGATCTCCGATAGGTAAAATAACATTTTCCCTTCCCTCTCAATTAGAAACTATGATTTTTAAAAAAAAAAAGCAACTTCTATTTTTGGGTGGATGACTTGACTGCTTGATGAATTCATTCAGAGGTCTCTGGACTTTCTGATGTTGCCAGTGCCAGTCTGTCTGACATGCACCGTTATGGAAATTTTCATGTTGCTGTTTGCTATTGATTGATGTTATCTAATGTCAGCTATGCACGCAGCTCATCTGCAGGGGAGGAGCTTTTGTGGCAGTGATTGTGAGGATGCATGTGATGTATGCCTTGGCACCAGGGGTGCAGGTACCTCACCAGGACTTTTAGCAATAAAAATAGATCAGGAGTGTTGCTATTAAGGGAAGTGGGTGTGCTAGGTTAGAGTCAGGGAGAAAGACCGATACAGCAATCCGGCTTGTGATGCAAACGGGTACTTCACATCTCTAAATGTAGAAAGAGAAAGAGGGACGGAGCAGGAGAGCCTGGCCAGATCCTGCGGGTCTGGATGCCCGCTGGCGTGGCCCAGAGGCTCTCTTGAAGCTGCTGAAGTGCAGCCTGTGATTTTTCTGCATGGGCAGAGGAAATCATGCCACACGAGGTCGCATCACAAGATCTAATTCTACTCTGTTAATGCAATGGACAGTTATAAATTCTAAATTACACAGCTGGAAATTAGAATTAAATGTGTTGACTTATTCTAGAGTAACTGGGAACAAATTCGCCCCAGTGCTGGGTAGCGAGTGTTTCGAGGGAAGGAGAAATAGCTCTTATCCCACAGTAGCATCTTGGCTATTCAGAACTGCCCCAAGGTGAGACGTCTGCCCAGAGCCAAGGCTCCTCTTAGACCATGAAGCACAAAGATTTACAGTCCTTACGCATTTCAGCCTAGTTAACAAAAATTTAATTCTCCCGAACGATAAGAGCTGTCACACGTCAGAGGTAAAGTGGGGTATTAATAAAGATAAGAAAATAGGAAAACACAGCATTAGTCCAAAAACTGTCTTCTAGTTATCTCACAGAGGTCTTGATGAAAGTGTTTTATTGGCTCTCCCACTCTGTTTTATGTGAAGGTTTCCTGTGAAAGAGGGCGGGTTTTATTCAGAGAGAGTAATTCTGTTACCAGGAAGTTATTACTGCATATTTAAAATCATTATTTTTTAAAGAGTGTGCAGAAGGCTTTATGTCTTCTTCAGGAAAAAAAAAAACAAACAAACACAAAACCCCACCCAACAACAAAACAGCGACTATGCTGACTCGAAGTGATGCTTGGGGGAAGGACCCTGTTCCTGATGCCACCTATCAGAAAAGGTTTTAATTCCCAAAACCATCGGACCAGCAAGGTCTTTCCACCCCGCAAAGCTGTGAGTTCTGTGACACTCACAGCATGATTGAATTGCACCTTTCCTGGCATGGCACTGAAGTGCTGTGGGTTTTTTAATTACATCAGTCTTTCATGGTTACATTCCTGTACCCATCTCACCCTCCCTTTCAGTTTCCAATTATTCTTTCTAATTTATCTCTTTTCAAGCCTTTTGAGTTCCCTTCCTGGTAAACAAGCAGAGAAGGGAAAAAATGCAGAAAAAAACACGTATGCAAAGAAGGAAAAATATGTTCAAACAATTTTGCTCCATAATTGAAGATATTTTCCTGCAACTCTTCCTTTAATTCATCCCTCCCTCACTTTTGTATTCACCTTTTAGCATATCCTCTGGACAAAAGCATTGCCTAGTGGCTTTAGCCTCATGTTATCCTGATATTTTTATTCTAGTAGATATTTTTTAAGGGAAAGCAGGCTTGAGGATACTAGGTTGAAGATGCCAAGCTAATAGCGGGGAGGCGATGGTGGGGGAATTCAGGGGAGGAAGGCAGGAAGCCCAGTCGGAGCGGCTCCCTAATGAGGCAGTGCGAGATAAAAATGTTCAGCTGCCGGTGATAATTTCTCTGATAAAGATAATCCTAGTAAATAATATTCCTGGAGGACGAAGACAAAATTATCCCTTTAAATGGCTTACATTTGAAAAGTTTTCTTAGGAAAATTAATTTTTAAAAATAATCTTTTCACCCTGATGAAACCATGTGCTAAGTAAAACTTGGATTAGAGATTTTGAGGCGAGATCAGATGGTATATCATGCTTATCCTCTTTCGTATATAATTTGTAGTCTATCAGATAGAAAAGGGAGTCGCAGCTCATGTGAAATCTTGAGCAATGAGGTTGTACTGTGAAATGTAATATCATCTGAGCTACATGTGCGTTCCTGCTTTTCCCCGTTGTGTTCTTGTTCTCTGCTGTGGAGAGGGACAGAAGGAAAGTATCATGAAATGTGTTCTCAGCTAGTCACACAATGTCTGACATTAAATCCTTCCCATTCTTCTTTAAATTCTCTGTAGGCACTTTGTCATGAAGCTCTGCACCACACTACGTTTTGCATGTCTCTCATTGTTACCATGGGATTTTATAGGCAGTTTTGTGAAGTTTATAACAACATAGAGAATCCAGTTTTTATATTCATCTGAATAAAAAAAAAAAAAGGCTTACTAAATATGACCTCACTAAATTCAATATCCTTGTCTGATATATTGCTAGACACACATGCTCATGACTTTTGTGCAAAATCACTTTATTTATTGGTCTAAAAGGCACACGTATAGAAATGATTCATTTTGAATCCCTTCCATTCAGGCTGCATGCAAGAGTTGCATGTTCACACACCAACATGCCTTCTATTAAAACCAGAAAGCCCTCCCAGTACTCTGCTTTTTTGTCCTTCAATTATAAGAAAAAACAAGAAGCGTCTGAAACGTTTTATCTGCAGCAGAATGTTAGTAGCTGAGATTTAAAGGTTGTTATGGTTTAAATGCTGACACACCATAGCCATGGTGGTGCCAATAGCAATAGTGTTATAAATAGTGTATGAATATACACTTGTTTATCTTCTCAAAGTGCATTTCCAATTCTGTCAGTGTACATGTAAGTGGGTTTAAGTAGCTTGTGTTTTGAATTCAAATACTGTCGTGAACTGCAATATTTTTAATGAACTTGAATGAAATTATTGAGGACATCCGATAAGCGAGATTTGATGAAGCATTAAAACATATGTTTGTCAGGGGATATTAAGAAATATGAGACTGAGTGTTGCAACATAATATCCTTTTTCTGATGCTCCATTTTACTGACTTAAAGGGAGTCATTTGAACCATCAACTTAAGAATTCCATTTATTTATTTAAAAAGAAGCAAACTTTTGAAGCACATTCCTTCTGCAGGATGGATGGGAACTCGTACTTTAGTAGAAGTTATCTCTCTGATGACGAAGCAGAATGGGACGTAAACCAGTGTAGAGGATTAAACCTCTCATGTCCTTTCCTTGTCCTGACACGACACTACATCAAATTCATGAGAGTATCTTATACCTTACAGTGTGATGGGGAGATAATGATGTGCGGGTTCAGAAACGGGATTCTAAATGTTAGTTTTTCTTCTCCTGTTTTCAGCAGCATCCGTGTGCTTTTTTAGGAATGAAAAAATGTTTTGAAAATATTTCATACTGTGCCCTGAGCTCACAAGAGTTGTCTTAAAAGAAAGCCCTTATACGTATTTAAAAACCTGTGGGAACGTTAATTATATAGTTCAAATGTGGAAAAAAAAAATCTTTTTCTACACCATCCCCTTGCTACACAAGCTCCGTGCCTTGAAATAGAGATTGCATTAGTATTCTCTAAACCCAGTCGGAGGACATGAAGATCTTTGAACTCTGCATTTGCTGGATAAAGCAAACAGTACATCATGTTTCTAAACTACTGAATAAAGTTAAAATAACGATAATAGAATGAAACAGCCTTTTTTCCTAAGAGTCTGTGGGGAGGGAAAGGCTAGAATGTCAATGATCTTGAGAGATTGTAAGGTATTTTTAAAAATTGTGTATTTGGGAATTATTTCCTTGCCTTTGTCAAGGAGATGGTCTTGCGTTGGGAGTGGGCGATGACCGCCATCTGACAGTGCCGCCAAGCTCTGCGGTGGGATGGGGCGGGACGATCCACCATTCATTTGACCATCGTCTTACCAGTCCATTTTCCTGCTATCCAACCATCCTTATGGAGAAGGTCTTCAGGGACACATACCTGAAGGGTGTCAGGCAGAAGGAATGGTTACCTGAACAGCCTATGGCTTTGGGGTTTGTCTGGCCAGTATACGGGGAAGATAGGTATGGCAGTTAATGTATGTAATGTATACAGTAATTAATGAGTCACCTTAGACTCAAGGTCTGAATTTAGCTTTGGCTCCTGGACCTCATTTGTGACCATGAATGTGGTTGTTAAAGGGACATCAGAGTCATCATTTTTCAGATGCTGAAGCAGCAGCAGTTGGAGATCCACAGGGGACCCATCCAGGGAGTTTCAGTAACCTGAATTTTTATCCCCTACCTCTAAGAAAGGAGCGGTTACTTCCAGACCATCTCCCCGGCCTGACCGGTGACGGAGGCGCACACTCGTGCAACAGAGATGCCCAGCCCGGCTGGCCGGGGGAGGCGGGTGGCAGCAGCAGCGGAGCCTTACTCTGGATAAAAGTATTTGTGTAATGGTGGTTCCAGCCATCCAGTTGCAAAGTGTGACTGTGCCAAACTGCCTTACAGATCTTCTGCAGGTCGCTGCCTTATTATTGTAAGTAGAGGGATAAAAATGCATCCCCATTTTCCAGAAATGACTGAAGGATGAGTACAGAAAAATGCAAATGTCCTAGCAGACATATAAATAACCAGCTGAAAAACTGGAATACTTTTTTCTTGTAGAAAATTAATATAGAATTTTTAATAAAGGAGCTCAGAATTAGATATTACTGTTTTGATATTTGAAAGACAAAGGTGTCTAGTGACAGTGACCTTAACCCTAATAAAAGACATATGCAAATCAGCCAGCACTAGTAATTAAAAAGGATCTACAAAAAAAAAGGCCTCCTAGGCAGTGTAACTTTTTAAAGAAAAATAAAAAATATTGAACTGAAGGAACTACTCTAGATTTGCTTCCAAGATCTGTAAATCAGGCAGAGGATTTACATGTTCTGCTGTTTCAGCTGGAATTCTCCTTATCCATCAGATTATTTTAGTATTTTGTGAATGTTACTGCTAATTAAAATTTGTCATCGAAGTCATTTTAGTTTTAACATAAATCTTTTTCCAGTGTAAGAGAAGTCAAGTTTGTATTTAAAAGCTTTACTGAGATACTCGGTGAGAAGACTGCTCCTCTATGCCTTTATCTCTCTGAGCAAGCCCGAAGAAATCACTCGTTACTACAGCCCATGGCACTCCTCTGGAAAATGCATGAGTGGAGCACCTTCGTACCTCTCAACCAGGTGTTTTTGGGTGAATTCTGAGCTCTTAAAGAGTTCCTTTCCAACAACCTGCAGAAAGAGGGGTTTAAGGTGGTCACACAAGCGAAGAGGGCAGATTTCCAGCAACGCCCCGGCAATCGCTTCCCATCACTTTATGCAGAGATGAGACCTTCTGTGGAGTGTTTGTGCCCATCTCACCTCTAGCCTCTTTGAAAAGGTATAGAATGAGAGTCTTCTTCCATACAGTAAGGATTGTATTATTCTCTGGGAATTTAAGGGGTGTTGAAAATGGTGATAAGGTGCTGTTGCAGGCACTGGACAGCCCCAGTGTTGCCAGGTCCTGGTACATCGCCCACACCAGCATCCCCAGCCAGAAGTTGGGACCCGGAGCTGCCGGCACAGACCTGGAGCAGCTCTCATTCCAGCTGGCAGCAGCTTCCAGGCTTGATTTGAGGCGGTCAGGAAATCACCATACAAATGATATTTCACTGAAAACAAAGGCAGAAAAACAACTCCATGGTAAATATTTTTCAAGGGTGTTTTAATAAGTGCCCGGATTTCGGTGAGGCAGCTTGCAGATGAAAGGTTTTGTCTCATGTTGTAAATTGCTTGTGTGTCCCAAGGACTCCCCACGCAAGACAAACCAACAGCTTGGTGGTTATTTTTGCATTTTCTATGTTCCCAAAAAGGAGGAATTTGGGGACCTCCCATCCCCACCCGTGAGAGCAGAGCTCCTTCCCCTGCTCCCTGGGTTTGAAGAGGAGTGGTATCTTTATCCTTATCTGACATTTGCAGACTGCCATCTTGCCTTTAGTACTCTTTTTTCCATAGCCTTGTTTCTCTCCAGGTTTGATTTTACATTACATCTCCACGCGATAATCACCTGGCCTCTAAGTTCCCAGTTTTCAGTAACAGCTTCTTCATTAATAATTGAAGCATGTGATTTTTGCTTGTTATCAGCAATATCCCAGGAGACAGCAAGAAAGACTGTGTAGGAGGGCATTTTAAAAGCTTATCTTTAAAACCATGGTGTTTTGTGATTTAAAAATTAAATATGGATTAACAAATGGAGAACTGACACTATCTGGGGAATCAAGACTGGATGTAGAGGGAAAAAGAGCATGACTCAACAAATTGCTTTATCACAATAAACTAAAGCTATTGGTGCGGATATGCAGCTTCAGTAAAGTGGAACTGTTCAAAATATTTGACAGTCAGATATTACCTAAGTAGCTATGCAGTCAACTTAATTAAAAACATTTATTTCCCCAAAATAAGAAGTCTGTAGAACAAACGAAACCAAGCAGATTAGACAAGACTCACTGAAATTGTGTATATATTCTTCTTTTTATCCTTTTTTTATGCAGAGAACATTGCCATGTTCTGAGAAAGGCATACAGAAGTAAGCTTATTGACTTTTAAAAAGGAGCTACTTTTTCGGGAAACTCCCCATCTGGACGCAGGGTCCGTTCCTGGCCCGGAGCAGTGTCCAGCGAGCAGCAGAAAGAGCAAAATTAAGTCTCGAATTGTTTCTATTCCTTTGCGTTGGTCACAGGCAGGTAGCAAAGTTGCTTCAAGGACAGTTCCTTGCAGTCCTCATCACTGCCGCACTGTGTACGTCAAAACCTGATGCTTTTGTACAAATATATTTAAAACCTGTCAGTAGTCGAACATTGCTCAATGAGACTTGCAAAAAGAAGAGTATGCCGGCAGGATTGGATGCCTGTGTCTGTCTGTCTGTGTACGGTCTCGCACAGACAGAGAAGTTACTACGGCCCCGCTGCTGGTGCACACATTGTGTCCTTGCTAAGGTCAGAGTAGTTAAATAAACTTCTGGAATTTTTTAAAAGAAACAGGAAATAAATGGGAAAGAAAGGCAGTGGAGTGCTGCTGATGAACGGTTGAGTCCCCAGCCCCGAGGCCTTCGGGGCCATGGCATCTCTAATAATTCCAGGTGCTAATGCCTTACTTTTACATGTTATCCAAGAAATGGATAAAATTATCTGTAAAGCAATCTGATGTAATTTATCCAGCAGTGACCTGTGCTTCACTGAGGCAGCACCTTTTGTCTTGCATTTATCCCTTTCGGTAGCCCCAGGCTTGCCCTGGAAGACCCTGCGTTGGGGCCGACAGCCGCACTCTGGCGTAGGTCACCCATGCTCCGCAAGGCAGGACCCGGCGGCTTTCCGGAGGGCAGCCAGCCTTCTGGCTCCTGCTTACGGCTGCTCCTTAAATACGCGAGCTGGGCAGCCACAGCGTTCAACGACTGGGTATGCTGAGGAGCTGCCTTACTGTTAAAATAAGAGCCCTTTATCCAAGGTCATATAGGGTCATACGTTCCTGCATGAGTGACGGGGAGATTTGATATGGTTAGCAAATGGCTACAATGGCTTACCTTGATTTTGGTGTACAAAGTTTGAAAACTATCTATAAATGTTATACACAGAGATATGAGCGAGCCATGAAAAGAACTGATGTGTGTGTCAGCTTCAAGAAATAGAATTTTTAAATAGAAAATTCAGTGATCTCTATTCAAATAGATTTGATAGTAAAGCAGCTTTTCTGTGGTGTTAGCACAAGGTTTGAGTAGGTAGGCATGAAATGCCAGAGAGAAATCTAGTAAGATTGGTGAGCTGTCTCTTCAGTCATTGTTTTGGAATCAATCTAATCAAGTTCTTCCAATACGCCAAAATACTGGGAAGAATGATTAATTTAAAACCTTTGAAACGGAGAGGAATATTTTAAATTAATTTTCAATGTTAATTTCTCCTACACATGTGGCAGTAGTTTAATAAATATAATATATAATATTACAGAATATAATAAATAAATAAATAATAAAGATAACTTTGGTCACCATTCTGGTCCCAAAATGAATTAAAAATAAAGGAAGTGGATGTTTTATGTGAAGTAAAAGTTAACATTTCTTTTCTTAGAAGTTACATTGATTTACTGATTTTTAATTTATGTAGTACCCAGAACATCATTTAAATTCCTTCATGCAAGTAGTAGGCCTAACAATTTCAAGAGAAAATATATTGCCCCTTATCGCTCATTCCAGATTGAAAGTGTTGAAACTTTTAGCTGGTCCCAGCTAGTCCTCCGGCTGGATGAGACAGCACAGAGTGGTAGAGTTGGTATGGTTTTGCGTGGAAGAATTCAGTGGTGTAGTTACATCCTGAAGCACAAGGATTTACAATACAAGCAAAAACTCCTAATTAGTTACACATGTATGTTTTCAGCTATCAAGTTGAGCTTTTTCTCTCTTAAATTCCCATGAGGTATAATAAATGACAATTGAAATAATGGGCTGCTCAGCAGTGTAGCTGTAGGTGCATGCCATGAGGTGTAGGTGGAAGAGTGTGAAATTTGATCTGCAAATAAGAAAATTTAATTAAATTTAGACTAATATGATGAGTCCCCCAACAGTAAGGGAAAGGGGCATATACAGCTTATTAATTTTTTCTTTTCCTTTTTTTTGTGCCTCTCTTTGGCCTTCTGAATTCCAGATTTGCTAGTGTTTCCTTGCCATATCAAGTTTCCACAAAAGGTCTAGTGATAAAACTTTTTTGCAGCATAAAGATTGTTGAAATAATTATTTATATATTGATTTGAGGGTGTGACCTCATTTCTTGCTACCTTAAGTACCAAAGATCAGAAGATAAAAATATTTTGACTCTCCAAAGTTCTTGCTGTAAAGTAGACTTCCTTACTTTTATTCTTTCTTAGGGTAGCACAGTAGACTGGTGCAGCATGTCCCACACTGTAACAGGCCTGGATGCACAGTTCATTGAATCGGGACTGCAGGAGACAGATCTCAGACAAACTTGACACTCAATCCTTCTCCTGCTCACACAGCGAAAAAATACCTGTTGGAGTCTGTAGGTTTGCATCAGTGCAAAGACAATCACTGTAAGAGCATACGAGTTCTTAATGTTAATAACGTTAAGTGCCTATTGCACTGCTCCTGCCCTCCTTCTGTGGGATATTCACCATATTCGCGCAAGCTTTATGGGGACTTTAAAACGTACAGGATGAGGAGTGAATCCTGACAAACTGTTGTTGGTGGGTATTCTCCCCTACGCATTCAAGTTAGGAAAATACAAGCTTTTTTCCATTGCTTGCCACTGGTGCTTAAGAAATGTTCTCTGGAAATGAAGTGTTACCCCAAAACCCTGAAAACTTTGGCTTCTGTGTTTGCTGCTATTTTTGTGTACATTTTCTCTTGGTTTCACTCATTTTAATAAGTCACATCTTTGAATTGGCAAGTAACAAGTTATAAGAACATGCACTGTAAAGTCCTCGTTGACCTTTTCCCCTGTGACCCTTTCGGCTAGGTAGTTCCAATATCTCTCAGGATCCCTCCACCGCAGCCTGAAAGATTTTGATTTGTGTGTTTGATTCCCATAAGTCCTAACACTTGGCTTTGGGCTTTTTATTGTATGCAGCAAAAGGGAAAACAAAAGTCTATTTTTCCTTTGTTCTTCCTTCTGTGAAGGAAAAGGGTGTTTTCTTAAAAAATTGGCTTGCCAAAGATACAGGCATACTATTGCCATAACTCCATTTGTTGAAAATAAAATGAAGAGTTCAAAGATTCATAATGTTTTTGGATGCTTTGTAGGGCAGTATGGGAGTTCTGCAGCAATCCCTTTTCTTTCAGTTAAACACATTAAGTAGTCCAAATATTGACAAATATTTCATACACCTCTTGAATTCAGCATCAAATTAAGAGAATCACATTGTCTTTAATGGGCTGTTCATTGAAAAGCCCCTTTAGAAAACAATCAATGAAGAGCTTTGTGCTGGAATAACTCAGGTATAACCATATTGAATCCATCTTCCGAGGTTCCCGTGTGAAGCGAATGCAAATGGCCGCAGACCAGTGGTGGTTCCCAGTTGCTGGGTCAAGCACATTTTTGCTTATTAAGTTTTTCGTGCTCCTAAACCCGCACGCCCGTATTTGTGGCTTGCCTAGATGGGATTACAGGCGAATTGCAGAGATGAAATGCACTTGCTGGGCGGAGGCCAGGTCTTGAGTCTGTTACAAACTGTAATAAGGTCACTATTTGAGATGTGGCAAACTTTCATCTGAGAGCACGTGTATTCAGACATTTCAGAAACTAGACCACGGCTGCGGTTCAAAGCCTGCGGAGCAAAGCTTTGCTTTCCAGGATAGAGGGTGATCTTTGCGCCATGTCCTTTATGTTGACTTCACAGCAGCACTCACACCTCTTCAGTTCACGGCATCCATAGGAGCTGCTGCAGCAGCTCAGAGCCATGTGTGTGTAGCTCAGCACCCTACACCCTACACCAGTCAGGGCCAGTAAAGAAACCCCAAACTGAATGTAAAGGTGCAAGGATGTACTTGTGCAGCATCCCGGCCCCTACCCCACATTACTCGGTGGAACCGCTTTTGGGGTCTAAGTTACTCAACTTCGTGTTTTAGAAAGAAAGCGAGCAAGCATTCCCCATTCACCTCTGCATGCCAACCATGACTTGACAGCCAGCTGTCACCTCCTCATCTCTTCAGCCGTCTCATTTCCAGGCAGGACTGCTCCTGGGGGCCAGGACCGCCCCTCTGCCAGCAGTCTCCTTCCCCGGGTACCTCCTGCCCTTGACGTTTTACCGCTGGGTACATACTCCAAGCTGCAGGCAGCGTATGTGACCCCAGAGTATTCCCGACCGTACAGCTGACTTTGACCTCACGCTGACCTTGTTTGAGGTCCCTCTCTCAGTCAGAGTCCCCAGAGCACCTGGCTGAGTTTTGGTCTGTAACTGTGATATAACAGCAGTTGTCTTACATGAGATAAGGCGCTGCTAGGATGAAACCTGGACTGCCTTCCAAGAGCTTGCTCCTAACTTTTGTGCCTTTTACAACGTTTTGTTGCAGAACTCCATTAAATTGAACTGATTATCCACAGGCAGTGTATGGCAGTTGGTTTTTGCAATGCTGCGATAGTGATTTTATTGACCTATATTGCATTTTTAGTACTCATTTGAGGGAGGGTTATTAAAGCACAGTATTGTACATTAAGAACATTACTCCAATGTGAAGGAGATGAGGATTGCGAGAAAGACAAGAAAAGACCAAGGAATTTAAAGAGTTTTGTTTCTATTTTTTAAACATAACCTATTTAAATAATTCTTAGCTTTGCTGAATTTACATGTTTTGAGTCCCAGAAGGCAGTGGTCAGTGTACAAGCTTGCACTAACGACCTTGTGTGTAAATCTTTTGAGAGAAAATATGCTGTGGCAAGACTGAGTACTAATCAAAAACCCAGGTAGGACCTAACAGGAAAACTATCTTTTGATATCTCAGTCATCCCAACTGTCATCTACAAATCCGGTCTAGAGATGATTTGGTTTCGAGACTCTGCAGTATGCTGTGCTTATATATGCTTTTAACAAACGTGTATGTGAATCAGAGCTTTATTCAACTTTCACCAAAATGCTATGAAATATGAACATATATAATGCCTGTTTGCTAATGATACTTAATTAAATTTTCTCTCAGTTAAAACTAGACCACATGTAGTTTGCTTCTCTTACGATCTCCATACGAAAGGAACCTGGGATTCTGCAGAGATGAGGGTTAGTACCGTATGAGAAGCATCACTTAGAGCTTCAGTTAAACCTGGGAAGCAGCAAGCAGACTAGTGTGTGCTAATTAGAGAGCAGTTCCCCAGAAGAGGGTTGGGGATGGTTGCTGAAGCATACAGAGAGGAGACGGCCATCCTGCTAGAAGTATACAGGAGTAATAAGTAGATCTGTTCTGCCTTCCTTTGGATGAGACACAAGGAACTGGAGGTGAAACAAAATGTTACGGAAGCCACCTTCTTTTCCTCTAACCCTCCATGTCCCCCAGCCCGATATCCTGTTTTCTCTTGTTTTCCTACCAAAACATTAGTTGGTCTTTCTAGCTAAGATAAGTGAAGGCCAAATCCTGTTTGCTTTTGGGTGCTGACCTTAGCAGTTCTGTGCTCTGGCCCCATGTCTCACTTTTTGTCCTCACTAACTCAAAGCCCAGGAGTTCCTATCAGTCTCTTTTCATGTACCTTACCTATTGCGGAGCCTTTGCAAGCCTCATGAAAGAAATTTTTCATCTTGTAAATGCTGGTCTCTTCTTGGGTGGAAAAATTAGGAAACAGGTTTCCTTCCAAAAGTATACTTAAAAGATTTCTAATCCTCCCTCCCTTCCCACCGAGATTTGTCATTGTGTCACTGCTGTTCTCCGGATTTCTCATTCTTTGGAGAACTGACAAGTCTTTACTTGCCCTAACAGATATATAACAACCAAGAAAATACCATTAACTGAGAGGAGGCTAAAATG
The DNA here is from genome assembly GCF_000699105.1 of Pygoscelis adeliae. Taxonomy (NCBI): domain Eukaryota; kingdom Metazoa; phylum Chordata; class Aves; order Sphenisciformes; family Spheniscidae; genus Pygoscelis; species Pygoscelis adeliae. Next base: position 500,619 of record NW_008824372.1, read on the forward strand.
CTATGTTACCTCTCCAAGAAAAAATGAATTAGGAACATGGGAACACTCCAAATAGTAGTTAGAAAAGCTTCATCATTAGAGATCATTTTGTGCTTGCAGTTTATAATAATTCACTATCCAGAGGTGGCATCATTATTACTAGGGGGGAAATATCCCTGCAAGAACAGCACAGCACTAAGCAGTCTCCTAAATTACAGTGTGGAGCTCCAAGAGGCAGTTCAGACAAATAAAACCATGTCATAGAGCACAGGATTCTTTAGTGTGTGTGAAGGTTGCAGGAAATTGCTTTTTGCAAGGGAGCCAAACCAGCCTCGGAAGGTATTGTTTGTGAGCAGCCTTGCATTCAGGCATTTTGGGAAGCAAACAAATAACTGGAGATTAGAAAGGGGGTGAGCCTAGCTGCCCACTGCCCACATTGACTGTGTGCTGGGAGGTGAGACGCAGCCAGCCGGAAAGTCTCCACGGCAGGTAACGGGTCTGTTTTTCAATTGCCTTAATGGCTCAGAGCATCAGCTGGAGAAACTCAGGTGTGACTGTATGTATCTTAATCGTAGCACTTATTTACAGGAAAACAGGGAATGTTTTATCAGTTCGTTTATTTCTTTCTTGATTCCCTGGAATCCAATCTCCTTTCAAATTCGTCTCTTCTTGTTTTCAGGTGGTAGCCTTGCTAGGTTACCCTCTCTTGGGGTTCTGGCATCGTGTGCCGCTGGCAATGCTCAAGAAAACCTTTGTACCACCGTGGCACCCTGTGGGGCCAGGGGCTTGCCCCGGAGCGTTAGAAAGGCTATCGTTGGGGTCTGCTTTGTTTGGTTCTCCTTGCAAATTTCAGTTTAGGACTTCGAATTTGCCAGTTTTGAGGATTTATGAACCAGCTGCAAGACTAAGATACTTAGCTGGTGTTTTGTGTTGAGCAGAGTTCTAATTTGTATCATTGCTTGGCTGTACGTTATGCTTTTAAACATGGTATTTTTGGTGCTTTGTTTTTGTCTCTACCCGCAGCCAGAGATTATACCGCCTACAGTTGTTCCTAAAGAAACTGTGTTTTATAAAGTGTTCTGACACTATTTCTGAGAACTTTGCCTTTGCTATTTTTATGCACAACGCAGTAGAGCCGGTCTTAGTCTGACTAAATCAGACTCTTAAAAGACAGAGGGAAGATTGCATTATTTTTGGATTTGCGCCGTACGAGATCATACAAAGCGCTTTGCACCCCTGTGGTAGTTCATCCCGCAGGTCGGCAGATGTGCCCAGGACTTCCTTACAGACCTTTAATTATATTCGTGTCAACTTAGTTCTGGTGTCTGAATTTGGAGCCTCTCTTTTCTATTTGATAGCAGGCACTTCTTGTTAGAAATAGGTGTATGGCAAAATTCAAAACATAAATAACGTTACTGAGCTGAGAATCTGCTTGTTCAGACTCCAGCCCTGGGTCTTCATCTAGGAGTTCTTCAGAGCAGCACTTACCAGCTTTTGGAGGCTTTACAGGGCAGTCCTGATCCGGACTGGCTCATTTAAGCACTACTGGCATGAAGTTGTAACAACAAAAGTGTTCTAAATGATTGAAGCAGAAGTAGAACTTTTATTTTATACTGCTTTTTTTCTACATGGTTACACTGTATGGCTCAAGTGTACTTTTTGCAGTACAGATTTTAGGAAGCCAATAAATCTCAAGTCCCTTCTACTGCAAATACCTAGGCTGAGTCTGTTCTCAAACCCTTTGGAGCGTTGCAGTGTGAGCAAACGTGAGTTCTTCAGCGTGGCTGGCTGTTGATCTAACAGGATATCCTTGTTTTCTTTATTTTCTGTCTAGCAAACAGAGCTTTTCTAAATTTTGACAATGATGATCTTATACCATTCTTATAATTGAATTTAGTGTTCCAGAGAGAGTCTTAATTTTTGTATATTGCTGGAGTTTAACTGCCATAATAAAGGACAATTTTTGAGGTGATAAAATGCACTAGGAATGTCATTAAATATTCAGCAAAGCTACGACACGACAGCATTAAGCATTAATGAATAACGTACTAGAAATATTAGTCTTCTGTATCAGTTTAGGTCTTCTGTTCTTTCGTTATGATGAGGTCTAACGTGAAAAAATGAGACAATAAACAAGCTTAGCAAAAATCAAATTTTAAAATTATTCAGTAGAATCTTAATGTATAGAAAGTTTCTAAGTTAAAGCTGTTGCGTATCCACAAGGATGCTTTCCCTTGGATAAATTGTTGCAGTTTCATGTTTTAATGTCATTTTATTATTGGTGCACGTTTTATTTTTACAATTGAATTATGATACTATGGAGACGTAATTTAATTTCTAGCCCATCTGCACACCAGTGCAGTTGTAAACTTCTTTTACTGGCACACACAAGAACTTCATAACTCTTGGTAAGTAGGATATTAACTATTTCTAGTAAAGAAACAAAAGTCTGAACCAGAGCCTCATTAGAACGTTGATTTTGGACATAAGGACCCAACTGTCATTTCTGGATCTCTCTATAAGTCAGGGTATTTTTCTTGAAGTTCTTTTTTCTTGAGGATTCTGCATACTCTATGCTGATTTAGCCCCCCCATTTTTATTTTTTTCCTTAAAATGTGATAACTCCATGCTCCTGAATTTTCCATTTTCTAGATCTGTATTTGTTCTGGGTGGAGCTGTGACTATGTTAGCCCAGCAAATGCAGGCAGAATGAAGTCCAAACAGTTTTCTCTGAATATGCCTGGGTCTATTTTAATTTTTTGGGTCGGAATAAATGAGTTTCTTTCCATTTCTGGCTGGACGGAATGGCAGGAACTTTTCTAACAGTGAGCTAATTTCCATAGATTAAAGTTTCTTTGTACGGCATCTGCCAGAGCTGGCGCTGGAACGGATCGCCCAGGGGCATCTCCTTTGGCCGATGCGTCACTGCTTTAAAGGGGAGATGGATCGGCACTGAAGGCCAACCTTTGCTGTTGGATGAGTGCTTGAGAGCTTATATATGAAGTGTACTGATGGCCTCAGACCAGTTCCTGGAGAACTCTCACGCTCCCGGCGCCTTGTCCCTTGATGGGACAGGGGAATACCAGAGGTTCAGTAATGTGGTCAGGATTTATTTTGCTAGCTTGGTTTACTGTGAATTTACAGGTTTGGGAATGGGACTGGAAATTTTCGTACAAAATTCGTATTAACTTACTGAAAATCTTACTGTTTCTTGCATGAGGCTGATGACAAGTCCTGTAAAGTGGACATTGGGGGGGGTTATTCTGTTTTTTATTTAAAACAATAAATGTGAATTCCCACATATAACAAAGAATCACCTTAAAACCCCTACCTGACGCACAGGCTCCTGCTGCATAACATCCACTCTTCTCTAAAGCCGACATGCGAGTCATGTATTGACTTTCCAGTGATTGTTCTTTGAACAACCTTTTTGTGGCTTTTGTGTCAGTTGTTTGAATAACTCTTTTTTTACTGCTGAGGAGTTTGACGGCAAGCAAGCTGGCAGGCCCGGCTGTATTTCAAGAATATGGAATAATCTTTACCATTCCAGTTCCTTTAGGACGTAATTCTGCTTTATCAGGGAAATATCCTCAATTGTGGTATCAGAGTTTTCACATGGGGAGAATACTGACTTCTTTAAACTCAGTCTTCAGTGTTACTGCCACTGGTTTCTTTTTCTTCTACAGAATATATGAGGTTTAGAAGTAAAATTCATTGCAGCTAATAAACTGTATATGCAGGATATATAAGTATATGCCAAAACCCAGCAGTGACATATATAATAAAATGTACAACAAAATGAAAAAAATACTATATGCCTTTGATGTTCATTTTGTTTCTTCCCCAATTAATTCCTCTCCTTTGGGCTATCCCAAACTTATGTCAAACCATGTGATTTATTTCCCCTTGTGAAATGTGGGGTTTCCTGCTCACTGGATTCGTTTCACAGAGCTTTCAGTGCGGGGCTTGGCTGAGCATCCTGTGTCCCCTGGCAGAGGCACCATGGGACCACATCGGCTCCCTGGCGGGTTTCTTTCAGGCAGGATCAGAACTCCTCAGCGCTTGAGAACTTGATATTTTTGTTGCTTAGATTAAAAAATCCAGGAATAATCGGTACTTAAACTGACCTTTTCCTGACCTTTCCAACTCACCTTCCTTAAAATCCCAGGTTTAGGGTGTTTTCTGTTCTGGTGCGAAGTGAGAAAGCTCTTCAAATCCCAGTAGAGGAGTAGCTGTGCTGAGCTGTGCCATGTTGAGCCATGCCGTGCCGTGCTGTGCCATGCCGTGCCGTGCCATGCCATGCCGTGCCATGCCATGCCGCCTCTCTGCAGCAGGGCATCGGGGACGGGCTGTCCTCCAGCGGGCCAAGAAGAAGAGAAGAAGAGTGGAGGAGAATCCAGGAGCCTCCCCCGGTCAAACCAAGGAAAGGGGGGGGGGTCACAGAAGCTGCAGGGTCAGCTTTTCTTCGGTACAAAACCGAACAAATGTCAGACCTTGTAATTACCCTGAAAGCAGCCCTGCGAGCATGATAAATCCATGGGGGGGAGAAAAGTCTTTAAAAGCAATCAGCTGCTTTCTTTCAGAAGGAAGCTGTGCGAGCCCATTGCTTTGTGTGGTGTTCCCGTAATTGTAATAAACATCCAGGAGGCAGCTTTCAGCAGCTGCTAATTTTAAAGTAAGGTCTTAATCAAATTAATTGAGAGTTCCTTTTAATAATTAGCAACAGCAAATAGAACTTTCTGAAGTGATGTTTTCAGTATTGCTAAAAGTGATTCCCCAAAAAAGAGTATCTCTGTAGATAAATCATCTGAAAAAGTGTTAAATTGTCTCTTTTGCTACCTGATAATCCAATTAAGTGATGATCAGAAAAATAGCTCTTGGAGAATTTCAGGGAAGCAGAATAATGTACTTACTGCTGTACCAGAATCAAAATACCACATAATCATGGGTATCCATGGATACTGAAGCAACACTTTGATTACTAGATACATCCATTACCCTTAAATACCAGAGTTAGGTGTTTAATGCCCTGAACAATTTAATGCATGGCTGCTGGAACTTGCACAGAGAATTCTCCTGAGGTTTTGCCTTTCAGAGGCACAGCACAGAATCTGTCAGCAGGCGAAAGGAAGGCAGCTATGATATTTTTAAGACTCTCTGTCTTCTTCCAAGTTCCTGTGTGCTTTGCAACTGCTGCCACCCAGATGGCTCAGTTCGCCCGCCTGTCCTCGAGCTGTCTGTGAACTGGAGCATTATGTGATGTAGCCCGATCTCTATCCCACGTCTATGACATGAGTGGGATTCCCGTGAAAGAAGTCATACGATAATCTTTTACAGTGCTTGCGCTGTTGGGACTCGCTCCTCAGCGAATGGATGGGCTCGATGTTGTGTCTCTACAGCACCAGACCTTTCGTCACGGCAAGATGAGCACGTTGGTTATTTCACGGCATAGGATCCATCATGAGGTTGAAGCCACAATTTCTCCACCAGAGTTTTGACTTCTCCATTTGTTTTGCAGGGCAGGAGTGGGAACCCTGGGAAAAAGCCTCCTCTGCACAGAAGCTGTTGTGGGTCCTGAAGGCAGCCCAGGAGAGAGGCATGTAGGGCTCTTACTCGTGTGGTATGAGCAGGGTCCCCTGCCACCAGCTTGGCTTTTTCCTTTCCATTGCATGAAAGGATCCAGTCCTCTTTCCTAGTGTTGATAGTGAGAAAATAAAATGCAAAAGGGAAGAAGTGAAATGGGCATTTTAAAAGCACTTTGATAATGAGCCTTGGAAGTATGATTGTTTAACCATGATTTTATAGTGGTGGCTCCAGCACCTTCTTGGGCAGGGGATCTGAGCAGGCAGCACAACGTGGCTATTTCGGTGTCTGCTTCTGCTCCTGGAGCGTGGTGGGGCCGGGCTTCGTGCCTGCACGTGACCATCCATGCAACACTGGGTGCTTTTGTAATGTGAAAATGCCATACGATTCAGGAGGTCAAGGATAGGAAAAGTGTGAGCAGAAACTTTTCATTTTTTTCATCTTTTGTAAAGATTACCATTTTTGTTATTTTATTTTATTTTCTTCTTTTTTCTGCTTTTTTGTACTCACAAAATATCTTTTATATTATCAGAGTTCAAAACCAACTTCCTTGGATGTCTTTATAAAATTTTTCATAGCAAAACATTTTTTGAGGATACTTGTGAAGCAGAATCTTACATACAACGTATTCTGTTGGAAAGGGGGAAAAGAAGAAAGCTGGCATCCTATGCAGGCGGGGAAAGAATGGGTTTAGTCGCTTGTTCCTGACAGTAATTGAACAAACTGAATCCTTCCTGTAAGCCGTTTTGCTAAAAGTAAAAGCAGGAAACCAAGAAACAGATGTCATCTCATCCCACTTGTTGCACAACTAGTCCTTTTCAGCCTACCTTTGCTAACCTGCTCATCTTGGTTTTTTTCTGATCACCCTTACTGCTCTTTCCTTCACCGAGTTTCAGTACTGCTTTTATCTGTTCCTAATTTAATAGTAATTGTCTGCAAAAAAGGACAAAAAAATTCTGGTGAATACTAGTTTTGGGGGGAAATGTGATTTCATGCTTCCTAAATCTATTTGTAAACTGAGACTAAATTCAGTCTGCAGCTTTGGTTGGAGAGGGTGGGGGAGGAACATGAGGAGGGCTGTACGTTGCCGTCTCGTCCCACTGCCCTCAACAGCCTGGGGGCTGCCGTGCTCATGCGGGAGAGCTGGGGTCCCCCGTTGTACCTGAGAGCAGTTTCCCTTCTGTGCACGGTGGCTTTGATCTCGTTTTTGACGCTGTTCTTTGACTGAAAATCAGTATCATCTTCTGTTCCAGTTGGGGATGGTGCAGCTCTGCAGCCGGGTGCAGGGACTGTGCCCTGGGTATCGATAGGTGATGGCGGGGTCAGGACACTGGGAAGTCTGAGGTACAAGTGCAACACCTCTCTGGGAAAGGAGGAAACTCACATTTCTGGATGACTGTCTTAATCATTGGGTACGAGGGAGACACCAGAATCTCCTGTGTAGCTCCTCATTTGTTTCCTCCTACAGGTCCCTAATAATGACTGTTTCCAATTTGGATTAAATGGAGATTTTTGTTTTAGGTAAAATTAATTGCATGGCTTTTTATTTTAATGAGAAAAACCTAAGACCTAGCAACAAAAAAAAAAAAAGGTTGATCTGTAAATTTTCTTTTTCAGTCTGGCAGCCAAGCCAAAAAAATCAGGTATTTGTACATCTGTAATTGCCAGCATCCTGAGCAATACCTTAAGATAAATTTCCTCTGTCTCCAGCATCCCTTAATTAAAACTTCTCCAGAAGCATGTGTGAAAGCAGGGGCCGTTATAAGGATCAAAGGGAAACTGAAAAGGGTTTTTTTTGTGCAAAGATTAACTAGAAATGGCATTTCTCGAGACAGAAACCCTGCTACAGTGAGTCTTGACAGTGACTTAATGAAGTTCAGAGGGCTTTTCTACTAGAAATAAAATTTGGGGGAAAAATTGTTTTTCACCAGCCAGGGAGAAAGAACCCAACTTCACTCTGCATTTTGTTTGTTTGCCAAAAAAAATCTGGAGGTGCTGTTAATTTCGGTTGAAATGTTAGCATTTCTGTGTTTTCTCAGAGTGGTGCCAGTGGCTCGCAGTGTGGGGAATTTTAATGCCAGGAACAATCCCAAACAATTGGGTCAGTTTGCCAAAGTGGCACAAACCACTGGGAAAACTAGAAGCTGTAAAACCAACTAATTTTCAAGTTATTGTTTGAGGAAATGGTTTGCCTTGTTGTCTTATCCTTTTCATAGATTATTGTGCATTTTCACGGCTTACTTGTTGGACAAAGGCGCATCTGGAAAGGCTGAACCTACCAGGTCTGCTCCTGGTGTTCTCGTCCCGGATCTGATGTTATTACAAAAACATTTGCTGGCAGCAGAGAAGGATGAAAAAGATGCCAATGTTAAACTTCTATACAGAGCCTAGAAGAGAACGGGTATTGTTTCAAGAGTAGAGTGGTATAGAACTGATTGCCTCATCGTTGTTGTTGTGACCACCTTTCATATACTGATTCCTGTGAATTTCTAAAACTCCATTGTTAAAGGAGTTGAACATTTGCTTGCAGAATTGCTTGAATGATGTCTCTTATATATCCTACAGTTCACAGCTCTTTTATGCATCTCCAATATCCATTATCTTCATAACGGTCTTTGCATTTGGTTGCAGAATCCCAGATACCTGCTCTCTTCACTCACTAGACAGAAATAACCGTAGCAAACGCCAGGAACCCTCTTTGTCGCCAGCTGGTACTGGTGTGGTACTGCTGGTGGGACCAGTCCCGGATGACTGGGAGGCTGCCGGTGCCGCGCAGCCTGCAGACTGCGGCTGCTGGACCTGTGCGGAGCAGCCCCATCTCGGTCGCAGGGTGCAGCGTGGGCTCGACTCCCAGACTGTCATTAATTGCCACAGCATTTTGTAGCTAGTTAGAGCATTTGCCACTTCTCCAGTCCATCAAGGGTAATATATTACTGCAGAAATCCTATGACAAAATCCTTCATTTGCAACTTTCACATTTTTACTGCTTAATTCCCTTGGAGGTTTTTACCTTGGGAGCACTGTGAATTAGCTTGACAGTTTAAATAACTGTGCACATGTGTTTCCTATTGTAAGAAGAATGCAAGATGAGAATATGAAAGTTAAGCTTATTCTATATGTGCCATTTGGACAATATACACCCAATTCCTTGGGCATCTATTATTGCTAGGGGATGAAAAATGACATGTCCCTCTGCCTGCCATGAGGTCCTCCGCCGAGATCAAAACACTTTTATTCAAGCTCATAAGCTTGGATGTAAACAGAAGCTAACGTGACTAGCATAGTCAGGTGGCTGGGATAGATCACTCTGCTGCTACAATAAGAGCTCGTACTCTGATGTCAAATGCTGCCCGGTGTGGACTTGAGCAAAACAAAGCAAATAAGAAAATAATACACGTTGACCCATTTCGGTGACTGGGAGCACATATTAGTCAATTTGTAATAGTGCCACTTTCCTGGAAGAGACGTTACCAGTTTAAAATCAGAATATCCATCAACGTGTCTGAATTGTATTATCTGGGTCTTGCATCTTACTTCTCTGCCTTTTTTGTTTGCCCTTGATCTGCCTTGTATGACTCTAGCTGTTTCTGTTCCTAATGTTGCTTCCGAGAGTGCTTTCTCATGCTCGCCTCTCCTGCTGCTGTTATATTGAAAGTGGTGTAGCTACCGTGCTGTAAATAAAATATTTTGGGTTTAATCATTGATATTTGCCATTTATCCATAATTCCTGCTTACCATTTATCTATAATTCCTCTGTGCCATTCCAGAGATGGCACAAAGGTTAACAGGGTATCACATCAGCCACTCCATTTGGGAAAGCTCTTCTACCATCCTGGCTGCAAGAGCAGCTCTCCATCTAGCTCGGGCTAAACACATAGTGTCTGACCACTGCACCCCTCCCATAACTGGCATGTTAATAACGGAGCTCTGTTACCTGCCTTCACCAGTGGACAGCAGAGGAACTAAGAGCTGACTTCCCAAAGGTAGTAAAAAACTCTCTATCACCAAAAGGACCTGAAATCTGCCCTCCCAAATTCCACACAGTTTTCTTTCTCCACCCTGGGTCCTCTTTTCTTTAAAAAACCCGTGGAAATTACATACTTTGAAGCTGTACATTGCATTAGAGGCTTTTTTCCTCGCTATTGAGAGTCTGGCCACAGCTGTCTCTGTCCAAAGATGCTCAGTTCAGCTGTAATCATTATCAACTATAATAAGATTTTTGGCTTCTCCATCCAGGCAATAGAGATTGCATGACCCACACAATAGGTGTAATTATTGTCAGGGTGGGTTGCTGAGCTAGCAGCCTTCTCAACAACTTTAGCCTTTTTTCAAGCACTTAAATCGTGTAGGTCAGAATCACTTAATATTAAATACTGATTTTTTTTTTAATAATAGTTTTACAACAATAGTGTATCACCTGATCTAGGTTTTTTGTTTTTTTCTTTTTTCCCCTGGATACAGGGATTCTTTAATGTAGATAGACTCTTAACTACAGAAATATTACTGTCATGGGTGCCAGGTCTGAGACCCCTTTGCTTCTGTTTCTCTCTGCACACCTGGTGGTGTGGTCGTTTCTCTGTGGTGGAGCCACGGTACCTGGGGATGAGCACCTGTAAGCATTCTTCTGTCCTGATTTAAAAAGCTCTTAAAGTTACTCACTGGCACAGTAATTAGAAATCAGAAAGTTTGGGGGACTGTTGCCCTGCATGCCTGTCTGCTCGTGTCTGTTCTTTGGGGCTGTATTTCCAATCCTCTCGTGAGAGAGCCCACTTTTTCTGAATGAAAGCGATGGAGAGCTATGAGGGGTTGCAAAGGTTCTTCGCAGCAGCTTCACGTGTCTAAATAATGGCTCCATCCAGCATGCGAAAGCCCTTTGGTCCCGAGACTATAAAATATATCCTCTCCTGTTCTGCCGTGTCCAAATGGGAGCCTCTTGAAAGGACACCGTGGAAGGAATGCATAAATTTTCAAGTGACAAATCTCAGAGCTTTGTAACAGTCTGTGGGTTGGTTTGGGTTTTTTTTTCTTTTCTCTCCGTGAATTCTCCAAAGTTCCCACATCCTTATTTAACAAGAGAAATTGGGGTCTCTCGTGGGAGATTCGAAGTAGCTTGGCTTGGCGTGATGGAGTGCCAGGGAGGGCACGGGTACTTTCCAGGAGCAGCTAATAACTTTAAATTCTCCTTAGGCGTGATGCCAGGACGGAGAGATTTTTCATCAACAGAGACACACGGATGGCTTCTCCTCGATTTCCAGCTGTCTGCAGGCGCCCCACACTTGGGAGATGCCTTGGCCCTGCTTGTGGAGCAGGAGTCTCAGGCTCAAAACCAGAGCTGGCTGGGGGTGTGTGCTTTTAACCGGCATGTAATCCGTGCCAAGTGGGGCATTTCAGGAAAGCTGGATAACTCTGCTCATGGATTTGAGTTCATTCCATCTAATTTTGACTGGGGAAAATAAAAAGAGCATTTAAAAAATGTTTAAACTTTTTGAACTTACTACCAATGAGACTTTCTTTCCTCATTTAAAAATGAAGTTTTCTTTTGGAAATCAGTATTGTTTTCTTTTGAAGAAAAAAATAACGTTGCAATAATTTCAGGCTGCAATAATTATAAACCAAAATGAAACATTCTATGTAAGTCAGAGAAAAACTTGGGGGTTATTATTTTTTCATTCTTTCTCAGCCTTTCCTTTTCACCATTTTTATTTCTTCCCACCAAACCAATCTTTTTTTCTCCAGAGTTTTTGGATCAGCTAGTACCAACAGACCTGGCTTGACTTCAGGCAACCTCTGTGTCTCAGCTTCTCTACATCTAACATAGGGAAAAAAGATCCTGACCTACTTTGCAAAGTGCTCGGAGATCTGCAGAAAAGCCACATTTTGCAATTTTAAAACCATATGTTTGGTCTTTACAGGTGTTCCGTGGTTTTCCTCCAGGTGTTTGCATGTCTGCTTCGCCATGGTTTAGGAGGATTATGGCAGACTGCAGGCAGACAGCATGTGCTGATGGTGGATAAGCCTCCTCCTCTATGTTCTTTCCCTGAGAACACCTTCTCTATTACTTCATTTAACAGTACTTTTAAATCTGTATTTTAAAGCATATCTGTGAATATCTCCTTTGTCCTGCTGTGTTTTAATTAACTCATCCCGGCTGCTGTTTCTTATTATGCATCTCTGATACTTTATTAATTAACACTGTGCAGATACTGAGGAAGTTGGTATCTAAGATGCTATAAAGGATGAAAGTGTTTATCACTAAGAAACAAAATAATGAAGGCAAAAGTTGTGTTTTCATCCGCCAACAATGACAAGCAGAATGTCACTGGAGATGTGACTTTTTTTTTCCCCCCTAAAACAAGCTCTATAACTAAAAAGTGCTAAAAGTGAGTATTTCTTTGGTACAGATGTATTTATCACTATTACTGTGTTGATACTGTTTTGCAGTGTTACCTGTGTATTTATAAGAAGTCCCGTTCACAGACGTGTACTTTATCTTGAGGCTTCAATTGCCGGGTCAGCTCCATCTCACTTGGTGATGGGCATTTGAATGAGTAATGATTTTCTTGAACAATCTTTGCTTTGCCAATATTTCAACTCCTTTGCTGTTCCTATTCTAGATAAGTTGTTTCAGTGGAAGCTTTTTCCCTCAATATCCTTCAACTTGCAAAATTAAAAAGAATCTCAGCTCTTCACCAACATAAAATTTGTCTAATACATTGCCAACATCACCTGCCTTTCAACTTGTTGGGTTTTTCTAAATCAGTTTAAGCTTGTTCAGGTTGTTTGGGTTTGGTTTTGGGTTTTTTTTTTTCCTTAATCCCTCTACTGACTGGTTTATTTATTTATTTTGCTTTTCTATGATACTGTTTTTACCCATCTGTTTAATCCATGACCCTACCCCAGGCATGCAGACTGTGTGTAGCCCAATGAGTGGTCTGTGCAAAGAAAATAATTGTACGAATCCCTCAGGAAGCTCGACATGAAGACTAAGTGCTCCATAAGGGCAGCGATCCGATCGGAGAGTTCCTCTTCCTCCCAGGCTCCTCTTGCAGCCATGTGTATTTCCCACTGCCTTTCCTGTGCTCTCCAGTGACAGAGTCCTTTTCTTCTTTCTTCTTTCTTAAACAGGTGGGCTCTGCATTGCTCAGTCCCTGAAAATCCCCCAGGATCGCAAGGACAAGACCATCGACTTTGATAAAATTATCAAGCAGCTCCTAGAAACTCCCAATGCCAGGGCCATCGTTATTTTTGCCAGTGATGAGGACATAAAGTAAGGATGACTGAGGGAATTAATTCACTTGTGCTTCATAGCTATGCAGAAAAGAGGAAGCAAGTAAGAATATGAATAGTGAAGTGGAAATGTCTGTTGTTAAGAGCAATGTGGATTTTCCGTCGTGGAGGGTAACACCAGGCACAGCGGTGCTGCTATTGCTGCCCTGGCTCACGTGGTGCCCCAGACCGTGCATCGCTGTAGTGGGGAGACGGGAATGTTGATCAAGGTCTGGAAGCTTTCCCTGCCATAGGGTTGCTCATGCGTTGGAAGGCAGACCTGACCTTACCTCTCAAAGAGGCGTTAAGAAGATGCCCCTCTCTCCAAGCTCATGCTTCTATGTATTATTCATTAATTCAGAGTCTATTTTATGGCAAGTGATGGTTACTAGTGATAAAATGGCTTGGATGCTCAAGGTTAAAGCACATAAGGTGCTCAAGGTTTAACCACGTACGACTTGCTCATAAAATAATATAAAAAGTATTTTAAAATATTCCATATTCTCTCTCCAGAATTTTAAATTAGCTTAAAATTCTGATGGCATTGTCAATTGCTGAGAGGATTAGTTAAACAAAATGAGACACAAAGAAGTTAGGATAAAGTTTCAGTAAAGTCAACGGCAAAACTGTAAGTTTTAGTGGAATCAAGATTTCAGTCTTAGGATATAGGGTGAATTAAAAGAGAGGTCCAATCTGTGCTGCATGGATCGTGATATGGTGTGTTGCAAAATTCCTGAGCTCTGTTGGTTACAGGAATATGCTATTTCTGTTCATTCTGCAGTTGCAACACAGCATTTTTCCCAAGCAATTATATGTTTAAATGAAAGTAATTTGTGAACAAAATGTTCTTTTCCGCAGGCAAATCCTTGCGGCCGCTAAGAGGGCAGATCAAGTCGGTCATTTCCTATGGGTGGGCTCGGACACGTGGGGCTCCAAGGTGAGCCCGTTACTTCAGCACCATCCTGCCCAAGCGAGCGACCATAGAGGGTAAGAGCTCCCTTCTGCTTGACTCCCTCTCCTGCTTCCTGAAATGCTGGTGGTACAAAAGTGATCGCCCGTATTTTTTTCTCGTATGTGTTTTGTGAATAAATGTGTACAGACATGGTATGCTACAAAGAGTATAAAGTATACTGAGCAAGTCTTCATCTCCTGAATTTTCCTAAAAGTCTGTGTTCCTCATCTGAAAACTATAAGTTATTTCCACAGCTGAGAAGCTACCAGCAGTTATTTAATAAAGGCACGATTTCAGAGCTTATATTAAGCTGTGGTGATATGACAGAACCTTTATCACTTAAAAGAAAGTAAACCAAAATGATCTTAACATATCATGTATATACATAGGAAGAGAAAATCTTGCAATTCATGTATCATCTCTGATATCTCAGTGGATAAGTTTTCTACTGAAGAAGTAAAAATTCATTTTTAAACCAGCAGTTTCCATTTAAACTTAGCTTAACTTTCATTTCATTCAGATCAAGCACTATATTGATTTATACATATTGCTTATGTGCTTCACAAATATATGTACTTGTACATATATGCATGTGTATATAAAAATTATGGGTAACTTTTTTTACATAACCCCTTTGTTTCTCAACATTTCCTTGTGTTCTGAAGTGTTTGTTGTCTGATCTTTCCTCAATTTGTTATCCCTTTTGTCTGCATAGATGCTTAACTATCCAGATGGCTTCCTCTGGGCAAGCCAAACTCACTGATTAGAGTCCATGTTCTCTATAATATGCAAAGAAAAGTTCTTTACAAGGGACACACTGAGTAAAGAAAACAAACTCCTCGGCTGGCACATGGCTTTGTGTCAGGCAGGGTCTCCACAGAGTCCCTGAACGTCTTGCCCACATTAAAACAGGTTCTGGTGTCTTCACTCACTGGAAAACCAAATATTTGCATTCATTTTTATTGTGTCTGCACTACCATCTCACTAGTTATTCTTCTCAGGTATATAATGTGCTTCATCCTTTTACATTTCTAAAACCCTGGAGGCATTTTTGCATGTTATTTCTCCATAAATACATAAAGTTGATAGACAATGAAGTGTTTTGTTTCTGAAAACCAGGATACTTTAATAATCTTTTCATACTGTCTGTATTCATACCTGAGGGTTTCTGGGACAGAAATTAAAAGTCTGCCAACAGTACACAGAAATAAAAGCTTTCCAAGTTTGTTTAAAAATATTTTCCTTCTATATTACACATTAAACACATTGGACATAATGGGAAACATGAGTTTTGCTTTTGGACACAATAAGTGACGATAACAGAGTGGAAGCGTTCAGATATAGAAAGTCAGTTAAATAACAGTTACAAATATCAGCGTATTTAGTGTATCTGCAAAAAAAAAAAGGTCCATTGAGCCCGCAAATATCTTCTTATTCAGTGAATATAGCCTATATGTATATATTCTGTATTCTATTGCCTAAAAGTTAGCTAGTTGCATTTTGCACTTGTAGTCACATAGATTGCATGATTACTTGTTTGTGATGCTTAAATTACGTTTTCCCTATATATGTAACTGTGTTCATTCTTCAGGAGCGGCTGCCATTCAGCAGACACATATTTTGAGGTCCGTGAGTTGCATGTTGCTTTCCAGAAAGGGAAAAACAGTCAGCCAGAAGTAGGTACTGTACTTGGTATGAAAGGAGAGGCAGAGCAAAGTGTCCCAGAATAGCAGTTGCAGTGCCAATAGCAAATGTCTCCTGGCTGCTCTGTGACCGCTCAGAAAGGTTTCAGGCTGGTTCTTACCTTTTTCAATCCCGTCCATCCATCCCTAATTGCCATCTGTATCTGCCATCTGCTTAGTCCTGTTAGGAGGAGGAGTAAGGGGATGGTTAAGAGTGCAGAGCAAATTCCCATTCTCCTGATGCAGTTTTCCAGAACTCAACATTTCTCTTTTCAGACTGATTCCGTTTCTGTTTCGTCCACTAAGAGAAACATCCAGTGAAATCTGTTACTTACAGAAGTAAGTAATCCTTAGGTATTAGCATTTCTTTGCTTAGTGAGGCTGTTATTCGTATGGACTGTCTGCCTTTCTTGCATTTAGACTGCTGTATGTTGTTTTGTTTTTCTTTCTGTTGTTGTAGTAATTTCATTTGGCCATGAATCCAAGAGAACTGGAAACAGACATTTTAATGTTATTCTTTTATCATCCAGCAATGAACATCTGCTTCCTAAAATTTAGTAATGCATTTCTTTGGATGAAGACATAAAATAAATGAAATAAGAAGCCTTGATTTTCGCTATAAATTGATGGAAACAAACTAAATTAGCAGGATGGAACTCAATTTGCCCCGAAGGACCGTGTCTTGAGCAGTATCCCAGCCTAGCAGTCTCCTTTTTGTGTGGTGGTGTGCAGCAGTGCTGCCGCCTGCCCCTGCGGCTCACAGGCTCCAGGTCAAGGCAACAGCTAAGCACCAGCTTAATTCCCACTGGATTTGGTGGGAACTTCTTTATTAGTCATGAATGAGGGGGTTACCCTTATTTTACTCCTCAGGAGCATCTTTATTTTTTCCTTTCCTTTTATCACTGTGTTAAATAGTATTTGCAATATGTTGGAAAAAGATTCCTAACAAACTTCACTGGAAACAGAGAGCACTGCAGCTCCGATACCTTAACCTGAAATATGTGATACTGCTAGCCTCTTCTCACTCTTCAGGGAAAAATGTTAGGCTAATAAGCCAAGAAATGTTAAATTGCATTGAAAATTAATGTGCCTGCATGTTCAAGTGTATATGGTACACTTTGGATTATCAGATTTTTTTATGTCTGTAAAGCTATTGGTCATATAAGTCATAAACTGAAACAGTCATTATATAGAAAAAGGCATTTTTCAAATAACTCTTCTCCCCAAGCTGTGACTCTTCAATCCAAAATACAGATGTGAAATGTAGGTGTGTTGCTGTGTTTACACCTATCTAAATATATACCATTTGAAGCTCTTATTTTTGGTAACAGTGGGAATATCCCGGCAGCCTCCAACTCCAGAGAGAGTCTAAAGCACTCGGTTTCTTGTAGAATCAGGCCCCAGATACGCAGTTATTTGTCTTGATACTTGATGTCGCTCTTGGGACAAAATTTTCATTGCCATAGTCCCATGGGGTGACTTAAGAAATCATTACATGAACTGAATTCATTCATCTTAAGTCAGTCTTAATATAGCCTGATGTAATTATGCTGAAAGGATGAAGTTGCATCTTATTTGCATAACTGCAGTAGACAGTGAGCCAGAGGAAGTGCACACTTAAATAGTAATCACTTCATGAAAAGTTGAGTTTGGAACAAGCTCCATAGCCAACTTAACCAAGTATCAACTAAGTTGAAAGGCTTTGCCAGGTTTTCAGGGAAAAAAAGCAGAATGTATTTATTTTCAGAACAACTATGGCAGCAGAATATTGTGTGCTGGTTATTGTTGCTTTGAACTCTTCCAAAAAAAGGTTGTGACGGCGTGTCCTCACACTTAGAGAAGATTACTAAAACATCAGCCCAGTCCTGAAACTCAGCGTATGCTCAGAGGAACAAGCCCAGTGTTGCATCGCAGAACTGCAAGTATCTGTGCTTATGTGTGTAAGAGTTTGCAGTCATATGCCTTGTTTTGAATAGTCTTTTACTCAGAGTATATCCTTGTAACATTTTTGTGAAGAGGTGTAATGTAACCACAGAGCGAGCGTTAGTGCTGGAAGATGAGAAAAATCAGACAGTTTAAACAACAGACAAAAGCTGTATTTTCTAATTAAAGTTTGAATGGGATGTATTATTATTATTATTATATTCATTTTACAATAATTTAGAAATGATGAACTGTGGCTCTGCATGCATTTGACATTAAAACAACACCACAGCAGAAAAAAGTCCGCAAAAAGTCTTTCTTCTCCAAAATGCATTTGATGGGATTTTACCTACTGCTGCTTTGTTCCCCGGAAACCCTTGTTCTTCATTCACCTGAATAGAAAGATAAATGTTGCACGTGGGGGAGATTCCCGTGTCAGTTTGGTGTTGAAGAACAGAAAGAGTGCCCTGCTAATCACGGGAAGGGTGAAATGCCGCGAAGAGGAGCAAGTGTGAGCTACAGGAGAATTTCGGTCAAGCGAAAGCGGGCTGTTATGGAGTACTGATGCTATCAGGATCACGGTAAAAATGGGAGATGTTGAGACAAGTATAACAAGTCCCCAAAATTTCAAGTGCCAGAAGGAAAATGGAAGCACAGTGGAAAATGAAAAGTTGAGACTTCAAAAAAACAGTGTTTTGTTCTTGCAGTTCAGCTGAGCTACTCGCCTTCAGACTAGCAAATTACTGTTCGTGGTTGTCTTTTCTTTAGGCAGTGATAGTCTAAGAGAAAGTTGTTCATTTGCTGCATTTTTCATTTGAAGTCCCAGAAGCTTTGTAGACCATCCAAACCAGCAAGAAACAAAATATGGAAACGCTCCCTGGATTCTCGTGGGATGGACCATCATTCCAGCTGCGGACTTCCCCGGATGATGGCTGCGATGAACTGCAACCCTATTTCTTTGTAGATGGAAATGAACTTCTTCCACACTAATCTTTTTAATCACAAACTGACCTTTAAGTATTCCACTGCCACTTTACCTCTTCACGTTTCAGTAGATTTAATAAACTTCAGAGCATTTCCTCCTCTTGTTATCACTGCTCTACCCAAAGCTAATTACACATTTTAGCTGCCTAGGGTAGCTCTCTTTATTACACTATATAGATGTATATAAGAGTTAGCCGGATGACCCTCTTATTAAAGATGATACTACTACTGGTCCAGACATCAATTAAAGTTCTCCCTAGCAGGCAGATTCAAAGTCAGGAGTTCCTAAATTCTTTCCCTGGAGGACGAGCAGATCTTCCTGCCAGTGATAAGAAAATATCTGTGGCATGAGGGATGGAAAAGCCTGGTCCTTTTGGAGCAGGTTTGTGCAGTACTTCCTGAATTCAATATGGAAAGCTGTTGGACAATGCATGTCCAGAAGATACTCAAGTCTGAGGAATGGAGTCAGGCAAATGGCCTTGGGTTTCAGAATGATGGTCTTTCCCATTTTTGTTCTTTTCCTTCCCATTTTTTCTTCTAGTCTAAGCAATACCCACACTTCAGATTTTAAATTTGCTTATATCCATCTGTAGTATCTATTCAGATTAAAAATGGCTCACTAAACTCCTTCAGGAGTGTGGCAGTAGAGAGCATGCATAGTAGGTAGAGCAGTAACATTCAGGATGTCAGCTGGAGCTTCGAAAGGTGGCTACAACGCGCTGCATGGCAGGCCAGCAAATGTATTTTTATCAAATGCAGTTTCACAGCTGAAATGAGAAAATAAGCAGCTTTATTCCTGCAAGAATATTCCTATAGTGCAACTCCAAGATTTATCCTTTCACCGTCAGTCCTGTGCAGACCTGGGTGAGGTGCTCAGAGCTTGCCCGGGCATCGCAGGCGGGGTGGCATCCCTGGGCATCCTCTCCAACCTCAAACCTCTCACTCAAGGCTTAGCACAGGAAGAACTAATACCTGGTAAGCCCTTGTTAATACCTGTTAGTATCTTGTTAAGCCCCACATATGAAGTAGTGAAAACTAGTATTTTCAAGAGACAGTAGTAACTTTGGATGCTCTTTTGTAATCTACCCACTCTGATACATCGAGGTCCGCAGGATCTGTAGAAAGCATTGAACACCTTCTTTTTAGGAAACATGGATCATAAAGTCCTAGAGATAGAACTAGAAAAGAGATAAGTAACTTCTGAAAATCACGGCCATATTTTTAAGGAGTCCAAATGCCTCCAGTAGCTCTTACAAAGTTTCAATAATAAATATATATAATTTCCATGAATTGAAAATATCTCTCTTTTCAGGGGTATCTTAGAAATTGTTTTCCTCTTAACCTCAACAGTAAAGAAGATGAACAACTATCTACTTACCTCTTGCTTTCTGTTGTTCCTATGCCTCTTTTCTGTGTGACAATTTTTGAATTGGGCTGTTATACTGTGGTTCACGTTGTTAGCATCCATGCTACTGACTTGGCACTTTCAGATATCTGGTTCTTCCTCTAACTTTTTTTCTTTTAAAATAGTCTTCCTTATCTTTCTTACTTATATGTGATCTGTTTTCATGGACACCAGCTCACAATGAAGTGAAACCAAGGACAGGAACAGCTGTTAAGAGAAGGCTGTTCTAATATACACATATATATGATGTTAATTATTTTGAAAGTCTGGCAAAATGCTTTGCCAATGATGAAAAAAAATATTCTTTATAGTCTGAGTTCAGAATTTGATGCAACTAAACAATGGGATTCAACTAGATTTAAGATTAATGATTCAATTCCAGCAAGCTATGGATGTGGCCGAGGTTTGCAATCTCGTGAAGCTCTCAGCTATGAGGTTAAAGGATGGCTCAAATTCAGCACAAGGAAGTGCATAGCTATTTAAAAAAAATAGAAGCGTTGCAAGTGCTGTAGACCAACATAACTGTCCTTGAATTTTTCAGTTGTTTGTCTTCCAAAGAGATGGTGAATCATATTTTTAATGTTTTGTTTTTATTTCCAACAGGAGCTGATTTGCTTCTTTTTTGTTCAGGCGGTATTAAACCCAGAAAAAAACAATGAAAGAGTAGTGATTTAGGAAAAAAAATTAGAATTAAATTATATCTCACTATTTAGTGGCTCTCAAATATTTTACCTTCACATCCCCAGTCGAGCAAAGCAAAGGAGCTCAGGGTTCATTTTCCTCTGTGTTAGAGACAGTATTGAATTTTATCCAACATTAATAAATGTGGGCATGCTGTTCTGCGTCTAGCTGTGGCTGCATTTACCCCAGGATGTTTCTCTGGGAAAGATGTGCTTTGTGCGGCACTTACCCACCACCTCCCGGAACAGAACAGAAGGCTGTCTTATATCTTGTAATAATATTTGTAAAATAGTCCGGTTTAGATTTTTTTTGTTTACAGCCTGGTTCAGTCTTTTACGGTGCTCTGTTGTTCTCAAGCTTTTTCTCTGTCCCCAGGGCACGAGTGTGTGCTTTTAAGAGAGTAAGTGAGACGGAAAGATCTGGCTCGGGGGGTTTGGTTCATCCCAGGCTGCAGGGCTGCTGGGACCAGGGGATTGCTGCAGCCTCACTATAGCAGAGCCCATGGACACCAAAAGCCAGGAGGGGGACGCCAATCATAAGGGAAAAGACATAAGAGAAGTAGCATGGACCATCACTCATTTACTCATTCTTCCCATTACCTCCCCTGAATTTTCCTCTCATCTCCTCGCCACCGCCCATCTGACCTGTTTTACTTTCTGCACTGCTGGAAGGGCTCCAGCATCGGTGGATTTGTTTTTCCTTGGCACCTCCAGGTTGGCTGTTTGAGAGCAGTGGGAGAGCTCAGCGATCTTCCCTTCCCTGCACTGCCCGCAGTGGGCTCCAGCGCCTGGGAAGGGGCACACCCCTGGTTTCTGGGTTTTAAATAGTGGAATTACAAGCAACAACAACCGGGAAATATACTTCAAGGCCGTTTTGTATCAGTAGTTTGACAGAGCGACTCTGGTTTGGACCCTGTCTCTTACAAGTAGTTTGCATGAAGGACAATATATATAAAGGTTTATTTGCATTTTTTTTCCCCAATGAGTAAATTGTCTTTATCAGCTTTGGAATTAAAATTCTAAGGGTGTTGTGTGCTCATATTATTAAGTAAGTAAATACAGAAATGTATCATCTGTTAAGATAGGTTTGTTATTTCATCCCGTACATTTTGTCAAAAAGATGCTTTCAAATGGCACTTCATACTCCTTATAGAAAACCGGTTAGCTGGCCAAGTGCAGGTGAAGGAAGAATTTACCTTTTTGTATCAATCACGCAGTGTTTAAAGTCATTCTACCCGTAAACTTGTTGGGAATGTATCTTTCCCAATGCTGATGAAGCCATTAATTGAATTTAAATTAATACTGCGGTTACCTGGGAATCCAAGACACACTCGCAGCCGTGAAACTTTTATTGCATATTGATTCCAGCCTGTTGAAAAGTCACTCTGGGAGTTAAGATTAGCTTTGATTCCTCCTGGCTTAGTGCTGAGTCTCATTGCCGCTTGCCTGTGTAAGTACAGGCTCATGCTACAGGACTGCAGCATGCAAGGACAGATGGACGGACAGACGTGTGCAACGGACTGGGCGGTGGGCTAGGCTGAGCGCTGCTGAAGTGAGCGTGCTTTAGTTGGGATGCTTAGTGAGCCAGGCATCACGCCTCCCTCGTCTTACACGCTTTTTCATGGGCTGCCGGCTTGAAGCTTCATCATGGAAAGTGTGGGTAATTAAATGTTGGCTTAAATACCGCTGCACGGTGATGCCCAGTCTCCTGAGATCGATGGATATGGTAACGCTAGAGATTCAGGCGAACGGGGTCTGTTCCCTGACTGTAGGCAGAAATTGTACATTCACTGCGGTGTTGCAGTAGCAATGCAGTGCTTGACTTTAAAGGTTGAAGCGAAGGCTTTGGGGAGAGGTTTAGTAAGTTCAAAGAGACAGTAGCTTAAGGGTAGCATTATCTTTTAATATGCAGATATAGAGAAGTTAAGAAACACAATTTTTGCAAAGTTTCAAATTAATGTTACTTTTGTAGTTTCCTTTTAAATGAAGGCATTGAAGCTTTCAGGGGGGGGGGGGGGGGGTTTTTTTGTTTAAGATTCCCTGTAAGTGTTAGTCACTGAGAAATACAGTCTCAGCTGCAATCTCTGTGCTGCCGCAGACTCAAAGGAAATGCCCCATAGCACTCCAAACCCGAGCTCCCGTGAGGCAACGCATTCAAAAAAACCCACATACTTTTCCAACTCAAAATGTAAACTTCTACATCATTTCAGTGTAGTATTTTGCTGCACTTACATATCTGGCTGTTTTGTGACGTTCAGTCATTGGAGTTCTTTTGGGGTTTCTTAGTTTGAAGGCATGATCTTTTTAGAGTATTAAAGAGAGTTATCTGCCACTGCTCAGTGCAAGACACAGCTCATAACCGCAACAGCATTAGCAAGAAATTTTATCTCAAATGGGGTTTGAACCAGTACCTTTTCAAATGGCATTGCTGCTTCATAGCAAAGAAATTAGCTAGAAAGCTCTAACTGGACCATAAAGAACCATTGTAAAATAAAGATTCAGGGAGCTTTCTCTTTGGCCCCTTGAAATGAAATAAACTGTTCACCCAACCTGCAACAGACCTGGCTTGCTCAAAATTGAGGTACTTCTCTGATCCGAGCCAGCTGTTATTCATTCTGTGGGTGTATGCGTGTGTCTGTATTTCTGCATTTTGTGTGTCGCTCCCAGGGCTTATGTTGGCATTTTCTCTTTGATGTTCATATTTAACTATTATTTCAGGACACTGGAGATTGTGTGGGTGGTTGTTTTGAGAGAGAGAGATGTGTACACACACACGCAAACTAGCATGGTTGATGCTGTAAGAAGAGGTAATTCACAGACCATTATTTAGCTATTGATCACTGTTCAGATATGTCATCAGTGGTCTTTGTTTTGAAATACCCTGAATTGCATCTTCTGAAGGACAATTTTCCTCTCCATGATCTAACACTGAAGTTGTCTGAGTTGTCTGTTGGACACATTTGGGCAGAGTATTTCCATCCAGAAAGGAAGAATTTTATTTTTAGAAAGCCTGCTATCTTTGTGTGCCAGCTCCTGATCTGCATGTGATCTGGTAGGCACCTCCAAGCCTTCCTCTGCGGGTTTGCTCTGCGCAGAAGGCGTTAATGGGTATCCGTGATTAGAGCAGCTTCACGGGGGAGCGTTTCTTCCTCCACACAGCAGACAGCCATATGCTGCTTTCCAGCATCTTTGCAAGGCAGCAGAGCCAAGGGCAGCTTAGGCTGGCAACCAAACTTTCCATCCTTGCAAGGGGTGTTCAGCAACACGTGGGTAGCACACAGCAAGCACATGAAGGTAAATGACTGTTTCCTATACAACCCCCCAAGATCAGGAAATCCTAGTGTTTTCTAGTGCTGTTAGTCTTTGCTTCTGCGCAGAGTTTCAAGCCTCATTTGTTGATAGGAATTAATTTTCTGTTTGTTAGTAAAATTGGCAGGATTTCCAGGATCTGGGGAGTGATGAAGCTCAGGGGACCTCACTGGACGCTGCATGAGTGAGCCCCTCCTGGGCCACTGAAACAGAGCTGGCTCATGGAGAATTATAAAAAAAAATAATGTTTTAGTTTGGCATTCTGTTTAGGCATAGAAACAGAAGTCAAGAAAAAGATTTTACCACCTTCTCCCACTCCCTTAGAGCAGTACTGGCACCGAGCACAGCACTCGTGTTGTTTGCCTCCTTGACTCAACCCAGCCAATGCAGGGAGCTGAGAGGATGCTACAGTACCGAGCTGAGAGCATGAGCAGTTTCATTGCTGAAAGAAAGGAGCAGGAGGAGGGAATTAGGGAGGGTGGGTGGTGAGGTGTTCCCATAGTCCATCTGAAGCATCATGCCCTACGTCTGCCAGCATGGCAGGGTCCGGATCTGGGGCTGCTTCTGTGGGGATGGAGAGGAAGAGGGAAGAGCTCCCCTCTCCTCTTTGCATGAGAGTTGCATCTCTCCTGATATATCTTACACTATAATTTAAGAGGTTAACACATTTTTCTAATTCACAGGAAGTATATTAGCAGAGTATTTGTTTTGCCATTTATATTTCTTGTATTTTTCATGTAAAAACGAAATTTCAGGAGCTTTCTGAAATAAACTGTTCCTGTTTTAGATAAAAATAGCCATGAATGGTCCCAAATATCTAGTTTTATAAATGCCATTCCGCAGGAAGGCTAAGAACCACAGATTGTTCCTAATGGAACGGATAACTTTTCATCTCTGATATACTGCTTTGGCAAAACAGAAAGAGTTTAATACAGTATGTAGCATTTCCAGTCCAGTGCCTGGTGGACTGCCCATGGATATTGAGAAATAGGCAATGAAGAATGACACTTATTTGAGCAGAAGGACTGATGGTCTCAGTGTTTGTTCACATTTGTTACAAATTTGGGCTCAAGAAAGAGCTCTGAGTAAGGACTTTGGGCTTAGGTCCATGGATACTAGGTGACCATTTATTTTCCTTTACAATTATTACAGTGTTTTAACTTCGGAAGCTTCAAACACTGAAACTGGGGGCAGTGAAACACAGAATACAAATACAATCTGCTTGTGCCATAAGGTGATGGAAGAAATAAAAGGTTCAGTCATCAGTCTTTTCTACAAGGGTTATTTTTTGCAACAAAAAATTAAAACAACATTAATATATTAGAAATTTAAATGAAAGAAACAAGATCCCCCTGCCATCTGCTAAGTGAATACCAGTGTAGTCCATTGGAGGAGCATCTGTGCAGGGGGAGGCAGAAGCCAAGATGAAAAGCAGCTCCTGCTCCTCCCGGTGCTGGGGAGCACCTCCCGTAGCATCGCGCCGTCAGCAGCCGCCCTGCCCGCGCCTTCGTACGGGGCTCGTGTCGGCCATGAAACAAGGCAGGTTCCTGTGTGGTAGCAAAGAGGAGCGGAGATGCATTGAACTCGCACTGGCAGCTGAACCTCGCGGCATCCCGGAGGCTTGCTTTGTTATTTCTTGGGTCTCATTTCATTAAGTCAGTCTGTGCTGTTCATGCCCTTCCCCACCCAGCTGCCTGGAGGATGAGAGGGCAGGTATGTATGTTCAGCACGCATCACTTCTGCTCCGCTAAGAAACTGCATGTGTTTTATCAGAAATGTCTATTAAATCTCATGTGTAATTCGTTCATGTATATTAAATCTTCTACCAAGATAACTTTGAGTCTACTATATTTACAGTAACACACTATTTCCACTCTGCTTCGTTTAAATTCATACATCTCAACATTCTTTATCTTATGAGCTTTTCCATTACTCTTTGCAAATGCTAATAAGTATTAACTTGTTTAATATTTATCTTCCTCTTTGGGGTTAGTTTTTCTCTGTCTTTGAAAGAAATTGAAAGCAAAAGTTCCTAAATTCTCACAAGAATTTTTTTTCTTATGGTATTTCTGACTCTGTCACTACAACCTTAAAAGATTCTCTCTCTAGGCCATTTAAAATTAGTCTCTGAAATCCTCTATGACTTACTTATTCTTTCTCTTTATTAGCAAGCCAGAAAAGAAATACGACTTCACAATCTCTCAAGCAAAGCAAAAATGAATAAAAGTTTGAGGCTTTTATTAGAGTAAAATGCAAGTATGGCATCCCTGTTTGCAAGTGGCAAATTAATATGGCTATATTATACATTAAAAATGTATTCACTCTAAGTAGTATGTGTTTATTAGTTTTTGTGTTTTCCTGCACAAGTAGATATTGATTACCATCCTAGTTCTCACCACGGGCTCTGGAGCGTGCTCGGAAAGACCTCTGCAGGCTCCGGCTTCGCTGCCGCTGGGGCTTCGTGCACACCAACACACGTGAATTGTGTGTTTCTGAAACAGGCTGAGCTCCACTGGGTAAGACGGGTTCAGACACAAAAATAAATGTGCTCATTTTAGGAAGTGAACAGAGATTTAAAAGGGGTTTTTTGTTTGTTTGATTTTTTTTCCTTTTAGTTTGTGTTGTTAATGCTTGAATGATTATAGTCTTTTGAAAGTAATAGTTTAGGAAATAATACGCGTAATAATACACATAATTTCCTTAAAGATGATACAATGAACGCTAAAGTGCCCTCTTCACTCATGCTGGGTTTGCAGATCTGCTTTGGGAATGTGTTTTCATTTTGTTGACTGACTGCATGACAACACTCTAATGACCAAAGGAAATGGAAAATAATTTAGAAAAAAATCCTCAATGTAATCACATATGCTAGCTCTTTAGTAAACTGAAGCAGGAGTCAATGGATCAATGATCTTGATCTCCTGGTAAGGATAAATAAACACAAACCTTTTGTCTCATAGTTAAAATATAATTGTAGGATGGTGAAGAACTATGTGTTTGCAAGTTAAGATGTCCCTCTGTGCAGTTCAAGGTAATATGTCTTGAAAGTGTAGTTCGGTCTTTGTTTCGATTACATGACATGGTCCATCTGGAAATTATAGAATCATAGAACCATTAAGGTTGGAAAAGACCTCTAAGGTCATCGAGTCAAACCGCCAACCCAACACCCCCATGCCCACTAAACCATGTCCCTCAGCGCCTCATCTACCCGTCTTTTAAATACTTCCAGGGATGGTGACTCAACCACTTCCCTGGGCAGCCTGTTCCAACGTTTAACCACTCTTTCAGTAAAGAAATTCTTAATTAATTCACTTATTCATGTTAACACAGCTGTAATGCAACCAACATACTCAGGCGTTGCACTGCTGCCCTCAGGGAGGAAGGCTTGCCTGGGATGCTGAGCGCTGCGTGTGCTGGGAGATGGGGCAAATTAATTGTCTTTTTCTCTGCTAGAAAACCTCCATTTTCTGTTTGGGGGGGTGGGGGGGGCAGGGGCTGTGTGTCCACTCCCGTTGCTGGCTGAGCCACCCCTGTGCTGCCGTTCTCCTGCAGCAGCAACTGCTTTTTGAGGAGTCAAAAGCCGTTATTCTCCAGTTACAATTCATGTGTAAGCACAGGTTAAGTGGGCCAAGAGCTCCCATACACACCTGGCATCAAGCTGCAGTCAGCCAAAGCTTTTTGCACCTGCAGTCTTTCCTCCCTCTTAACTAAGTTAGGACACAATTAATAATGTGATTAATCATGCAAGCTATTTAATAAAGAAGGACCAGGGAAACTAAAGTTTTCTACTAATCCAATATATAAAAATGCAGGAAAAAAAGAGGAAAAAAAACCCCAAACCCCCCTCTCATACTGCTTTCTCAGCTCTGCTGGTGGTTCAGCAATAGCTCGTCGTGCATGGTGCTGATGTATGCCATCTTCCAAAAAGTAACTGTTAGAATTTGTAAGAATGAAATGTGAAGCAAGTGAGTGGCCTCAAATTGGTTATTACTACTCATAAGAGAATGGTGCAATTACTTGTGAATAATGATTAAGCCTAATTAGAGTCAGAGTTTTGCTATTACACTGATAATAGGCACCTGTAGTGCCTAGGCTTCAATATATTCTCCATGAATAGGTGCAGCATCAGTATCTTTGCTTCTCTACGCTGAGTAGAGTAGATGAGGTTCTTGGCTTTCTTCCAGTACAGTATGTACACGAGAGCCTGTGAAGCAGTAAGCTCTCAGAGATATTTATGAAGTGAAACTAAACTTTTATTTCGCTTTCTCTCTCTAATTTCTTTCCTGGGGTACTTGTAGTGGAAATACTTTTAATCTTTGTTTTCAAGTTTCTGTGTTTCTCAGTTTAATTACCACTTCACATAGTGTAAATTTCCAAAGAAAAATATTTTAGGATCTAATGGAAGGAGTTGCTAATGACATCTGGAAGTTATTGACATCCCTTCTGTTCTTCCATGTAGGTGTGCTGAGGCTGCCACATAAGCTTTGTTGCTAAAGACATGTGCATGGAAAAAGCCTGTCTGTTCTCTGGCTTCATCCCTCGGTTTGTAATGTTTATGGTTCTGAGAACCTGCTGCTGCGTAAAGGAGTTGAGGACAACAGGAAAACGATTTTTTATTTTTTGTGGAAAGAAAGATGTTGAGGATATTTTTGTGTGTTAGTATTGGTAGTAACACACAGCTGAGGCATTGGCTTAAAGGGAAACGAAATCTGTGGGGTGGCTGCTTCTGAGCAGGAGGTTTGAGTGACTGCTGGCCCCCTCCCACGCAGGGGTGGTGATAGGCACTTGTGAATGTACACTGTTTGTGGCTGGAAATGCCTTCTGAGACTTTCCAGCTGCCATAAGCGATTATTTAAGTCAGAAACTAAGTAGTGAAATAGTCTCTTTGCAAAATTTTGTGGCTTCCCCGCCCCTGGAGATCTAGTGGATCTATTAGACAAAAGCTCGGAAGAATGCAGCCAGGCTAGCTGGGAGCGCATCTCTGCACCTGGCTGATGGGATGGGGTTTCTGCCTAGCGAGATGGCATCCGGCTCGCAGGGGCTGTGGACCGCTCTGCTGCGCCGCGGGGGTATGTGAACCAGAGCACTTCAGAGACCCAACTCTGTCTTATAGTAATTTTCAGTAACATAATACTATTTCACATATTTATGTTTCTCATACTCTGTTAAAGTTTGCATTAAGCAGTTCACTTCCATGGGGTCAATGCAAAGTTTAATACAACACTGCAGCAACTTTAATTTGTGGAGTTAAATTGGTGTGTGCTTTATTTAAAAAAAAAAAAAAATCATCTAAATCACACCTGAACTCTTTCTTTAATGTCTTCTTAGAATTTGAATTATGTTTTTAGCTTTGGCAATTATTTAAAATGCTGATGTGTCAATCCCCAAAGAGAGAATACTTGTCTCGAGTATTGCCACTTGAAATTTTGGGAAGCCACACAGATGTTCATCTCCTCATTATGGAAATAATGTATTTGGTTAATGTGTTGGTATGAAGAGAGGGGAATACAAATCATCTTGCAACTTGAGAGCCATTTAAAAGTTTCCTTATGTTTAGACTGTCTTATTCATCTTCACTAAGGCATCTCTGAGAGAGGTCCCCCAGATTTGCCAGGTTTGGAAGTCTCTCTGCCTGTTGCCTGCTCTGGCCGGGGCCCTGCTGCCCCGTTTCTAGCAGCTCTGCTCTGGCTGGTGCTCGGCGTCGGGGCAGAGATGCGTGGTGGGATTTGGTCTCACCGCAGCAGCCAGGGGAGTTACAGTTGGGTATTCATCTTCTCGGAAGATCCGTGTGCTGCTTGCTGGGGATGAGGCTCAGGTCTCTCCAAGTGCCGTCATTGCAGCCTCCTGGCTTCTTGGGTGCACACTGGAAATGCAGAAAAACGGGGAGAGGATCCGAGCCAGGAACTGGCAAAGGGCCCTTGCCTGGTGGTCCTTAAGGCTGGCCAGGATCCCAAAGGGGATGCTGAACAGGGGGTGGGGTAGACCTGGGAAATGGGGAGGAAAAAAAAGAGGTGATGAAGAATGGGTGCCTAAAGGATATTCTGCTCCTGAAATATTTAATTCAAATTGGAAAGCTTTTTTGCTTTCCCTGGAAGATGCAGGGTATTCCGATGACAAGAACTTGGGGTGATGCAGGTGTTCCTGCGCAGGACTCCATGGCCTGGAGGCCAGCCCAAGTGATTGTACCGCATCCCCTGGCCTCAGAAATCATCCCGTTATCTTTGTCTTTTGTCTTTTTGCATACAAGACTGAGCACTTGTTCTGGGTAGTACCTTGTGGTTTGATGTGATTAATGTGCACAGTTGGAGTGGAAGCTGCAACTTTGTGTTAGCAGCCTCAGCTGAGAAGGCTGTAGAGAGGGAGGGAGAGAACAGTAATTGTATTGCCCTGTCTCACATCCTAGCATGCTCTGGCTGGATGGTGTTGTTAAAGCTGCCTTATAATCAAGAAGTCAGTTGCCAAAAATCAAGGAAGTAATTTTTTTTTTTTTTTTTAAAGACTTTAACAAGAAAAAAGGAAGGGAAGAATGCAACGGAGTTTGCAGGTAATAGTTTCTTAGGGGTGTCATCTCAAGGGGAAATTTGAAAATAAGATTGGTAGCATATATAGTAGTTTAAACTGAGGCATGACTTTGCCGTGCACAGCCAATTATATCAAATCCCCCGGCACCGTGCGTGGATGGCCTCTGTTGTGCCAGTTTATGCATTGGCTCCACCTGACTGCAGCGCAGGCTTGCAAGTGTCTGCCATGTGTACTGCTTAAATGATGGCTCTGCAGAAAAGAGGCATCAGGTTAAATAGCATTTTGAAAGAGCGTTTTTACTTTCATCTAGCCAGTGTTACCATGTCAACAGGAAAAAAAAAGTGTGGCAACTCTCAATATCTGGTTTGGGGGGGCTGTGTGTGTATATAAGTGTGGGTCTGTGAGCATGCATATAAATTTTAGGATACACAAATATATTTACACATGCTGTAATTATTCCTGTTGACATGGTAACACTTCAGCGAGGCACAGGCAAATATATACAGAGAAAGAAAGAAAATTAACTCTGTGGATTGAAGGAATTGAATGCAGTACAAGGAAATAATATTTGAAACTCGGTGAATTCTGCAGCCTGGGGCTCGGGCTGCGGCTGCCCCTGTGCGTGGTGGGGGAAGGAGCGGCCCCTCGTGCTCCCCTCCCGCGCGGCAGAAGCCAGGTACGTCTCAGCCTCCGTCGGTACGTGTCTCGCCTTATTCTCCCACTCCCGCTGCAGGCAGGAGGAGGACAGGCTTTGATTTCCTTTCATGTTTTGTTTGCTGGGAAGGTATAACAATGAGACCGAGCATTGATTTGATTTTTGCAAGTTGATTTTAAGTACGTGTGTCAGAATAGCACTGCCAGGGGGTGTGCATTGACCACTGCCGGGGTTATTTATGACTTTACAGCTGAGAATTTAGGTCAGGTATCACAGGATGATGGAAAGTTACCTTTTACGTAGCATCGCTGTGGGTCCTGTTCTTGGCTCGTCTGCTGCATGCGTACGGCGGTGGTGTGGGGTGCCATCGTCTGAGCAGTCGGGGTGCTCTGGGGGGGCTGCGGTGCTTAACCTCAGCCATCCTCTGCAGCAGTGCCGGGCAGTGGCTGCGGCCTCTCCTCCATGGGCAGCTCTGACCTTCCGTTCGGTTTGTTTTGGCATGTTCATTATGTGTGCTGATTGATTTTTACTTTTGATTATTGTTGGTCATAACCTGTTGAACATACTGAAGGGTTACTCCGGTTGCTGCATTACAGTGTAGAGGGACGTCTGTATTTCTATCCTCGTTTTAAATTATGCAAGCAGATGACTTGAGTTTAAACGCTTTTAAGGATACGCAATGTGCATTTTGCCTGCTGCTGCTATCAAAGGGAAGAAAACCACTCTCATGTTCTGCATTTAGACCTTCTTTATCTCTCTGATTTTACTGCTCTGCATTATTAAAAAGAAACAGGCCATCTGTGGAGCAGCTTCTCCCGTTCCGTCAAAAAGGGTGGGAAGGAAGAACTCGGAAAACCGGCGGAAAGAAGATATCGATGCATACAAAGGGATTTAGTTAAATAGTCAATTGCAAATGAAAAACTGAAACAACAGCTCAGGCTTTGGGCATGAGTATTATTAATAGGAAATGCATCCTGACCCATGGGCCTGACTTGCCACCACTTTGCTCCATGTCCCTGGGTGACACTGTTTAACTCCACTTGAGTTTTACTGCTGCCAGATGAGATTAACGCAGAAGCTGATCTATTTTTCAGTAAAGCAGAAAGCAACAGATAATTTCAAGGAGACTGGGTATGGAAGTGAGAGGGAAAGCAAGCTATTAACTAAGTTGCCTTGTAATATGTATTTAAAAAAAAAAAAAGCTTTTTGCTCATCTTCAGGTATGAGGAAAAAAAGAATACTTCATGGATAAGGTCCTGGCAAGACCAATAGCCCATTTCCAATGCAGCAGGACAGCAGGAAAGGATGAGTTACTGGGAGAGAGATTCTGCTTCTGGATGTATTTTTAAATCTGTTCTGTTTGGCCTGGTTTGGGTAATAATCTTTACAGCAGATACAGATCCTCACTCGCTTGAGTAGGCTTATGTGAGCAGCGTTTCTCCCTTGGCTGGGACTCTGCGTATTGCAATTCCTAAAAAATTATTCATTCCAGCAGCAGGAGTCATTTGAATAAGAAGTGGAGTATTCGGCTGAAAGGAGAGCACCATATGCGTTAAGGAACCCGGGTGACTTATACCGGTGTCAACCTAGAAAGTCCCTGTGTGGCTGAAAATGCAAAAACCTTATGCATTATAAAGTCTGCAGTTCTTCGGGGGAAGAGGAGCACAAGCCTTCATCTTCTGCCCTGTAACAACTCTCTCGATTCTCTGAGGCATGGATTTGGTCTTTTTGTTGTTCGTAAAGAAAGCGGTGGGTCCCTCTGGGTTAGAACATCAGCATCCTGCTCGGGTAAGAGGATGATCCTGATGCCATCCAGGAGACCGTGGCAGCAAGAGAAACCGGGGATGGGGACGAGCTCCTCTGTGTGCATCCAGTGCTGCTGCTGCAGGAAAAATCTCGTCCTCGTCCTCAGCTGAGGCCTCTAGCTGGTATGCAATAAAAATAACAAATAGGAGAAATAAATTTAGGGTTTTCTACTGTTTATATTGATATAAATGGGAGCTCTGTGAAAGTAAGAAGTGCCTGAGGGCAATAAAATGTAGAATAATGAATAATAATATACTTCTATACTAACCTTTCTATTACAGCGCTGGCTAGACACCACCTAGGTCATGATCTCATTGCCGTGGCAGCTGTATAATTTTATAAAAGTGATAACGATGATACTTTAGCCAATATCTATCTATTTCCATAATAGAAGCTTTATAGCTTAAAATCCCAGATTTGCCCTAAGTATGGCGAGCTGAATTTCCTTCGTATGTGCTTTGTCATGTATATAAGAAGTCAAATGTGACATCAGCTAAAATACCCTTTTTCACTGTTATAATTGGCAACTATTAAAAAAGAAAACAACTGCAAAGCATTTTTATGGCATGAAGGAAGTTAATAAAATCATTAATATTATGGCCTTTTTATTGAGTAAGAAGGTCAAGAAAATATCTGTAGATTATCTTAACGGCTCCATAATACTATGTAGTGTGTGGCTTGGGCAACATAATAAGATCTGAAAGACTAGCTGTCTTAAAATTGATCTTATCATTCCACACCTAATGCTTTTATCCCAGATTTAATATCAGTAAATTAAACTTTTGGCTTGAATGCTAGGAAAATCAGAAAGTTATTTGAGTAGCTGCTTTCAACTCACTTCGCACCAGTAATCATAGTAAGTGATGATTTACTAGCTGCGTAAATAAAATTTGTACAACTAGCAATCATTAGTGTGGACATACTTTGGACAAAATAGAGAAGAATAAAAATATAAACCGATAAAATCACTACTCGTATGAAATAGGGTCAATATGTTGTATTTGCTCCCAAGCCACATGGGCTGAGAATGAAAACACTTTAGGCACATGAGAAATGCAGTAGGTCAACAACTTTGTGTTTTAATTAGGCTTAATTATTTTCTTTATTAAATAACCCCAGAGCCCTCAAAGTCATTGCTGACACGTGAAATAGATGCTTCACAGTGCGTGCTAGTGATTTGGTAAACAAGAAGTGACAGAAGTCTCTCTTAAAAAAAAAAAAAAATCTGGTTCATTCAGGCCAACAGCACGTTATCATCGTGGATCTTTGAGCCACCTGCCTGCAGTTCACCTCCTGAGATACTGGAAACTTCACTTGGCTGCTGCTGATTTCACTGGTGCCAGTTCAGCGTTGGACCCCCTATTTTAGTCTCTTTCTTTTCCTAGGGATTGCTTTTTTTTTTGGGTACCTACCTGCCCTCCTGTGCAGCCATCTTTGTCGTCTGCAGCCTGTCCTTTCCCCGTCAATGTGTGCCTGACCCCTTCCCTGTGATAAATGCCTCCTCTGTGAACCTGCCTTTTTTTTTTTCTTTTTCCCTCTGTAATGCAGCTGACCATGGCAAGCCGCATCGTTAGTCTTGGAGCCTGGTTTATCCTCCAAAGCACGTATAATTCCCTTGGCCATCTCTGCCAGGGAAGCTGAGCATTATGCTTTCAGGCAGAAAATGGGCAACATGTAACATCAAATGGAAGGAGAGATGCAAGATTAATGTTAGAAATAAATCATTCGGGCTTTTTTGGGGGTGTAAAAAGCAACCACAAGTCAGCAAGCCTCATTCTCTGGTTGAGAATCAAGCCGCTCTTCTAAGTGCTCTTGGCTCCGTGGCGCTGTGGCATCCTTCTTCATTAGTGAGGCCCTGGTCCGGGAGGACCCGAGAGGGGGTTCTGAGGGTGGATGGGGAGGCTGGAGGGCTGCGAGTGTTTCCTGGGGCAGGGCTGGATGCTGTGCTGGCACTCTTCATCCAGATGACTGACTGTAAATGGTGCAGAATAAAATGCCCCGATAAAATTTGACATGCAGAGCCTGACTCCAGCCAACTGGGGATGAGACACTCCCATCTTCCCCCAGTAATTTCTAACTTCAATCACTTAAGCGCTGTGATAACTCCTATCCTGATCAAAGGGGTGCTTAGGCTGGCACTGTGAGTAACTCACTGTGTGAAGCAGGGAAACAACCAAAAGTGCTCAGGTTTTGATGGCAACACAGCCAAGGGATGCTCGTCCCTCCCCTCGACTGGACTTCACCAGCCCTCCATAGTGCTTGGGATCAGGTCCCTTTCCCCCACCCCTTTTTTTAAAGTCTGTTTCATCGCTATGTAGTTAATTTATATATTAATCGTGGGGTGGAAAATAAATGAACCCATTAGGTAGTATCATCTCTCTCTGTGTAAGAATAATGATTTAATGAAATCACAGTGATTTAAAGTAATAAGACATTTATTTTAATTTGTAAAATCTCATAAAATAACTATCTATATCTCTTAGAGATATTTGCTGAAAAAAGTAATTTTCTTAAGTATGATACATGGGGAACATTGGGAAATCACTAAATCTTGTCACAGAAGTGTAATACTTGGCCACGTACAAGAGTAAGAAGCGATAATTCCTACTCTTACATTTAAGCATCCAGCTTTTTTGGTTGGGTCATCTAATTCCTTGAGCCCCTGAACCCAAAACTCTTATTCTTATGTTTAGTACTATGCGTGTAAGTTGTCTTAATGTCTTCAGTTTGAAAAGATTAAGCTTAAGCAAAGGCTTAAGCCTGTTGTTATTATAGAGAACACATTCACCTGTATTTCAACTTTCATGTTTTTGAATCCTATTAATTCAAAAATATCTAAAATTAGATAAGCATTTTAGATGTCCCTCTGACTCAAACCCACTGACTTTGATAAGATGGTTTGTGTTTGCAGGACAGCTTTGTGGTACACATGGGAAGCGTAGAAATAGTCATAACTATGACAAGAGATTTAAGACAACGTATATTTTGTTGGGGGGTTTTTTTTGAGGCAATTGCAAGCATTGGTTTTTCCAAGAATTAACAAATCACTGGTCAGTCTGAATGTGGTGAAAAGTTACTTAATGTTGCTAATGTTAATCCTGCTGTGATTTCAGGAATTCCTTCACTTTACACCAGCCTGCAAAGGTGACGCACTGTATTTTGCAGTGTGTAACCACGAATTTTTGTCACGTGTGATCAACAGTGAAAGAAGTGGTGCAGAAGCTCCTGTTAA
This sequence comes from Pygoscelis adeliae, assembly GCF_000699105.1. Classification (NCBI taxonomy): domain Eukaryota; kingdom Metazoa; phylum Chordata; class Aves; order Sphenisciformes; family Spheniscidae; genus Pygoscelis; species Pygoscelis adeliae. The sequence continues at coordinate 536,597 of NW_008824372.1, forward strand.
CGAACCATTTTTCATTTGCCCCTTTGGAAAAGGAGCTGCCCATCACCACACACCACTGCCCAGGGGCTTGTAAACCTATGGCCCGACTCTGTGCTTTGTGGCGCTTTGCACCACTGTGCTCCTAAGCAGGTGCTTGTGCTCGTGCCTCGGCAGAGATGAAGAACTGCTATAGTCGTGGCTATTAAATAAACCCGCGTGACATAAATCCTTATGCGTTATCTCACAGTATGCGCATGGCACTAATCTTTGCATAGATCCATCACAACCTTATGATTAGTGTTCAAAATACAATAATACTGAAGATATGTAACTACTTTACTGTACAAACTGTTCTTTAATAGGAATTTAAATCATGAAACTCATTGTGGGATTTCCTGAAGTCCGCTGAGAAGGTTGGTTGTGTGGTAGCAGTATCGCAACACTAGCAAATGATCAGCATTTGCTGAGAATTGAGTATTTGGGTTTTGCGTTACTACCTAGCCATGCATCTAATGTGAAGTTTAAAAATAGTAAGATCTTTAAATTGATCCTATTTTCTCTTAATTGAAAAATACATTTTTTCCTCTAGGTTTTTTTTTTTAAAGTTGCTTTAAAGTACATCTAGCACAATTACCCGTCTGAAAATAATGGTGGAAAAAAAATGAAATGGTGGTGATTTGTTGGCTCAAATCACAGAGTAACAAGTGTGGAGTGTATTCAGTTCAGCCAGTGTATTTCAGACAATCAAAATAACTTCTCTGACAGTGTTCTCAGGAATGATATAGGGGGAAAAAACAGAAAAACCCTCATTCTAGGAGCAGTGAGATTCCACTGAGCATTCTTTACTAATCTTTAAATTGGATGAATATCTCATCTAATGGAACTGTGCCAGTTGACAGTAATTCAGTGAAGGTGCACAGGTTTACACCAGATGATATTAAACACCCGAGGCTTGCTCCTCTGGTGTATCATACTCCGGCTGTGCCCGTGTGCCAGCACTTTGTGTAAAAGTTGTGAATATCTACCAGAAAAAAAATGGTGCCTGTGAGGACGCTCCTGGCCTCGCTCCCATGGAGCAATGTAGGACTCTTTTTCCACTCACTCGGTCCTGGCTACGGGGGACTTTTCTTGGTCCTAAGTATGTAGGGAAGGAGGGGAATTTGCAAAGGTGATGCCTTCTGGAGGTCTTCTCCGGGATTTTGACTATGCGGGAGCAGTAGTGCTGTGATCTGCAATGCAGCTAGAAACAGGCAGTGGGTGCACAGTACTTCCACCCAGTAAGGAATTAATAGAAACTTGGCCTGCTACTTAACTCCATCCCTCTGTCAGTCAGTCACTTGCTTGCTTGTCTTGATCATTAGAAAAGAATGATAAAAAATGTACACTTTTTAATAGGGATCTATATTCCTTCTTGAGAATGCAGAGGGATCATTTAAAAAAATCAATGAGAATGTTATTATTTGTTATTAAATCTGTGAAGGTTTAGAGTAATTCTTATGGAATTCTATTACGGTTTTATCAAGACTTATTGATTTTTATCTTATTAAGTTATAGAGCACTTTTCCCAGAGGTCAGTTAGTTTGGCACATTGGTAAGGTATACTGTTTCTCTTTCTGAGCCGTATATATAATGCAGATCTTATGACTCAATATCCTCTTTGAAATGCTCTTTTAATTATGAGTAAAACTAATACACATGGGTTTACAGGAAAACAGGTTTAGCTTGTATGTACCTAAAAAATCTAAGAGTATCTTCTAAATTTTCTTCTGACGCATCCACGTGAATGGTTTCCTTAGGAAATTTCAGCTCAGAAGTTCAGATGCTGTGCTGTCCTTTCCTAGAGACTGTGCACAGAAACATTCATAAGTCACTGACTTGTCGTTAATTAAGCAGAACAGCTGTGGCAGGAGAGTTTTATTAATGATTTCCCTAAAACATGGGAAACCCAGGTTAAGTCCCTGCCTTAGCATAAATACAGCAGGAGGGGATCAGGGGTCTCTGCCATCACAGGTCGGCTCTTTTCCTACAGCTTCGTGCAGTCTTATTCCAGAAAGTTTTCACTTTGAGCTGCAAAAAACGCGCTGAAGGCTGGACAAGCCATGCTGAGTATACAGAGCTGACTCAAATATTCAGTAGCACTTAAATACGCCACTGAGGTTTTCTCCTACCCCATCTTGGTGGTTTGCTTGCAGGTTTCCATGTTTGATTGCGGTCCTTCAGGTGCCGGCTTCCAACTAGACAGCACGGCATTACATTGGTATGGCTTGTTGCTTAGGGTTTGTCATCATTCCGAAGCATCCTGATGTATTTGTTGCAGGAAAGGCCTTGTCGTGGTTTAACATGCCAGCCAAAACCAGCACAGACCTACACGTATTTTCTGGTGAGGCTGCAGGTAAAATTTTAATTGGCTTTCAGGCTGTTTCTGGAAGACGCCAGTACTTATTTTTTTTAGTTTGATTTTTGGAGGTGATGTACATTGTGTCTTATGAGCAGTGGGCTTTGGATGCGAGTCATGAACAGTAGACTCAGAATTAGGAAAATATATATTATAGTTGGGCCAATAGTATGCAAAGCTAATCCGAGGAGACAGACTGACCCCACTCCTAATCTTCTTTCTTATCTGAAAACATCTGTTTACATGGTGGCTATTTTTATCCCATAGTGGATGGATTGCTATGCTAATTTAACGATGCCATATGTTTTTCCTCTGACTCAATTTCATTGTGTGGAGTGCCAGACTGAGTCAAACCTATTTCAGTGAGAGAAATTGTTGGCTATGGCGCAAGGAACTTTTTTCTCTCTTTCAATGGAATATGTATTTACTGTCATTTCTAACTGCAAAATCAAAAGGAACCGTGTGATCATGCAATATAGAGAGCTGGTTTAGCATCTATAAGAGCTTGCTGCTTCTGTGTTTCCACCCTCCTTTGCAATGCTAGTACAGGCTGTAAAGCCAAGTAAAGGGACAAAATAGATATTCTGAGATTTGCATCTTCAGTGGACTTGCACTTTTCGGATGCCAGGTAATTTACTTCTGAGCCTCTCAGTGTGCAACCAGCATTTTTCAAGCCCTCTTTACGATTGATCTGCTTTATCCAGGTTTCAGATTTGCATAGTTTGAATACCTCAACAACCTTCTTAGTAAAAGGAAAAACTCTTTTGTAACCTGAACTTGAACTGGGATTGCAATTCTGGAAGGTTACATGAAAAATACTGAATCTTCACTGTCTCCGTAAGGAAAAGCTCTGATGTTGCTCATCACAGGCTAAAGACGGATAACTAGAAAGACTTAGGAAGTAACAGTGATTAACGTCCTGCGATTCGAATATGCGTGCTATAAGACTAATATAACTCTCTGAAGAGAATGGGCACAGCCCCCTTACTTCAGAGGAACTGTCAGATTTGGGAAAGCCTGTAAAACTAAGCAGGGATTCCAGCTGCCTGGAGTCTGTAACCTGGCTAAAGGCGGGGAACAATGATTGCCTGTTTTGTGGCACCTCTGATGCAGAGGTGATAAAGCTGTTCCATGTTCGATGCCAAGAATACTTGGCTGTGTCACTCCATGTACTCTTCCTTCTGAACGGGCGAGAGAATACAGCTTCTGTTGGCTACAAAAAGAAAAAAAAGACAAAAGATTTCATGTATGAGCGCGTAGACATGTGTTAATATATTTGTCCTTGTGCAAATCTTCTGTTTGCCAAGCAAAACCAAAAGTATCCTGGGATAGTAATAAAATAAAAATGTTGTTGTGGGAGGGTGGTGATCTCGGCTCGTCCCTGCTCTCGTGCTCCTGAGGACGCACCGGTGTCTGTCGGGAGCAGCTTTACCCCGGCTGGGACGGGTGCTGACTCGAGTCTGTTGTCACACTGTGCTCTCGTGGGAGCTTTGGTCACTGCAGTAACAAAGGCTGGATTTCTGCCATCGTACTAGTGCTGAGGATCTCTGTCTATTGATTTGCAATAACTCGTGTGCGCAAAGGTTTCCTTAGACTCTAAGGAGTTATCTCAACTTTAAGAGAGAGAAGAATGCTTAAATACAGCAAAGTGAAGCAGTAGTGCACAGGGCAGTTAGTAACGCGATGTTCCTTTTGGTCTAACGTTACCATTGCTTATTGGGAAAGTAAGTATTTGTTTCAGAGTTCTGTGCTGTATTGTGAGAAAAATCCATTAAGATGAGCGTGATCTTTGAAGAGAGATTGCCTCAGCTGTCAAAGGATATTTGGCTCAGTTTTAAACTATAGAATTTGAAAACTTGATAGAGAAAATCCTACGCTGTGGCAGGTCTAATTTGTCATCAGAATTTAATAAACTGTATAATTTTGTAGCACGGTTTAAATTCTTTTTATTTGTCCTCCTGATTTGTAAGGCTTTAGACATACCTTTAATTGCTACACGTATATATGTATATACACATATATGTATGTACACACACGTATATATACAGTGATATACATTTCTGCAAAAAAATGAAGAAGGCCAAAGCAAGACATGTTTCTTTTCTGGCAAGTTGGTGAGGTGCTACAGAGAGGCACGATATGGTTAAGAGGCATACGAAAACTATGAACTAGTCACTGCTACACAACCATTCAATAGTTGTTATGTGGCTGCTTTCAGTGAATACAGAGGACTATGTGTTTTGAAAAAAAGAAGACTCGGGGCTTCGGATATCTTTACTGAACTTCAATCAGCCGTTAAAAAATTACCATTTTTTCCCCATTATTTTAATACCGGAGTTGTATGTCATTTTTGCTCTTGCAGCGCTGCAAGCTGTTTGTGGCTACGTGGCTTCAGTAACAAACTGAATCTCACAGGTCTAAGGAAGGAAACCTTCCCCCCCGCCGACTTCAGGATGTCTAATCCAAGTGCCTGGTAAATCGTGGTGATTCACAGTTACCTCTTAGAAGTTTTGCTCTCTGAGTTTATCTGTACCTTTGTGAAAGGAAATTAAGGGAAAAATACATGCTACAAAAACAATAAGGTGCACTGATAATGGCCGGTTTAGTGAGATGAAAGTGCCTTCTCTGGAGGTCTGGAGAGGTTAACTACAAAATTTAGTCGTATTGAGCTCAGCCTAATATCAGCTGCACCATATAACTTATTTTCATTCCTTATTGGTATATATCTAATCCATGCTTTTTGCTTATACTTTTTTTTTATATTAATCTGTTTTACATGTATCTTACCTAGCTTTATACCTTGCAGTTAGCAGCAGACTGATTTAGCTGCAAAATGCAGCTGATTAGATAAAACGTGCAACGGACTTCCTTTCTTTCCACGGTCGACTTGTGTGGATAGAGATGCGAACGTGTGCTGGATATTGAAGAAGATATAAACAGAGTCTTTGTTTTTCAGGCTCCAGTACTTCCCGTGTGGTGTGAGCTAGACTTCAGCTTTCTACCTGTCTCCTTCTCCAGGGTTCGATGCCTACTTTACCTCCCGCACCCTGGAGAACAACAGAAGGAACGTGTGGTTTGCAGAGTACTGGGAAGAGAACTTCAACTGCAAGTTAACCATCAGTGGGTCAAAGAAGGAGGACACAGACCGTAAATGCACAGGTAACTTCAGTCACTTCACCCTCCTCGTGCTGCTGGACGTGGGCTGCGGTGGAATGACTGCACAGCTGATGTAAGGAAGCTTGGCTGGGGACAGATTGAAAAAATAAATTGAATTTTTGTAGGTTGTAGAGAAAATGGAACAGCAGCATCAGCCTTGCAGGACAAGAGAAGTAGATGGAAAGAGTAAAAAAATACGTTCTTCTATTTCTTCCTTTTTCTGGCTGTCCATCCAGGAGGAAAATCAATATTTTCCCTGGGACCCAGAAGTATTTTTGTTTGAGTGCAGGGTGGCTTGGGGGTCTTTTGTGAGTTTGTTTTAGATGGAGAATATTTCCACAACCTGTGCCTTGTCACCCACCCGCAAATCACAAACTGGCCACCTACTGTGTCAAAGCACCATCTGCCCACGGTCGTATAGTAACCCTGTGCGTTTGAATTTAACTTTTGAGGGAAATGCACCTGTAGGAAAGTATTAGCACAGAGGGAAATGTTTTCATTTTAGGTAGCACAAAATTGTGGATCAGATTTTTGTTCTCACTAATGTTATTTCAGAAATTAGGGTTAAATAAATTTTTGCAGCCTCAAGTCAGTAACACAGAAAACACACTGTCTGAGTTCGACTGAGGTTCCTGAGCTTTAGTAGCGTCTTGTTTGACCTCTGGTATTTCCTGGTGGCTGACCGATTCACGCCTCTCTTCCTTTTATGAGGTACTGCCCACCATTTGAAATATCCTATTTTCCAAGAATTCCTGTTTCTGATCACATGGAGATTCAAGGAATTATTTTTAGTTACAGAGATGCCCAGGTAATGGAGGGGGTAATTTCACTTTTAGCTGAGTTATGCGCTTCTCAGCAGAACCACCGTCATGACGCGGGGTGATACAGTTCATTAATCTTGAAGATTTTATTTTGAAAGGAAAACATGGGTGAGACGTGTGTTCTTGGAATCATTCAGACGTGGGCCTGACCAAGTGCTACCAGACGATCCATAGGGACAGTAGGAGCATTGCCAGTTTAATGATCTTCTGATGAATTAAGGTATTAGATTGAGGGTACCTGTCTAGAAAAAATATTTCTAAAACTCAGAAATGTAGGGAGTCTGCCCTCAAACTGCCAGGTCCCTAGTGAGTCTGTGTTTGCGGCGTGAACGTCTGTCGTGTGGGGTTGGGGCATTTGCTCGGGGCTTAAAATGCAGTGGATCAGCCTCAGCCAGAACGTATCTCCTGTGATACAGCCGGTAAAGCTCACAACGCTGTCTGACGTCCACCTTGCCCTCGCTTCCCTGTGCCTTTCCTTCCCTCTCCTTTTAATTTTTCACAGCAGCAGTTTAAATGTGTTATGTTGAATAATTGCCTTGAATTTTGATCAAAGGGAATTAGTTCATAGGAGGATATGTTTTACTTTGATTGAAAATTGATGAAAACTTCCCGTATTTCATATCATCTGCTTTTGGTTTCAATTCATGGATGGGAGTAGGAGTGTTGTGCGTAGAAACAGTGCAGTTACTGCTGGGAATACATTGCTGTTAAATCTGGCACTTGGAATGCCCCCCAAAGGCTGGAATTTAACTAAAAATTGCTAAAAGATCTTTAGGATAACTTCTAAAAGTGTCTTATCACCCTTATTGTTTATGCTATTACCTTATTACAATTGCTCACAGCCTGTGCTTTCTGATGAGAACGTAAAAATGGTGTTCTGCCTTCCCTCGGCGTAGATTCAGCAGAAACATTTATTTTCGATGGCTAACTTACCCTATCGAACTGAAATACCGCATTATAGCTCGATATTGTACCAAATGACGTGCCCTGACATCTTCCTTCCTTCTTCTACAAACTGAAGTAAATTGTGCATCAGAAAAAGCATTAGCTTTGAATTATATTGCTAGTATGAGAGTCTTAATGTCCCACTGATGTAATAATATTATGAATGATCATCATTATTTTAAAATTTGATTGGTAATTTGTAATGCAGCGAGGTACTAGGCTACAGGCCATCGGTTTCTGACAGCAATAGTGCTCCTGAGCACCGGCATGAGGTGTGGGAGGCTCATGCTGCAAATCAAGATGCTTCATGTAGCAGGGAGCAGCTCAGTGCTCGTGGCCACAGACTGCGATCGAGAAGAAAAACTTCTCCGAGGTGGCACCCTTTGGGCAACTTACCTTTTCATATCACAACTTTCTGAAACATTGCTATATGCAGAACTTCTACGTTAATGTCATTTATATTTAGTTAAGCATGAAAAATTTTCCCTGATTGGGATGGTTAAGCTGTAGAATGAGAAAATGAAAATACATTTAGCCCACCCCACCTTATTTCTAGATAAGATTAAATACAAGACATTACTGTAATAATGCTCTTTCTAGCGATTGACTTATTTTGGCACGGTTCAGGGCATGATCCAGTGCTGCTAAGTTGTACTGCTGCCAAGGACACCTATATTGTTGTGCAGATGACTTCTGCTGGGATGCAGGCCGCTTCAAAGGGGTACGTACCCATACGGCAGAAACAGCCGAGTGCCTCGCTTTTCCCCAGAGGAGAGAGGGATTGGTTCCTTGTGCACAAGTGGTGCAACTTCATTCAGGTGCTGCCTTCTGTGCTTGCCCAGGCCCTGGAGTTGCTGCCTCTCTAGGCTACAGGCCATCGGTTTCTGACAGCAATAGTGCTCCTGAGCACCGGCATGAGGTGTGGGAGGCTCATGCTGCAAATCAAGATGCTTCATGTAGCAGGGAGCAGCTCAGTGCTCGTGGCCACAGACTGCGATCGAGAAGAAAAACTTCTCCGAGGTGGCACCCTTTGGGCAACTTACCTTTTCATATCACAACTTTCTGAAACATTGCTATATGCAGAACTTCTACATTAATGTCATTTATATTTAGTTAAGCATGAAAAATTTTCCCTGATTGGGATGGTTAAGCTGTAGAATGAGAAAATGAAAATACATTTAGCCCACCCCACCTTATTTCTAGATAAGATTAAATACAAGACATTACTGTAATTAATAATGCTGTTTCTAGCGATTGACTTATTTTGGCACGGTTCAGGGCATGATCCAGTGCTGCTAAGTTGTACTGCTGCCAAGGACACCTATATTGTTGTGCAGATGACTTCTGCTGGGATGCAGGCCGCTTCAAAGGGGTACGTACCCATACGGCAGAAACAGCCGAGTGCCTCGCTTTTCCCCAGAGGAGAGAGGGATTGGTTCCTTGTGCACAAGTGGTGCAACTTCATTCAGGTGCTGCCTTCTGTGCTTGCCCAGGCCCTGGAGTTGCTGCCTCTACCCTTGAGGGATGCTGTGGTTTGCTTTTGAGGATGCTTCATGAAACTGTATGGGGAATCTAATGTAATCACTGAAACAGCAAGACAGTAACGAGCATTGGGGTTAGACAGTTCATTGTTTTACCTGCTGCTTACATTTAAGAATATTAGAGAGATTCACTTCAGTCGTAACAGGCCATGTCAAGTTAATGTAGGAATATTTTTGGAAAAAAATAGTTTGCAGTACCATGCATTATGGTAAAAATTTCCTATAAAAATAGGAAAGGATTAACAGAAGAGAACAACTGTCTTTGTAGAAGAGAGTAGTACTGTAGTTCATAGCTGTGATTCTGCAAAGGGAGCCGTGCTGAATGCTCTGGCCACATCACGTTACGTGCAGAGATGGGGTCTGGGCTTTGGTTGTGAGCTCAACTGAAGATGTTTTCCTGTACAAAACCACGTTGTACTAATACTGCCAGTGCCGTGAGATTTAGGGAGTTAGAATTAACAGATGATAAACCAAGGTTTTTGTGTATATATGTCATGAACCAGGTTGTTCATAAGTTTCAGAGTGATTACTGAAATCCAATATACAGTGCTGAATCTTTAATGGTATTGCACTGTACCACCTCCGTGCAGACAGCCGGTTTGCCGTGTGCCTGCAGGTTGCTCTGCTAACAGCAAGCATCAGCGTGGTCGCCCCGTGGGTGCTCCCGGTTCCAACAGTAACATCTCCACCTGTAGGTATGGAATATTTCCCGCTCCATCAGAAGCTCCTGCACTCACCTGTGGCAGAGAGAGGTGTACGCCAAAGAGAAATGCAAGTACTTTGAACACACAGAGGCATTCGCTATACCAAGAGCGCCTGTGATTTTAATGACCTGCCTCCTTGGCGTGTAACACTGCCTGAAAAGGAAATTGCAACACTTGACTGTTTTCACTTATTAAACATAGCTTTTAATTCAGATAGCCTTACACTCAAGGAGACTTAATGAAGTGATATAAGGGTGATGTCACCTTGGATGTCATTTATCAGAATGTAGATTACTCAGAGAGCTTTTCTAATTATCTGCAAGTGTAATCAGTCTGAAGGTACAGCCCAGATGATGGCTCAAGCAATGACTTGCTCTAAAGAAAATGCTGGGAGAAAGCTCCCTGCAAGCTGAAGTAACAGAAATTTAGCAAAAGGGTTTGTAAAAGAGGGACTGTTGTGCTTAGAATTTAAATTGCAACAGGAGAAAAATGCCTCAAAGGGACCCAGATGCACCTTCCTGGGTGGTGTGGAGGCTTTAGAGGGGAGCAGGCAGGAGCAGTGTCAGGACTCCCCTGAATCCTCCCTGCGCACAGTGCACTGAGGAGCATCTCGTGCAGCGTTGTTGTGAGCAAATTCACATGCCGTGTCGAGTGAACTCCTAAACCCACCCGTCCTGGGGCATCTCTGAGCCCTGGCCTTTGTCAGGTCCCCATGGAATGCCAGAGGAAGAGGAGGGGGCATGGTGGAGGGATGATGCTGTGAGGGGGCTTGCCCCATCAGCAGGATCTTACTGGGCGAAGATTTGGTGGCTCAGAGGTGCCAAATCCCTTTTAAAACGTAAGGAGTGTCAATCGGGAAAGGCTATTCTAAGGACTGAGTTTATCTCATCTGGAAATGTTACGAGGTAGGATTAAAAGTCAATGAAGGACAGAGGTGTCTTGGGTAAAAATAATAATAAAGTCAGTAATTTGAGGATGTGTATATACATGCATACTTGCTTCTAAAGCTGGGGAGAGAATACCTCGTGCTCTGATGTGCATCAGAGACTTGATACCAGATTGGTGAACGTCCTGCCTTGCATCTCGGTGTGCTTTGGTTACAACTGTTGCTCAGGGAGGGGAGAAAAGGTCAGATTTCCAGGAGAAATCTGGAGAAGGTTAAAGTAGCAAAGGGATAGTTGTAAAATATAAACATCTAGGATAATAAAGCTGTGCCGCGTGTGCCACACCTTCAGAATTTCCTGTAGCTGCTTTTTGTATGAGGGGATTTGCCCTTTGAAGGGGAAGATGCAGTACAGAGTGCTGAGAGCTACGCTCGGTCTGGGTTGTCTCAAAACAAATGGTGGTTCTGAGAAATGTATCATGTATCCAAAATGCTGGAAGCCCAAGTCTGGATACCCAGGATTTGGCATGTCACCCCAAATGTGGCACTGCACTGTTTCATGACCATGGAAAGGGAGGGAAGACAGCCCAGATAATTTTGGCATACCATTTAATTATCTGTGGTTTGGTTTAAAACGATACCAGTAGCTGGGATTTCTTTGGGGGGCGGGGGGATAAGGAAGCGAATAGCTATATCTTGTCTTTTTTTCCACCAGCAGTCAAGATGGCTTGTACTATGAAGCCATACGTTAGGGAAAAAAATAATGAGAAACAGAAGATGTAGCGAATAGCAGAGCCTGAGGATATCAGTATATTATTTATAATTTGACTACAAAAAGTGATCTAGTGCATTAATAGATTAGCAAAGTGAAATTTACTATGGAAAGAAAAATAATTTTCAAAATGCTATCAAAATTCTTCATCTCAGGAAAAAATAAATTGTCTGAGATGTTTCAAGCAACTTAATAGCAGATGGCCAATATCTAAAGCATTTTTTTAAACAAATGCCAGGAGCCATGGTGTGCGTGATTCACTTTTTATGAGAACAGCTTTATGGTATTCATTAAGATGAATATCTATTGGACTTGAGGGTGTCAGAAGACCTTAACTGTTCACAGTGCCATATAAATCATGTCAGGAAGAGGGGCTAAATTTAGACTGATTCCCACTGCCAGTGTTGAGGGCTGTGAGTGCAGAAGGTGCTCCATCTCCAGCACTGCTCAAGGTTCACGATGGCAGGTTTATACAAACGATGTAAGGGCGAAACCGAAGCTCCATCAGAAAGCTGCCCGGTATTCGCAGGCAGCAGCAGGGCTGCACCGTCAGCTGCTCCCGGCTCTTCTCAGCACCCTCTTCCTATTCGTGATAAGGGTTGTGGATATCACTGCATCTGTCCTGCAGCAAATATCAACAATTCCTCAGAAAAAGCAGGTTTAGGAGGGTCCAAACCATCCACCGTACATTTTTCTTTTGTCCAAGAATCTGCAGCTTGAAAAACCTGCTCTCTTGTTGCCGGTGTGCTCAACGTGAGCGTTACCTTGAAATGCCTTTCCAAAGCTGCACAGGGGCTGAGTGGCGCAGTCAGGTCTGTTTAGTTAGCCGTCAATTTCTTGTGCATCAAGATGAATTTTTTCTGCAGCTGTGCTTCATGAAGGTGGGGGAACCTTGTTATCTCCGTGTATAACGCAAAGACAAGTTGACTGACTTGTAAGCTCTGTGATTGAGCAGCTAAGACTGTAGAGGTCCAGGCTGTGTTGCTATCCCTCTTACTATTTTTTTTTTACAGAACAAGTTTAAAAAAAAAACAAAGCAGGGGGTTTTTTTTGTTTGTTTTTTTCCCAAATCTTGGCCAATGATATTAGATCTCTCTACCCGACCAAGTCCTTTTGTTAATGCCCACTCTCGTCACCTATAAGAAGTCCTGCCTAGCCACTACCTAAACTGTAGTCTAGTCCTAAGCAGTGGTTAGCAAGGTGCTGACGTACAGAAATACTTAACATAAGGCTGGCTGTCATTAATCCTGTACACAAATTGTAAAATAATTTGCTTTAGGTCAAATACTCGGCTCGGATACCCTTTGTCAGCTGCCACTGGACACAGCAGGATTTGCATGCCTGTGACTCTGGGTGGATTTTTGCCCAAGATTTTGTGGTGTGTGATTGATGACACAGGCAGGAACAAAAAAGCTTTTGGTTAGCTCTTGTTACAGAGATTGCTCTGTGCATTTTCTCCTCCAGGCTCCGAGATATGAAATGTGTGTTAATGCATGTGTGTGAAAGTATATAATATTTCAGTGCAGAAAGGGTAAAAACTAAAATTTATCTTCTTTTGCTTGCCCTGCAAGCTACGAATAAGGTTAAAGGGCAGACCGGGATGGGAAATTTATCTTCTCAATTACATCCTGTGCTCTGATGCAGGTAAATAAGTGGTCTAGGTAGTTGTTTTCCTGCTTTGCTAGTATGACCTGCCTCTTCCTCCCTTCTTTCTCAGGACACCTACATAATGTTTCCTTGCTCGTGAGTGGCTGATCTGTATTTTTGTAACGTGTTTCCGTTGACAACTTCTGCTTTTTCTTTTCTTTCTGATGGTGATTGTCTTTCACGTTGTCTGTGATCTTGGTTATAGGCTCCTTCTCAAATTGCAATGTTCAAAGGGGGGGGGGAAATCCAAGACACATCTCATGAATGAAACAATATGCTCTCCAATAAACTGCTTTTTACCAAGTCCAGCTCATCTTTGGACAACTCCTCTAACTTCTCTGGGCCAATACAGCTATAGCTGTAGCTCGGAGACACTAAGACTTACATGAGGATGCATGGTTAGCCAATGTTTGGCTTAAGTTTGAAACCCAGGATTTCAGTTCTCTGTTCTTTTACTGGATTTCATTGCATCTTATTTTGTAAATATTTCAACGATCTTCAGACTGCCTAAACATATCAACGCTGACACCCATGAGAAAGAAAAGTCGACTTTTTTTTCTGAAAAATGTGATGTGCACAAGTTTAGGAGCAAATGAGCCATGTTATGCACTAGCTTGCAAGTTGACTGGCTACGTGCAACTCTTTCTAAACAAAATATTTTCCATATAATATCAAATTGTCCAAGTATGCATTGTAGCTTAATGAACTCTATGCTTTCATTTCAGAAAGTTAATCTCATTTAGCGTCATAGTACTTCAAAATATATATACCTGAAATGCTTAAAAGAACCCTGCAATGGTTGGTTCAACCAACGTTAAACCAACCTTGAAGAGTTTATTCTTAAGGTAAACTAGTTTTATGGATTTCTAAACTCTATTGTCTTTCAGAAATACATTTCTTAGAATCGTTTATATTTCTAGATTGCCAAGGTGATTTGCCAACAAAGCCTCGTGATTCAATGACTGTCGTCTTGCTGTTTATGTACATAGTCTTCTATTTGCAAACTGCATTTTCACCCAAGTGTTCAAATATAAAGATAGCTCCAGTTTAGGCCTTCTAGTCTTTAAAAAGTTGTTCTTCTATACATTTGTTTGATCACTGGCTTCACTGGCAATTATTGCTACAGGAAGCTTTCTTCATTTGCGTGTTGGCAATATAAAGCTGTGAAGTGTCCGTGACTTACATCAGTGTCGGCTAGCCTGGTGCCGCCTCTTTTTCTTTTTTTTTACACTGTAGTACTTCAGCATTGGAATACAAATGAGACCTATTACATATGTTTTAATAGGAATGTTGAATGAACAGAAAACATCTCAGGTAAGAAAATTAGATCAGTTTTCTAATCTAAAATCTATTCCCTTAGATACACATACACACCTGAGAACAGAAAATGTTACAGTGTGTTGAATCAGTGTAACTGAGAAAAAAAAAAATCATTGCCTGACAGATGGAAGTGGATGTAGCATCACAAAACTCATTGCATCAAGGCCTTCTGTAAACTGCTGAATTATAATTATTATTATTTTGATCCTTACTATGTAATATTGTTATTTCTGGTATTGGAATAACACATTTTCAGTAGGACTTTCTGCTGCACTATGCTCCTTTTGGTTTTTACTTTAATACTTATGAATGAAGACCAGTTACAGTACAGGAAATTTTTCTGCTCTCCTAGATGAAGAATACGTTGTAAGGCATTGTGAGAGCCTGGTTTCCAAAGTTTGATTAGAGAGTATTAGCTGATTAGGCATAGTTAAAGCTGACTACATCTGCTTTCTGTGGGTTTTGGTGGTGTTACAGAGTCACTCAGTACAGCTGTATCTCTGTCTCTGTATCGTTGCAGATATCTGACTGGGTCAAGCGTATACCAACTTAAGAAAAAAAGCATTTCTATTTAAAAAAGGCTTTTCTGCTTGTTACTGACATAGAACAATTGGCCTGATTTCCAAATTTGTTGTGCAAAATGAAGTTATCTCTCATCAGAGTTGCAGGAGGCTGCAGAGCTATGCTGACGCTGAAGGTTGCAGAGAAGATTAGGGAGAGGTTTCTTTAGCCATTAGAAATTAGGGAGGTGGGTGCTCTGCCCCTCCTGGGCTGTGCTGCTGCCCTGACTCTGCCAGCTCGCCGTAGCCTGAAGGAGATGCTGTTTAGGCTGAAGTTTTACCCTAGCACAGAAGGATGTTCTTGTATGGTTAGCAGTAGGGACTTGAAAGTTCATCTGCTTTCCCCAGGAAAATCCATGGGGATCGGATTGATGGCCTTGAGATAGAGGCTTTTGTCTATAATGAGATCTTCTGAATTAGGATGGGCTGGATAGATGGCTGTAACAACATAGCTCTATTATTGGATCTTGTATTTCTTTGTAAAATGACAATACATGGATTATATTGCAAGGAGGCCTGATTGTCATACTCTGTTCAAATTACAATATTTACTCTAGCATATTGTTGTTTTTTCTCAAGCTCTAGTACTCAGCTACTTTCAAGTAAAGAGTTTATTTGGAGAAGCCTTCAGACTTTACACCTCCTGTGTGTACAGCAGTCTATACCATGAGTGAATATCCAAGGAGTGATAGCTCTGATCTTATTTTGGAGAGCCCTGGACGTATGTACTTGTCTGTTAAAGATGGATCCATTTGTTTTGTGCTATTGTGCATGTTTCTGGAGCACCATGAGTACAGCCGTTGCAGCTGCACAGGCTGAGCTCTCTGCACTGTGTGTAGCTGGAGGAAGCTTCAGTGTCGTTATGAAATAGCATATATGGGCACTTACACTGTTATAGACTAATAATTGTAGCTGTTGCATCATGGATGTCTCTTTGCTCCCAGGCATCAGGTTTCTAATGATGCTAAATATGCTGGAGATGGATGAAGAGTATATATTTTTCTGTCAGCACTTAACCAGCTGCTGAATTCTAACTTGTACAAATAATAGCTGCTTGTTTGATACTGTGAGCATTCTGCAATCTTTAAATTAAATCTCTTGTTAATGATGACTATCAACGGGTTCTCAGCAGTACTATTATGTAAGTTTCTGAAGGATTAAACACATTTTCAAAGGAACTGAACCAATGTCTGAATTCATCTAATGTAAGCACCAATGAAGTGAGATTTTGATGTCTGTCTGTCTGAATTATATGCCATAAAAATTGTCCTTGTAACACTATTTATACATCATAACATCTCCCCTACATTATGTGATGATCAACGACGAGTCCAGAAAAATCAACTGAAGGAGAGATGTTGAGAAAACATAATGTGAAAACCAATGTTGTCAGCTCCTTTTCCATACAAGGAGGTGTTAAGCATCGCCTTTAAGGAGATGCAAAAAGTGTGACCAGGAGCTCTTAAACTTGCATTTCATTTCTATGTCATCTGAAGGAGACTGTACAAGAGGACTTCTTTCTCTGTATTCTCACTGCTCTGGGTTTGGGGCTTTTTTCCCCTCTCTTTGTTGTAGTATTTTTCTCTTGTGAAGATTTGCCTGAAGCAAGAGACCTAGCTGCTCAGTCTCTTAGGAATCATGATGATGGGCACTTGAGAGTCTAGTAGGAAGTGAGGTTAAATTATTTGTCATCACCTTCTAATAGATCTTTTGGAAGCAAAAAATGCTCATGTCAATAAATTGCCTTTGTGTTTCATCCTTCTCCTGACATCCCAAGGTACTCCATTTCAAATCCATGGTACAAAAGTGCATTCTCTTGAAATCACTTTGTGTGCATGTGTCTCGGGTGTCAGCTACTTCATTGCTGAAGAAAATCATGTTAGTGCATGGCTCCTGAAGATCACCAAGTTAAAAAAAAAAAAAGCAACCTTTAAAGAACAGGGGCATGTGAGAAGAGCAGAAGACTCGCACATCACAGTGCAAATGGGGTTTATGTTTACCTTCTGTGCTTTTTGGTGTCTTCTGACAGCATGGAGGGTTGCATGGTTTCTTGCTGCACCCAACACGTGAGTTCACCTGTTGGTTCTTTTGCACCAAGCTTCGCTCCCCTGAGACCCCCACGATGTCCTAACATGGCTGAGCTGGGGGTTGAAGACTGCCCCTTTGCCAGGAGGTGCACACAGCACCGGTATTGCTGCTTTTAACTGTAAGAAGCTAATGACGTCTGTGGGTTTCTTTCTCTTCCAGGAATAATTAATGGGTGTATACAAATTCAATTATATGTACAGGAGCTATTCCTGAAGCACACGGCAAAACTTTCTGCTTAGCTTCTTCAGCTAAACCAAAGAGGGAAAATATTTGCCACACTAATGTTGAAGTTGGAATTAAAATTGTGCCCATCGCTTAGGTTTACCCCTGTCTGAAAATGGACTTTGGGCCTGATCTGCTGCTTACTAGGTTACTTCTGACGGTAGTTTGATGTAAACTAGAGGGAACACTCTCTTCAGTCAGGCCCACGCTCTGTTCAGTCAGGCCCATGAATTTGGATATTTTTTATTTTTAGTGTTGAAGTCTGAAGACTATTTGACATATGTAAAATATGGCAATTGCTTTGCAGATTCTTTGCTAGTTCAAATTTGGGCTAAACGTCTAATTGCAATAGTCTCTTTAAAAGGTAACTCAAGCTATGTTTATATGAAGGATAGCACACTCTTGCTCTAATTGTATAATTTCATGCATGTTTTCTGGGTGGGAAGTTACATTTGACTCCATACCTTGACTTTACTGTAAAATTCTCGATGTTTAATACTCAACTAAATGGTTGTTTTCTGTAGAGAAAAGCATTCTTGTCACTGGAAATTCCGTTAAGTTTTTCAAATCTTTATTATTTTCATACTTGGACACTGTTAACATTGTTCTTGGGTTTTTTAAGTGGATTTTGCTCAGGTTCCTTTCACAGATATCTTCACTGTTAAAGGTTTTCTTTCTGCTGTGCATTTGGCCAGCCATGCTTCTGGAATTTAATATGCCTAATCAATATTGTTTGTGTGCAGCATTTCAATCCCAGATTCGCATCCCTTGGCATGCATTTCTGTTGCATTGCTAATTTGGTTATGTAGCTGAGCTGAAACCACTTAAAAGCATTTTCCTTGTCAGGGCCTGGAAATGTAATAAAGTCTGTAATCAATGAGAGGGGAGTGAAATAATGAAAAGGACAGTACGTGGATCTTCACAGTCTGGAAGCTCTCTTACCCTGCTGAATTATTTGCAGGATTTCAATGTTTCCAGTGTAGATGAGATTTAAAATTGAGGGGCTTTCGTAGAGGGTATCTCAAACATAATTCATAGGCTGAGCGGATCAGACGTCAATGGTACAGTTTGGTAATTAGGGAGAGAAACAAAAGAGGGGGGAAAAATGTAGATAATTAAATATGCTCATATAGGGGGGTTATATCTTTGCTTATCTACAAGCAAATCACTTGTGGTGGACGTATTTAGACATTCTTTGTGCTTGTAGAATTTCTGTAAGAAGGTGGTGATCTCTCTGTCCTTATTCATAATTCTGGTCCACCACCTCTCTGCTCGAAGAAAAAGGATTGTTCTGGACTGATGGGTATTTGGTGACATAGGTCAGTTCCTCTTCTGTGTGTCTAATCTTTCAATGAATCAAATATAGAAAATATGCTGCTATAGTGCAGAAATCATAGAAAGTTTTTTTTTGTCTTAACTTGTTACCAATCAACAAGGTTTAATTGAAGTCATTGGGTGTTAACTACACCCTCACTGTTGGATTGGGAGCCGTATTGTTGGACTGTATACAGTGTGTATATATGTACACTGCTTATGTATGCAAAAGTGTGTATATATTTTATCTATATTTCTAAATAAATCCTATATTAATATATTATAATCAATATATTTCTATAAATATATTTATTAATTACAATATATTTAATATTTATACTTTAAATATACATTTAATATTTAAATATTTGTATGTAATATATACATTTATTGAGAGAGAGAGAGCATGATGTATGTGTATTTATAGAAAGAGCTGCCAGCACCAGAACTGTGTGAACTCTCTAGATGAAGCCACCTTGAGGGTAGGAGAAGGGGTGAGACGTATGAGCAGAATTTACTGCAAACTGTCTGGATCACTTTGCCAAGCGTGACTTGCGGGAGGGGACTGCAGCTCCACTGTGCCTTTCTTTTACGAGCCGAAAAAAAACTTGAAAAACTTTGCTCATAGGCTGGCTAGAAAATGATTCAGCTTGATACGCAGTGCCCCAAGGGAAGTCAGGCTGGAGAAGACCAGGGCTGCTCCCTGATGACGACTTTCTGCAAGCCCAGTGCTGCCGTGGAGGGAGGAGGCTCGGGCTGGCTCTGGACAACGGGGTCTGGTGCCGGTAAAGCTGCCGTTCATTAGCGCGGGAGGGAGAGATACAAACGTGTTAGCTGAGCAGCAACAGGAGAACGGGCTTCTTGCCTCTGTTAAAAATCATTAGTTCTCACAGTCATTAACAACTTGACTTCCTTTCCTTATTGGTATCAACCAGCTAATTTAAATTCACTCATCCCTATTTCTAATTAAGGATGTTAACAAAGGGATTTTCCCCGCTTGTATCCTCCAACCGAGCATTTACTTTGATTGGAGGTCTCTCAAACATTTGCAAGAGATGACTCTGAGGGCTGGTTTCTTGGAGCTCCTGGCAGTACCCAGACCTGCAGGTACTGCAGAAAGGTGATCAAGACCGACGTGAGGTTAGAAAGAAGTGTGGTGCTGCAGGTGGAACAAGTGGGATGTGGTGTTGCCACCCTTGGAAAATATAGATTGCACTTCTGCTGCTTTCATTGATGCAGCTCAGAACACTTCACAAGCAGTAATTATGTTTCATGAAACCCTTCTGAGATAGGTAAGTATAATCACACATTTTGCAGCTGGACAGATTGAATCATGCAGGTGTTACTTGGCCAAGGTGAAACAAGAAGTTAGTGGACAATTTCAGAAAAAAAAATAAACCAAAGATTCCTGATTCTTAACCTGTTGTGCCTTGCTTTAAGCTCTGAAAATACTGTTTGGTTTGCTGCTTAATTGCAGAGGCACCCAGTTACCGGTTCACACAACCATAAAAGCAAGAAGGCCACCTTATTGCCTGGTTTTACAGTCACGTTGCCAGGTTACATATTCATCTCAAGTCTGAGAGGGAGGGAATAGTTAAGGCACGAACCTACCACATAAAATATTTAGATTCACCTTCTTTGTCACTGCTATTGAGTTCTTTTGGCTCTTTGTGGTTTAATTTCTGTGTTCCAATTTTCCATCTGCAGAGTGCCTCCCTTCTCTCAGACTTTTTATGCCTTGGCCTGTTGGATGAGAGGATCTCTGAGGCAGAGGGTTTGTAGTTTCTAACACGCTGGGCGCTGCAGCGATCAAGGAATGACTTTCAAAACACTGCATTCCCCCCGTTGCAGTTAGGATGACATTAAGCGTTTGGATTCCTTAAGTTCTTGCCTGCTAAAATATTGTAAAGGCAATCAGTAGATTCTGAAGGACATTTCAGTCTCTGCAGGTTGGAGGGAAGGGGGGTGCATAGTTAATGCAAACATACTGAGCTTCCCGAGGTGGCGTTAATAGCAGGCATGTTCGCTCAATTCTCTGGAGTGCCCCTTCAGTTGCGTCTGAAGTGATTCTTTCTTCCCTCAACCTGGCTCTGTCTTTCAATTAGAGACTGGGATTTGCAACAGAAGAAACCGTCAGACTTTAAAGTACCAGCTGTGCTTTATTTTAAGTGCTTTCTTCTTTCAAAGACATAGTTTGGGAGCATACGGAGCCTGGTGTTTTCTCGCTAGCATGGTCCCTGTAGATTAGAGTTTCAAGTCTGTGATTATGGTAGAATTTGTTTCTCTGGATTAGGGTAGAATAACGTGCAAGAAGAAGTATTGATGATTCTACTATCAAGAAAGGAGGTTTGTTTTGGTTTTAATTAGTAAAACCATAACTCAAAGTATTTTATTGTATTGACTAAAACATGTAGTTCTTTAAATGTGCTCTGAGAGGATTCATTTGTATTTGATCTCAGGAAAATACTGTTCCTTACTGTCCTTCTGTGTGTGTGTGTTTGTTTTTGACGTGCAGGACAGGAGAGAATTGGCAAAGACTCCCACTATGAGCAGGAGGGGAAGGTCCAGTTTGTGATCGATGCTGTGTACGCCATGGCACACGCGCTCCACCACATGAACAAGGACCTCTGTGCCGACTACCCGGGGGTCTGCCCCGAGATGGAGCACGCGGGAGGCAAAAAGCTGCTCAAGTACATACGCAGCGTTAACTTCAACGGTGAGCTGAGACTGCTTCTTCAGTAGCATATTTACTCCTGTGGCTTTTTTCCATTTAATTTTGAATTTTTTTCATTCAATGCAGATCAAGACTTTTTTTTAATTATTGTTTCTCTAGAGTTTGTGGCAGATGAGCATGTTATTTATTAACTTGCCTTGTTTTAGCCAAGGCAAATAGGCTACTACTGTCCAAAGACAGAAATTGCTGCTGCTATTTTAGGATACCTTCCAGAAGACTGATTTCCTGTGAGAGAAATAGCTGGATAAAAGCCTGAGCTTGTCTCTGACTAAATATGCCTGTTGAAACCCCAGAAGTTTGTTAGCATAACACATCATTTTTCTTCTTTCTTTATATTGTTTCCTGTACTTAGCGAAAACTAACTGGATGAAATTCTGGTACCTTGAACCCAGCTAAGCTGCACGCTCAAGAGAAGGGAGGGGACAGCTAAAGGGCCAGGTCCACTTGCAGAGCCAGAACTAAGTGGTTTAGACAGAGTAGCTACTCCAACCTTCATCCCTCTAGTGGGACTTCAGAGGAGACAGAACATCCTGAGAATGTGGGTGGGAGAATTTTATCTCTTTGTCTGCTTATCATTTATCCACCTATGCTTCCCAAGCGTGGCAGCGATGGTTGTAATACTAGCCCTCTGTTTCATACAGTACAACGGGCTTTCATGTATTTTTCTCTTCATTGCAGTGTATAAATATCAGCAAAACTTCCTTGCCTCTATATGTTTTACTCTAATTTTATTAGTTTCATTAACAAACATTCACCTGCAGCCAGCCCAGAAGGCACCAGAGCAGATCGCTTACAGCAGGTAACATTACAGCAACCTAATGTTATTTCCCCTTCATAAACCTTGCTAATGTACTTACCAGAAGGTCTTACTGCTCTTGCTCTAGCTGTGTATAAGATAGAGATCTGAGATTTAACCAGGAGCCACAAGTTAGATCTCCAAATCCATATTTAGAACAAATGTAGGGAAGTACTGAAAAAAGATCCTTTTAAAATGTGCAAGGCAGCCAGGGCTGTCGCTGCCTGGGAAGAGGGGTTTGTGTAAGCTTCACGTTCTCGTTGGGCAGCCCAGGGAGGCGTTCCTGCTGCAATCTACTAATAAACATTTTTATTAATAAACTTAACAAAACCCACACATAGCCAATAGGACCTGAGAGATTTAAAGGTAGGAACAGTATTGACAGTATTTCATGGTCAAACGTGGTCACTTGTGCCAAGGATATTTTTCCTTACTGTATAAATCATCTTATAAACAGCAAGGTGAATATGAGGAAATTTTAATTTCTTTCCTTGAAGGAAGTGATGTTAACTACAGCCAAGAGCAAATTTTGAGATGAATGATCTGAGGGGGTCTGGAGAGTTCTACCTTCCTCATTTTGGAAGGTTAATTATAAAGGACAAAGCTCCTGTAGAAGTGTACAGTATTGCACTTGGGCCATTTTAGTCCTAGAAAGCAGCTCATACATGGTCATCTATGATCTCCTGACAGTTCTTGTACATAAAGATGGTGAACGGTCATCTAATAATTTTAATAGAGCTGAGAAATAACTTATGAGAAATTGGGTGTCCAGCTAGTGTTGCCTGGTGTCCAGCTAGTGTTGCCTACTGTCCAGCTCCAAGAATTGGTTTGCACCAACTTCGGTTTCCTTATTTGTGTTTCCTTCGTCAGGCTTTTAAGAGATGACCTTTTTCCCCTCCATTTGTGATTGATTTACATGGCTGTATGGTGTTTTTCTTTCCTTATATACATGGAACTCATGTCCAGCACAGGGACTGAAGTAGTGGTTTGCTTTTTAGCATGGGAAGGGGAATGGTGGCAAAACTGAGATAGCCAAGAGAAATTTAAAAGGTTTAAAGCTATCTGGGTGGAGGCATTTTCCGTGGGAAAAGAACCAATTCCTTTTAAGGTTCATTATCCAGGTGCAGAGTTTAGCTCTTTCTTGTAGCATTCATAGTGTATAACTGCACATGTGTTGGTGTGCCCAGGCTCCATGTTCAGCTGCAACCCTCCTGGGGCTCGTTCCTCGAGCTATGGAAAGATGCTCTGAAGTCAGTTTCTTCTCGGTATTATATAAAAGTAAGTTCCCAGAACTGCTGTGGGTTGGTTCAGTCTTCCCGGTGGCGCAGGATAAGCAACCCATCGTATAACTCACCAAATGGAGGAGGCCAGCCTGAAAAATGCAGAGGGATGAGGGAATGGAAGAAGCAATGAGAGAGGCTTTGGCTGGTTTGGGTGGTGTATTCTTGTTGACAAAGCCTGGGAGCCCCTGGGACATGGGTGCTGGTGCCTGTGTGTTCCTCGGCCATCACGTCATGGCTGGGAGGGCAGGGACAGAGGAGTGCACTGCTGAGCTTGTGTCAGCTGTCTTGGTTTTAGCCTTGATCTTAATCTGCCCTTCCCTGAGTCACCGGTGCAGCCATGCAACTCCATCTCATGAAGGTTAGGACTTGGAAAACAATATTTAGTCTATGCTTAAAATCCTGTTCTCCCAGTTTCCTGGGAGAACTACAAATTTACTAAATTTGTAGTAAAAACAGGAAGTGTGTTTCTATAGATGCTTTGTCCGAACTGTGTGTCAGAGAGGAAAAATTGTAGCCCATTTTCAAGCATCCTGAGCCCATAAGCTTGAGATCTTCTTTGCATGTAATAGATCATCTTGTCACCGTGCAGTTAAAATCATGCTGTCTGTACCTGCTTTTGGAGTCTTTTCTTCCTTGCAAAGGTAATGACGTTCATGCAGAAAGAGCTCAAGCAACGCTTTAATGAAGAGAGACTGGATTTGTACTAGGAGCTCAGTATGACTTTTGATATCGTCGCACTACCTTGAGAACACAAAGGCTCAAAATATGGAAAACTTAAAACCCCAAGTGTTCATGCAGTGAGATTCTGAAAATCCCAAAGTGGTTGTATTTTTGCCAGTGAAAAAGCTAAAGATTCTGTTCCTATCAGCCCTTCAGGTCCTCAAACTGCAATAAACATGAGCTGAATAATAAACACCTTAGCTAGTTACACCTGTCTAGCACCCTGTCCTTCTGCTGTTAATTCATTTCTCATCTTGTGGTGATTAAGAGATCAAAATCCTACAAATTCAGTCAGATCCTGTCCTTTTTGAATGCATCCTGCAGGTGAGACGGTGTCATGTACTCTGTGTCTGTGTAGCGAGAAGGCAGCTTATTTGTTGGGAACTGAAGATGAATTAAATTGTCATAGCCTTTGAATGAGCAAGAAGCGGCAGTCTAGAGACTAATACTCAGTTTCTGAAGTGCTTGCTGGGGCTGAGCAAAATTCTTGTAAATCTTAATAGAAGGAAAATAAACCCTAAATTATCAAAAAATAACTAAACAACTGTATGTTTTAGTAATTAGAAGATCAAGAAGTCAAATAACAAATAGGGTAATTTTTGAAAATATTGTTTCTTCTCTGTAATGAGGTTTTCATACATTGCTTTTTATTATTTTCATAAGTGCACAAAGGAACTTGAATTGCAAGTGGAGACTGAAATGCTGTAGCAATTTAAAACAGGACTGACAGGTCCCTACAGACAGATTGTACAAAAAGGGCACCAAAGCATGCACCAGAGCCCACACAAAGGTTAAAGAAGGCTTGCACTTACTAAGCAGATCCTTGGCCAGGAGTCCAATTACTCCAACTCCAAAGTCAGGAAACGGGATGCTTCTGCTTGACATATGACCTGGGATATCAGTTCTTTGTGTTTCTATAGATGTTCGTCTTCCCTACAGATTCATCACTTTTCACAGCTTTTTTCTGTGTAATTTTAACGCATAAACGGTGATGTACCTGAAAATAGCAACAGGTGTTTACAGCTGACTATCAAGTATCCGTATCCACGCATGAGGTCCATGTCCCAAGGGACTGTGCCTTTAGGGGCCTCTGGAGGTGACCCAGCAGACAATGTTGTATCGTGCAGTGTTGCTGTGGAGTCTGCAGCCCTGTAGCACCCAAGGGCATCCACTGATCTTAAGGATTATTTTAAATGTCAGTGTTTAAAAGCTGTCTGCATGCAGCTACGCAAAGCAACAATTAGCAGTAACCTACAAAAAGTTTTCTTGCTCCTGTAAAACACAAACATCTTTGAGTGATAGTTCCTGATACAGTCTCACTTTAGGACCTCTTAGGTCCATAACAGCACCTATCCTTCACCTTGGCCTTCTGCTTATTGACCCTGTTGTCCACTGCCCACCGCTTGGGCCAGCACTGTCTGCAGGTAACTTGTTCTGGGTGCCCAGACAGGGGATGGAGAGGCTTGGCTTTACCCCATGCACTGCAGTGGGGTGGCCATGGCTTAGCCAGCAGGGTTCTGGGCAACATTCCCAATGGCCCATGAAGGTGACCGTAGATGTGCTCTTGGCCTCTTCCCCTCAGCCTACAGAAGACTTCGAGGCAGCAGTGTTTGCCACAGCACTGTTGACTTTGGCATGGCCGTGGTGATGGTGTCTGCTCAGTCTGCCTCTTGACATGCAGACATGGACACTTCTTCATGTCTGTGCTGGAGTTTTGTCAGGATGTGGAGAATCCACAAATGTTTATGTTGCATTTTGTGAGCCTCACTTGAGCCCCTACCCTTTGAATTGTACTTTTTTTGTCAGCTCTGATAAAACCAAGCAAAATATACAGCCTTCTAAGAGTCATGATTAGCTAAATCCCATTTACCGTTAGTGTTGACTTTCTGAAGGAGCCTAGGAATTACAGCCATTTCTTCTTATTCACTTTAAGTGTTTTCACTGTAAATGTATTCTGGCTGCATTAATCTGTAATGACAATTAAATATCTGCCCAGTGCTCATAAAGAAGCAGTGAGGGGAGATTTCAGTGGAAGATTTTCTGTACCAGCCTTTGTACTGAATCTCTATCTGATCTCGGAGGACTGTAGGATAGACAGGAAACAATTTACCAGGGCTAGAATGGAAACTATGTTAATTCACTCCTTCAAATCTTTTTTTCACTCGCTGGAATTCAATGAAGAATGGGAATCATGAAGAAACTATAATCTTAAAGTTCAATGCTACAACAGTAGAGATTTTTCATTGCTTTAGGGAAAAAAAGTTACGCAGGAGGAGGAAGCTTTGAATATAGATAAGCTGGAGTATTGTCATAATCTTCAATCTTGACACAATATTACTCTACCCTACTGAAACCTGTTTTAATATGTCTTGAAATAAATGTCACCCTTGAAGTTTTCACCGAGATATCTGAGGAAATGCAATGCTGCTTTGAATTCTTATCTGAGAAAGGGTTCACATCTAATGCCATGGTAATTAAAATGCAGATGTTTCGGTAAGAACTCGCCCGAGGATCAGGAATCGTCTGTCCCATCGCTCAGCTATTGGTGCACCTCCAGGCTGCCAGCTGGCTTTGCTCAGCAGCAGGCGCAAAGGAAGGGTTGTGGGGGTATCTTTGCCTCGTTGCTTGCCCTGCACTTCTTTACCTGTGTTAGTCAGCTTAGTATATAGCAAATAAAGTTAACTCAGGATCCTGATCCTGAACAGTTCCTGACTGAGATACTTTTCAGCCTGTGTCGGTGTCATAGAACCTAAATAAGGGAGTACACAAGGAACAGTCTTCCTATAGCTTAGTCTGTTCTTTTCCATCCCAACTGCATGCTGATTACAGGAATAAGAACATATTGTGGAGGAGGAAGCTATTTCTGGATGCTAGTCAAGATTCACTAGACCTGGGCTGACTTCTGACAACAGTATCTCTCAGAAGCAGATGGAACATTTTCAGGGAGGGAGGGGGGAAATCATTTAGAAGCTCCATTCACAGGAGTGTTTTTCACTAAAGAACTCCCTGAGGAAAGAGAGAGGCTGGGGGGCAGGAAGAAAAGCCTTTCTGATATTTCTTGCTTTGTGCAAAGCTAGAGTGAAGTAAGGCTGATCTAGTTTTGCTTTGTTTTATTTTCAGTCAGTAGGTTTGGGCAGTGATAATTAATCTCTGGAAGAGGTCTCAGATGATGCCACTGTGTCCTGAAGCATCCGTTTTAGATGGCTGGGGTGATAGATGACCTTTGCCTGAAATGCATTGCCAGACCAAAAGCTCTCAACCATGACTAAATCAAATAGATACTGTAAAGATTTGGCTCTTGTTGGTTGTTTGGTTGGATTTTTGTCTTGTTTTCTTCCCTCAGGCAGTGCTGGCACTCCAGTGATGTTCAACAAAAATGGCGATGCACCGGGGCGCTACGACATCTTCCAGTACCACACCACCAACACCAGCACCCCAGGCTACCGCCTCATCGGCCAGTGGACAGATGACCTCCAGCTTAACGTGAGTCCATTTTATTCTTTGCTTGCACTTTTTTGTCAGGTACAGTCACTAAATGTTTTTTGGTTTTGGGGTTTTTTTTTTTTCATCCTGCAAAAATTAATAGAGATCTTTACTATTTCTTCGCAGCTACATAATGCGTTCTTTTTTTTGCATGTTATCTTCTTTCACTCTGTCCTGCAACCTTTTGTCTGTACCCTGAGTACTAAAGCTCCTCAGACTAATAGAGACATTAGGTGATCATGCAAATTTTATTACTTTTGTGTGTCTGAAGTCCCTAGTTGCCAACTTGGAAAATGAAGCACTAATGTATTTTAGTTTGAAACCTATGGGCTTTCATTTGCAGATGCTCTTCAGTTTTTCTAGTTATATTCTTCAGTTTTTCCAGTTTTAGGAAAGCTGAAACTAAACGTTTTTTGAGTGACTCACTTTTCCGGTATTACTTTTAAGCACATAGCAAAGAAATCCGTATGAATGGGATGGCCTTTTTGTAATGACGCCTAAAGAAAAACAAGCACTTAAAAGCAGGTGATCAAAGACCCCCAAGTTAATTTGATGTTTCCCAGATGAAAAAACCACAACTGGTGGCTGAGAAAGCTGGAGACTCTTTTGTCAACTTCATCTGTACAAGGATGGGCTGTGACAGGTCTCTGGAGATCTGGGTTCAGGCTTCCTGCTTGACTTTCTGCAGGTTGCTTGAGCCCCAAATACATGGAGAAATAGTGCTGGTTTAACCTTGTAGTTATTTGACTCCTTGTAGATTGTTATTAAAGCACAAAGACAGTGTTTTCAGTTCAGTTTGACTGCTCTTCAGCAACAGAGCCTGAATAAAATCAAGGTATTCCCGAAGTGAAATGCCAGTTGCTACAAAAGGGTTTTCCTCTCTCAGTCAAAGTCCTCACATGAGGTTATACCAGCTCCCTCTCCTGGCGTCGTCCATCCTTGCTGTGTTACGGCTCCTTCCCTGCCTCTGCTGCCGGCTTTCTTTTGAAAATAGTGTGCAGGGTGAAAGGGAAGGCTGTGCGAGCATGGTCCAGCCCTGACGCACGCTCGAGAGGCGGCCAGGGCATACCTGGCACGCAGCGCGTGGTCGCTGCGACTGTGGCTTGTGCCTCGGGTCTCTGTGCGTGGACCTGGCATAACGCCTGCTGCACTCGGGGGGATGAGACCCGTTAATTGTGGGGAGATCTGAGCTGCCGTTCCTCCTATGCAGCTCTTCAGCTGGGCTGCAAGCTGCGGGCTACCGAGGTAGAGCACACCACCGTCGTTTGGAGTGTAACTGAATGCAGGACTGACTCTCTCTTTATTTTTAATGTTTTCATGTCTCTTGTTAAATGAAGTAATTCACGTGGATTACCAAGGGTCCAGTCTTCGAGACTGACCACAATATTTTGCTCTTCTTGAATTTTGGCTCATTTAGATTTGCTGTATGCTATTTCAGTGTGTTTTCAACTTTTGATGTTCTATTTAAAGAAAACTATATTAACTTGCAATTTGCAGTTCTTTTAGCAAAAATATTAATATTTTATTAAGTAAATCCTTTATATAAACTACACATCCTGATTCATTAAAATTTAAAGTTAAATTAATGGAGCTTGATTTGTACTCCTGTTGTTGTGTTAAACGTTTCCATAAAAAGCACACTTTCCTCACCTTCGTATCCTCACAGCTACAGGGTTATATCAGTAGTTGAGATTCTCTCAACAACTTCCCTTCTCACTTATGGGTCCTAGTTTCCCACACAGGATTAGCATTGCTGTGATAGTTCCTGTTTGTATTTTCTTACAGTAATAGAGAAAATTGTGGATTTTAGAGAAGTCAAGGATACCCTAAAATAACCAAAATAATAGCTACTATTAAATACATCCCAGGAAAAACTGCCAAAGGCTACAATTTGTCTTCAGTAATTATTGTGGAGTTAACACTTCAGGATATGTTTTCCCAATTCTTATTTCTTTAGTACCAACACAAGAGGGGAAACAAAAGAAAGGATGTTTGCCGAGAGTGCTAATTTTAATTTAGAAAATGCTGAAATGATGCTTTGTTTTCCAAGAGGCTTGTCATCTTGGGCAGGCTCGTTTAGCTCTGTATGCCTGAACTTCCTCAGTTACGAAAGAGAAAAGTTGTTCTGCCCTATTATGCAGGCCGTAACGGTAAGAACACTCCAGATCTCAAAGGCGGTAGGTAAATAAGTGCCAAAGACCATCATAGGTGAGTAAATATTTTTCTTCTTTATCATTGTCCTCGTTCAAAGAAGGAGCAAGAACATTTTGCCATTTTATTTCCCTGGAAGTAGTGCTACCGTTCAGTCTGTCGTCGGTCTAATCTACAATGGTATATGTCACCTTCCCATTCACAGTATTTTGGAGTGACAGGCAGAAGTAGGGGAGCACAGGGCTCGTTGAACTTGATAGCTGTACCGTATTTTTTCATGTAAAATTACAGAATAACTTCTTTTTACATTTCTCTTTCTATTGCATAAGGCAGTAGATAGACTGAAGTGATTTTTAACAGCCTATTTGCAAGTCAAAATATGCTGTATCAGGTTTTTTTCTTTTTGTCATGAGTTTATAAACCTGGGTTTACAAAATGTCTGAGACTGTTTGTATATTTCTTTCAATCCTGATTGCTTCTCCACATCTTTGTATCACCTTTGCTTTTTTAAGTCTGGCAGAAATGTTCAGTAAAGGCAGATGTCTGCTCCCAGACTCTGCTCTCCCTTTAGCAAGTTTGTATGTGAAGTGTCTCCTCTGAGTGCAGTTGACTCACCCTGGATTTACATTTCTGTATCTGAGGTCAGAATTTGGTCAATAACCAAGAAAATATTTTATGACTTTCCACTGCAGCAAACTTGGGGCATAATGTAGTTTTTGCGTAAGGACAGTATAATCACCAGACTTTCTTTCGCTTGCTTGATGTCACGCAACCCAGCACAGCTTTGCCTAGCACCCAATGCATGATTTAGTAACAATTTTGGCTGTATTTCACAGATATCTACGCAAGGATGAAATGAGCAGATGTCTAATTTTAAATGGCTTGGCCAGTATTCCATGAAAAACTGTTGCAGTGCTTTGTTCTCCCTGCAGTGAAGTTGTGATTACAAGATGCCCACCCACCTCCCGTAAGAGGTCATGGAAGAGCACCTCCTGCCTTTCTCTCTTTTATGAAGATTATGTCAAGCTCTGTCAGCCCCTTTTTGGCCCCCTGCATGCAGATTTAGTATGCAATATTTATAGTTCTCGTCTTCCTGCAGTTTGAAATGCTTTGCCCTGAATTTTAGGATCAGAAATTTGGCCAGCTGCATCCCTATTGAAATCCAGTATCATGACCCCCACAGCCTGTTGAATAGGAAAGATACAGCTAATGCAATTAGACAATAAAACTGTTGACAACAGTAATATTAGCATCTGAAACCAGGATTGTATTTTACTATGCTAGTGTTGAGGGTACGCTCATGTATTACAAGGCAGTTGCATCATTATGAGGAGAGCTATTTTGACTGCATTCAGCCATAATGATGTGTTTCAAAAGCAAAAAGTGCTAGTGGTGAAAAGGAGGAAATCTACCATGGGGAAAAGGAGGTGTGTGATGTACCAGCTGGTTTTTGGTTGTTTTGCTTTTCAAATAGATAACTTTTTTTTTTTACTTTAGTAATAACTAGATCTCTAACGCTTGTGCTGTTCAAGCAACAGGAAATAGTGAGGATGACTGTGGGTTAAGAACGAAGGCAGGGTGGCCAGGAGACACAGGTTCTGCTTTCATGCCTTATGTTTCATTTTGAATTTTAGAACAATAATTAATTCTCCATGCTCTGTTTTACCCTGTGTATACCATAGGTTCAGTAACAATAGATGTCGTCTTGACACGTGTGCCTTTATTTGTTAGTCTCTGTAAAGCACTTTGAGGTTGCTCGATAGGAGGCACTGTAGGAACGCAAGGAACTGGCTGACCAGCCCTGACACGTGGCTGGCTTCTATGGATGCAATTTCCAATGCTTTGAAGTGCCTGAAGAAAAACAGAAACGCTTCTCTCCTGGAGGAACTGCTGTGCCTGAAGGAGAAAGAAATGGATCACTCCTAGAGGAACTGCAGGTTCTCATGGGAAATTTGGTGATATTGCTTCTCTTTCTCTATATAGAGTTAACTCAGCAGGTCCCAGGTTTATTATGTTTTCACATCCAAACATCTACAAGCATCCCTGAACTGTCAAAATCCAAAAATAAAGAAAACAATCCCTGTGAAATTGTTGAATCTTATTTTTCCAGGGATTTGTCTTCTGCATACCCTATCACAGCAGCATTCTCCACGTTCCCTGTGACTCGTTCCCATAGTTGTCTCCATAATTTCCCTGCAGTGCCTGAACTCCCTCCCACACCCCTATGTCATTCGCTGTCCAAGCGACAGCCTGTATTGTGGCTGTCTTTGAATTACACGTATGCCAACTGGTTGGCTGGCTGGCCGAACGAAAAGGATGGGACATGTTCAGTGTTGGTGGATCTTTCTTCTAACTATCCACTGAGTTTTACCAATCCTGCAGACACATCCTTCAGAAATCTCTGCTTGTAGCAAATGTGCTTCAAATTGGCCAGCAAGTTCAAAAGCTATTAGGAAGAAAGTTGGTACAGACAGATGGATGGGCAGCCAGAACATGCATATGTTCCACTTCCTTCAAGTTTTCTTCTAAAATGATAGCAAAATTTAGACGTTTCCAACAGTTATGCAGAATGAAAGGTAAAGTAAAGCTAGTCTTGCTGTTAATAATTTCTGTTAAAACTGTGATTTATGCAAAAGTGTTGCCCAGCAAGTAGACTGCTATTGGATTTGGACAAGTAGGCATACCAGTTCAATGTCTTGTATCGCTGAAGTGAGCAGCAGACTAGCATTTGACTGAAAAGCCAGAGTTTTGGCCTTTTCTTCCATCTCTACCCTGTTTTCCTATTTCATACTGACAAGCTTTTGGGGCTGAGCTCGTTTCAAGTTTTCAGTTTGAGTGGCTTAGTCCTGGTTTGGATGTGTCGGCACTGCCGAGGCTGAGCCGTGAGCAGGCAGGAGACCTGTCCGTGCTCCTGCGTACGGACACTAGCTGCTTTCTGTTGTTGGGGTATTGAGATCCCGCGCGATGGACCGGAGGTCTTGACTGAATACCAAGAAGGCAGCTCTCCATGGGGGAGGTGCTCTCGCCTCCGTGGTGTGGTGGAGCACCCAGCTCTGAGGTGCGGTGTTCATCTCGCACCGTCCCTCTGCAACTTGCAATGTGGTGGCAGACATGACGCCCTGTTTCACCTTCACCTTCATCTTGGTGAGTAGTGAAAGTTACAGGAGACCTATTTATTTGCCATTAGAGAGGGATATCTTCCTAGAGCAAGCTAATGTGTGTGTTGGGTTTTTTTTCCAGTTTGATTGTCTAATTAATGCTGTACTTCTAGCCTATTAGTGTCCGCATAGGGTGCATCATGTTGTTTTAATTGCATCAGCATCTCCAACGTGTCAAATGCGCTCTTCCAGCTCAGTGTTACGGCTCATAAAGGTGCCACCGGGCACTTGGGTGCTGATCAGACGTTGCAGCACATTTTCAGGATGGCTGAAGAAGGTGTATCCTCGACTGTGGGTGGAAAACAAGATGTCCTGTCCACTATTACACTGTAGAGATTTCAAGTAGCTCTTACTTGAAACGTGTTTCATTTCCAAAGCATCAGACAGGGTTAACTGTAAGCTCCAGATAAAATTAAAACATTTCTCTAATTAATTTGTTTGCAAACAGAAACAAATACATATTAAAGATGCCTAAACATACTGTGTGCAGAGATAAACAAAAAATCCGTATTGTTTCATAGATGCGCCCTTGAATTGTCAATCGTTTAGTTGCATGAAGCAGTGTACAGCTTGAAACATGACTGCCGCTTAAATGGAGCCTTTTGCATGCAGAGTCAGGAAGGCTGGCTGCTTAGCGATTCCGTGTGCTTTTATTAATTTCCTCCGGCAATAAGTGATATATTTCTGCAATCTTTCTAAACAAGTGCTTAGAAGATTAATAGTATTGATAATTATCAATATGGTTCCATAAACACGTATGTTACATAGATCTAACGGCCCTTATAATTCCTGGCTCGTGTTATACGGTGTGAAGGAAATATCTGTGTACTTATTAATAACTCCCTTCTCCTTGGGGAAATAGCTACATTATGTTGTTTTCTTCACTGTAGGTTCAGGCCAGTATTTTAGAGGAATGTGAAAAATGGAAAAATAAGTCTTGCTTTAAAAAAGTAACATTCCTGTACCTCAGTCTCTGGTCTTGGAGCAAATGGAGTGCATATAGCTTGAGGGTCAGCTCTCACCCTACAGAGGATGAGGAGCCATTGCTGACCCTGGCGGCAGGCAGGGACTCTTTCAATGCAAGTCCTTGACAAAGAGAATGATGCGACTTCCATGCTGCAATTCCTTTTTGCCCAAAAATAGAAATATATTAAATGACTTCATAATCATCTCTGCAATTTATGCAGATTCTGCACACTTCAACACCTACTGAATCTGGGCTCAGACTAATCTATTTACGTGCCATAAACATCTCTGTTATAGAATTTGGAAATAAGCTTTATGAATAGCAAGCTAAGGAAAAGAGTAATTAAATGTCTAACCTTCTGGCGAGAGACCTTATACGTACCTGACTTCTTTTGGTAAAATATTCAGAACAGCAATTAGGTCCAAGCAACTATTCAGCGCAGTTTGATGCTCAGGAATATTCTGCCAACAGATGGTATTTTTCTAAAATAATGTGTTCAAATTCATTTGTTCATTGTTTTTTGGTTTTGTTGTTGTGTTTTTTTTTTCTTGGGGGTAGATCATGTTCAGAGCAGATGGATTTTTTTTTTTTTTCCAGAATATTTTGCAGCAAAAGGTAAATCTTTCTGGAGCATATGCAAACTTCAGTTTATTTGAAAGCCTGGGATTTCCCCAGTTTCTGGTGGAAGGGGAGAGCAAAAGGGCACGTATCTGGCCAATTAGACGTTTTTGCTTCAAATAGCAAGGGATGAGACAATTTCACCACAATGTGACCACAGGGTTGTTTTGGGGGTTTTTAGACACTTTTAAAAGAACATATTTGACCTAGTATTTGGAAGTATTTTATCTGAAATTTAAAAATAGAAGTTTTACCTTTCCCAACCTAGAAAATTTCAGCTGAAACAATTTCACCTTAGTGAAGTTGTGTAACTGAAAGCACAATTATTGATAGCGTTATCAGTTCTAGCTCCTATATGCATGTGATGTATAATCACAAAACCCCTATTTGCAAATATGTATTAAAAAAATGTGTTTACATGCCTTTATATGTGTGTGTATGGATGGATGTACATACATGCACAGACCTTTGCAATATATAACCCTTAAGATTTCTGTTGGTTTGCAACCTCTGAGTAAGCTCAAAATCACAGTTCAAAGATTACATCAAGATAGATAAAAATTGGTATCAATTTCCTTTCTCATGTTGGTTATTGTCACATAAAGTGGCCCTTCTAGTGTCATTTCCTATTCCTGTTACAGACTGTAATGAGTAGCTGTTACAAAGATAATACACCTATATTACAACCCGGACCCTGAAATCTTGTGAGCTGATGGGTTGACAGGAGGTATGCATTATTCAGGTGTTAGACAGTCTCATTAAACAAATTCAGCAAATGAGGTCAGGTTGTTATTTAAAAATAAGATTTTAAGTATTAAGCGTGATTAGTATGTTTTGTTTTCATATGTCAATGCAGAACCTTGAGCTTTCGGCTGATGCAGCCACTTGTTGAAAATTACCACAGTTTACATTTTTAATTAAATTGGCTAAACCCTTAGATTTGATTAGCTGTACGTTACAGCATATTTGCATACGTGGAGATGTAGTTGTATCCAGAAGTAACTGGGTTTCTGATAGCTGAAAAAATATGAATTATTTTAGCCATTATTGCCTCATCGACATTTTCGGAAAGTAACTTAATCTGGGCTATTTCTTTCCCATGGAAATGCTGCTCCTGGTGAACTGCAGCTGCTGCTGCCTCTGGTCCTCAACCGGGGCTGTGTCCAAGTGCAGTGGCATTCCTTATCTTCTCAAGGCACTCTTTGGAAATGTTATTCTGCCCCAAAATAACTAGTTTTATGGTACGTGAAAAAAGTTCTGGGCTGCTTCTTCAGGCATTTACACCCCACTGAGATGAATTAAACTTACCTGAAGCCCCTCTCCCCTGTGGCACTGTTACTGACACTCTGCATCTTCTGCTCCCCTGACCCTGGTTCTGTCCCTCCACCCACTTTTCAGTGTCGCATCAAGCAGTCACCAGGTGATGCGCGGCGACAGGCTCACTCGTGGGGCCGCGGGTGCCTGGCTCTTCGGGAATTATCTCACAGCACAAACACCGCTAAATGCAAAGTCCTTCCAGAAAGGTCTACAGCCTGTTTGCAAAGCTCTCTGCCATAGATGGGCGTTTCTGAGCTCAGTCTCCATTACGCCATCAGCCAAATTGTATGCGGTCCAGTTAGAAACTTAAGGGTAAATAATTACATCAGTGTGTTGCTAAAATACATCCCGATTACATGTTTTGGCTAGTGAGTTACCATGCCCAACATGTCAATAACTATAATGTATATTATAATAACAGGCATCTGTTTATTTTGTTCTGTCATTAGATTCTGTAATCTCTCATTGCTCATGTCAGCCATGACCGGCATGAACACCTTTAATTATCTTAACTTGCAGAATTAACTTTCAGCCAACTGGAAGGGAATTTTTCAAACCACTGGCCCGCTGAATGACCATATGCTAATTCCTTAGTCCTCCATCAGGTCTCCAAAATGCGCGCTAACAGGCAGTAGGACTGAAATCACGTAGGTCCTGCTCACAAGCTGTGATTACAGCCTGACTTGGTAAGTGCTCTTGGAATAAAACCGATGCGGTTTGTAGTGCCGCAGATGGTTTTGACGCATTAGGTTTAGAAACGGCTGCTGTATATAATTTCTACTCAGATAAGGGCACAACCTCAAAATACACGATAGTAACCATGTGAATCGAGCAGCACTTCTGTACCACAGAAGAGAGCTAAACCAGTCATTGCAAATCATCAATAAATGCAGATAATCCCATTTGTACCTGTGCTTTCTTTGAAAAAAGTGTCAGGTAGTGCATATTGTAATCCAGAGAATCTCAGAGTGTGTCTCAAAGTGTCCTTCAATACACTTGTGCCAGACACTTAGCATGTAATGCCAAATTAAACCAGAAAAGTCTTGGGAGCAGCATGATGTTGACTGCATTAACATCTGCATATATGTAATAGGAAGCTGAGGGGTACGTAACACTGGCAAATAGTTGGCATGTGTGCTGCGGCAGCTGGTACCTGGGTGGCCAGTCATCCCGCAGCAAGGTCTTGTATGAAGTGAATCGGAAATCCTGCCAGCGTGGCATTTTTTGGTAAGGGGAAAGTAACTCAGAGAATTCAAACGTTAGGCAGCTTTGGTAAGGCTGGGTGTGAACAGCATAACAGAACCATCAGTAGAGCAAGTACCCACAGCTGTCAGTCACCGCCCTCTGCAGAATTAAAAAATAATCCACGAAGAGAAGAGCCAGACCAGTGTGGACCCCTTTCCTGTCTGTTACTTGCCACACTTGAAAATCATGAAAACTGTATTTTTTTGAAAAAAGAAATGTTATTCAGTGAGTTAAACTTTCTGTATAGATTTTCACTATATGAAAAGAGGAAGGCAATAGTTAAATCTTACACCTCACTCTGTAAACTAGCTCAGACTTGGAATTAAAGATGTGAAATGTCATTTCCTCTTTGTTACTGACCCATTTTGCCTAGGCGGTAATGTATACCGCGTGAGCTGTGCTACCTTAGGCAAAGCAAAGTGAATTAAGCTATATCAGCTTTTGGCAACTCTGAGCATCGCTATAATTTTCCTCCAGGTCTGAGAATGTCACAAGGTAAAATGTCTGTAGGAATATAAATGCTGAGAGAAACCAGGCTGAGAGAATATCTAAGATGTATTACATATCTTTTCAAAGATAGGAGAAAAACAGAAACGTAAGGAGCTCATAAAAGCTATAATGAAAAAAAATTACGTAGCAGAAGACTTGGTGACTTCAGCATTTGCTTCATCCTGTGTTGTTCTCTTAAATGGCCATGAGCCTGTAGGCAGGCAGACTTGTGCTCTGAGAATGAGTAACATAAGAAATAGAAGGTCAAAAAATAAATCACTGTTTTTAAAATAGGTAATGTTTTTGCTCCTGCATATCACTTCTTAAATCCTTTTTTGCAAGGCTAATGTATTTTTGTCAGCAAATATATTCAAGAGCAAATAATTATCCGTAAAATATCCCAGCAAAGTAACAGGTTTGGTTGCTTTTGGCAGGAGTAATAATGTCAGTTTGTGTGTTATTGAGGGTGTAATATTCTTCTTTTAATACCTGAAAACGGAAAGATGCCTTTCAATGACAGACGTGCTTTGTTGTGTTTGGAGAAGCTCACCCAGCTGTGTAGAGAAAAACACTACATTTGTGCAACAAAGCTGTTCTGCTCACCAAGCAGCTACTCCTCCACCGCTCAGAGTGGAAAGCAGGATACGACAACTTGCCCAACGGCACGTGAACACTCAGCACTTTGCAATTACCTGTCAGGCAATCCCGTAGAAAACTCGGGTTTCTAGTTAGATCCACTGTGGTCGTTAGCTGTGGTTTTGCCAAACTTTTCCATCCTTCTCCCCCCTTGTGTCAGTCCAGCAGGACCCCCCATAACTCCTGCTGGAGAGCTGCAGCATCGGTTAGCTCTGGCCGTGCGTTGCAGCTGCTTCGTCACCCTCAGTCACGGGTGAAGGAGGGCTGCTTTCTGTTGTGGGTAGTCTCCAGTGGCATAGAGACGCCGTACCAGCTTTTATGTTTGCATCTCATCCTTGCCCTGGAAAAGGAAGTTTGATGGAAAATATTGTTTCTGTTTAAGTCCATGAATTGCAGGCTGAAAGTACATGGAGATGTGTGATTAGCACAGTAGGCAACAGCAAGCCAAGGCTGTGCATGGAAAAGAGGGAGAATCTAAGAAGCATCAGCAAAATAGTGATTAATTTCTGCTTCTGGATCAAATGCATTTAAGTTTTGTCTTTTCCTTTGCAAAATAAGTGTAATCTTTTGTCCTGGAGGGTAGTGGTAGGTGGTATGGAGGTTCACATCCAGTGAGCCCAGCAGGGCAGCCACCAAGACGCTTGTCATGTTTCTTTCTTTGACGTCTCCTTTCTTATCCGCTTTATATTTCCTCCTGCAGTTTGGTGTGGTAGAAGGTGTTTGTTCAACATCCCTGTCTCTGTGGTTTGTGAGTGCCAGGCATTCCCCTTCCAGAGGTCGGGATGCAGCTGGGGGCCGGTGGGGACCCATGGGGACAGACCGCATACAGAGCATGCGCTTTGCACTGCGAGGCACACGGAAGGCTGGTTGTTCTAGCAAAATCTTCCAGGGAGGTGCGAATTGACGATGCATCCTGACACAAAGAGCAAAAAAAGTTTTATTATTGTGCTTGTATGCAGAGGATGACTGAAATACAGCGGTCTCTGTTGAGATGTTCATGTTTAGAGAATTGAGGCACACTTTCCACGTGCAAAACCTGGAAGTTAGAGTAGTGAGCAGGATTACCGGCTTTTGGACTTTACCTGCCTGAGACTTTAGTTTGGCAGATCCTCAGCAGGTGTGGGCTGGCATCCTCCAGTCACGCCAGCAGGCCTGTAACTATTAACAGCAGCCAAAGGCTTGCTCGTTTGTCTCTATTTTTATTTATCAGATTTGCATGTAAAATATTTTAATGTATTGTATTAACAGATGTGGGAACTATTGGCTTAAAGCTATTTTTGTAGGTCCAAAACATAATCCAGCTGTGTTTTGCAAGATGAAATTTTGCTACCATACAGATGCAAGTGCCAAGGATAGTAGAGTAGAAATGAGGATGGCTGCATAATATTGCGCCTGTTTGCTTTAGAGGGGAGAAAGAAATCCCATAAAGGGTATTTAAAAAGCTCTGCACACATCAGGACCATGTGAACAGTCCTTAGCGTTTCCAACATTTAAGCAAAGTATAAAGGTTCCTGAGAAAGAACATGTATTGAATGGGTCAAAAATAATCACATTTTAAATGTCCTTGAATACTGATTTCTGTAGAAAATTGATGTGGCTTGCAGCAAGACTATAATATTGGATATATAGCGTGCATGTTAACGTGTCTCAAGTTAATCGTTCACATGATAGGCAATAATGGCCCCAAATAAACAGCTGCAAAGGATCTTTAGCCTGCTCTTAAAACTTGAGGGGAAGCCTTTATTTGCTTTGTTTTCCTTTTTTATTTGTTTCTTCTTCCACTAATCTGAAAATGTACATTTTATATGAAAATGCTGTGTTAAATGATTCCCATGAAACAACCTTGTTTACTCGTTAATTGCACCTTTTAACGGCGTGGAGGATATGTATTTGACCATTAGAAGTAGCATCCGAGCATCTGGCTCCCAATGGTAACTATAATGAGATATTTTGCAATGCCTGTCCTTTGGACTGGCTGGTGAAGGATCGTGCAGACTCAAACCTCCCTTTGCAAAAGCAGATCTTGGGTCCCTTTTCCTCTCAAAAATACAACTGGAAAAGGTGGTACAGGCTTTTCTCCTCGATCACCGTTACATGAGGTTTGAGTTCATTCAGGACGCGGGAGCTTTACGCATGGTCCCCCCTCACCCGGGGGCGAATCCCGTCTCCCCGCTGCCAGAGGTTCCCTGCGAGAGGGGAGCGCGCCGGGAGGCTCTCCACGATTTTACTGAACACGTTACCCTGTTCGTGGGGAGGAAAATTCACTGCCCTGGAAGGCAGGTGCACAACTGGGAGTATGTCTCACAGTTACATATTTAGGGTGCTCAGCTGGAGGGAATAAGATACTAGTTCCAGTCCTTCTTTTGCTTTTCAAAGAGATGGAAAGGGGGGCGCTGGAGTGGAGGCAAAATGTTGTGGTGTTATTGCTTTTGTATGCAAAATTGTGATGAGGCACAAAATTCCTTAGCTTTGCAAGGTTAATTAAAAAAAAAAAGCTCTGAATATTTCTGCAGAACTTTAGTGGAATTTCGACTAGACCAATATCACTATTGTTTTAGGCAGGGTGTGATTGGAGGGCCAGTATTAATTTAGATATTAAATCCATGGAATGGTCTTCGATTTCAACCTATGCTGATGGGTTTTTCCATTTTTGTCTGTCTACCTGCTGCGACGTGTCAGTTCTGTGCTGACCAAACCAGTGTCCTGCGCCGCTTTCGGAGCAGAAGCAGCTGCCAGCATCAGCCCTTGGCCACCTTCCCCTGCAGCAACCGCCCGTCACAACCACATCACTTTCCTCTTCCTCCCTCTGCTCGGTTTCGGCGAGACGAGACTGCGGCGTTGATGGAAGACTGGCCCCAAGTGCAGTATAATTAAAGTCCCATCAGCCAACCCTAATTTTCTGTGTACCATCTACAGTTCTTTTAGGGACCGATTGACTGAGTATAACCTGAACAAGATAATTTAATAATATTAATAACGCTGCAGCAATCCAATTAGGGCTTAAATGAGTTAGGTACTGAGTTTCACGCAGAATTTTGTATTTCTTTCATCTTGCTTCCCCGGCCTGCGTGTCATTATGCCATGCACGCTAGACATGATGAGAAAATTACAGTACCATTTATGCTGATTCTTTAAAAAGGGAAAACCGGGACCAAATAATTTGACTAGCAAATACTGGTCTTTGAATCAGCTTGGGAATTAGTAGGATAAATAAACTAAAGCATTTTGAGTTGGCAGGCACTTCAAGATAAATGCTATCCAAATTACACCCATGCCATTTGGTACATCTCTAGTTATTACCCTTTCCGTTTTGAAAGTAGTATATCAGATTTGGCAGATGTATTCCTTTTTCACAATGGTAAATAACAGAAAAAAAGAAGTTATTAGCTCATAAGCAGAGATAAACAAACATAAAGGGCTAATCCTTTTCTAAAAACTTGGGTAAGGTCAGCTCATGTCTATACCATGAAAAATAACTCAGAAAAGGAGTTTTCAGGAGAAAAATCAGAATTCCTGGATTTGCTTCTAGATATGCCATTGTCATCCAGGCTTGTTATTTAGGACTTAAACTTGCCAGTTGTTGAGTATTATGAACGTGTTAGAAACAAGCATTTGAACATTTGATTTTGACCGCTTAAATGCGTGAGCAATTGCTTTGCCCTAATGCTGAGCTATATTTTAGGTGCTCTGGTACTGTGGATTGCGGGTTTCTTGTCATCCTGCACAACGAAACCTTTCCGTCTCGATGCTGTGGGACAGGCACTGAACAAGTACAGAACTACAGATACGTGGGAAGTTCTGGTAGAGTCAGCGAGCACGTGCTAACAACTGCACGCTGACGGCTTTGGCCTCTCATCCCGCTGTACCATGGCTCTATTACACCCGATGGTTTCCTTCATCCTATTTATCATGTACTTCTGCATTCGTGTACCACTCTGAGATCTTTGGGTGGAAAACAGCAGGGGAGTCAGCTGGACCGTTTTAGACTTCTCTGTTAGGAGTCATACAAAAGGTAGCCTTGTCTAATTATTTACCATATGCCTCATGACATTTAAGTTTCTTACTTATATTCTAGCTGCAATATGGGTATATTTGAAATAAGAAACATACAAACATGTCCAACCGTCCTAAAAAGCAGAAGAAACTGAAGATCTGAAATACCTTTGATTGAAGGGAACTTTGTTAAGGCTCATTCCGCTAGAATAGTAAAATATTGAACAGTTTCTCTTATAAGTATGTAACTGGGCCACCTCACTTTGAAATGAAATCTTTCATCTTTTCCCTTTTTGTTTTGCATCGCAGCGTATATGAATCCTGTTGTGATCAGACCGCTCCTATTGAGATCCCGGTGTTTGCTGTGTGCGGGATGGTTGGGGACACAACACAGTCCGGTGCTTCACCTCTCTAACAGCAGATGCTGAGTGCTGGGCAGACCCAGAGGCGGGTTAAATGGCAGCGCCATGGTCATTTGGGCACAGTGACCTGTTGTTGGTGTGAAGGAGCACGTTCCTCACTGCAGAATGTTCTTGTTCATGAGAGGTGCCAGGCTTCACTTTCAGCTGTGTTTCACTGAAGATCATGACACTAAAGGACAAGCCAGCTTATGCCAAAAAGCAT
Source organism: Pygoscelis adeliae (assembly GCF_000699105.1). NCBI lineage: Eukaryota > Metazoa > Chordata > Aves > Sphenisciformes > Spheniscidae > Pygoscelis > Pygoscelis adeliae. The sequence goes on from NW_008824372.1 coordinate 579,158, forward strand.
TAAATGCTTCAGAGGGGTGTCCAAGCTACTATTTCCATAGGGCTGCTTTCATTGTCCCATTTAGTAGCCAGACAAGCTGTAAATTGCTCCTTTAATTAAGCATAATTTTATCTCCTTATATATGACAAGAGAAACATCAGGAGTTGGCAAAAGTGCAGGTTATGAGTGGGATGAGTGGACGTTTTTTCAGACTGAAATTGTGGTGTATGAGTTCTGCCAGTGACACCTCCTCCGAGCTTTGCCAAGTGGGACAAACGCCTTGCTCCTGGTCCCGTCTGCTGAAAACGTACAGCACTTTAAAAGGGCTTGATATTGTTTAACGGACTACTTTACGTAAATTCCTATGAATATATGTGTAGACACATCTGCTCTAAATACTTCTGAGTCAAAATCCTAATTCCTACCCAGAGTTTGTGCAGTCATTAATCACGAAGAAACATACCACTTCTCTTCAGGAATATAATCTATGTCAAGACTTCACTATTTTTGACCCACATCCTACAGTTAGGGGTTTTTTTAAGAAATATGTAGCTGGCAGATCAATCATTTTAAAGAAGTAAAATGAGCTCTGGCCACTAGTGTGCAGGGCGTATTGCTCACATCTCCTTTGTACTGTGAATGCCGTATGGCATGAGCTCTCTAACGAGGCTAATGTGTGTGAAGTTCGATGCAGCTCTGTAACAAGGCTAACAGTAATGAAGTTCAAACTGGTTTGGTGATTACTGAGCTTGGTTCAGCCACTGGGACTGGATTCATAGCCAGAAATGTGACGATCCCCGAGTGTCCCTTCGCAGAAGCTTGACTAAGTCTCAGCGTTTTGTGGTGTGTCGCCTTTCCTAGCGTAATGGCTTGAGGTTTCTTGGAGCATGGCTTACAGTGAGGACAGCGTGCTGGGGTGCAAGCTAGGAAATGTGCACCTATGGCACAGTTCTCCTGATGTCTTTTCTGAAGATGCAGATGCTAAGGGTTGGAGTCACACTGGACTAAGGGGCATTCTTTGGATAAAATGTCACGTAAGACGGGAATGGCAAGAGTTTTCTCGGCCTTGAGATTGCAGGTTTTTTCTGTAAAACAGAAAACACATGCGTATCTTGCTCTCTGCACAACATGGTTAACTTCATTTTGGTTTTGTTCGGGGATTCTCATTTGGCCCGTTAGTTAAACGATATATTTAAACTAATACAAATATCAAATGATGGAGGAGGGTGATCTTCTCCTAGAATATCTAGGTCTGTAGACTGGATCAAAGAAAGAGTCCTGGCTTAGCAAGTTTGTTTATAAAGGTGAACTGAAACCGTATGTGTAAAAGGTGTTTCTGTGTAGCTCTTATTTTGAGTGCTGCACATCCTTTATGCCTTACGGCTGCTGAGGCACAGTGCTTATCATCACGCTTGTATAATCAGCTTTTGGACGCTGCTGTGAGTGAAGGCTATTGTATCTCTTATTGGTAAAAAATGTCTGATGCTTTCAGTTCTGTCACTGTCAATCTTAAATCATTGAACTTTCCTCTTTACAGGTGTCTCTGAGAGGAATATTTTTTGAAACATTTGCAAAAAATGTTGTCAAAAATACCTAGCTGCTTCTGAGATTCAATCTAGAAAAAATTACAGTTTTTCTGAGTAATGCTAAAGTGCTGGTCTGAATCAAGGATGGGCACAGACCTTCATGGCAAGGAGCTGCCTTTGGTGATGGTCATTAAAATCCATCTTCACTGGGCCAAGCTAGAGGACTTTGGAAAAAAATCACACTTTCCATGTACTCAGCAGAGAGTTCCTTTTGGCAAGTCTCACGGAGCATCCTAGCGAGCGTGGTCCTTGCTCAGGGGGATGCTGGAAATGCAGGAATTGAGCCAGAAAAGCTTCCTGGGAGTGGGGTAAGGCACCTGATAAACGGGATTTGCAGGACTTCTGACACTGGCAAACTTAAGCACTGGCAGATTACTTGTCTGTGGTCCATACAGTATGAACCAGTAGCTGAACTGAAAAGAGGTTATTATTTTTCATAATCCCTGCACCCCATTAGTTAGATCTTTCACCCAAAAAAGTTTTAAGAGTGTTAGCACTTTTTCAGGTAAACCCTCCCTCTTAGCTCTCTCTTGAGTAACCTGCTGCTGATTTCAAGGTAATCTATAGTAAAATTAAACACTGATCTGTTATTCCTCACTGAAGGAAAGCTCCAACTGAAATCAGTGGGAGCTTGATTAAAGGCATTCCGGGCTGGTCCCACAGTGAGCTGTCATTTTCCCCATATGAAGCTGAGATCTGATGTGTAAATATCCCCTTAATGCCATGCAGTAGGTTTTCCTTTCCCCCACCTCCACCAACACCAGACGCCTTTAGAGCACCCTTCAAAAAAAGCAAAAAATCAGATCATTTATGCTACACAGGTTTGCACTGCACTAGGTTGTAGCAGGAATTGAAGGAAAGCACTTGGAGAACAAACTTCCCCTAAAAATTTCTGTTGTTGGTTGAGAGGAAAAAAATGACTGCAGCAGAATGAACAGCGATAGACAAGGGCTGGCTTTATTAATTTTCAAATGAATACGTGATATTCTGAAATTAAGCCCAGCGTGTAAGAATGGCAGTGTTTCTCCCCATGTGGGAGATGTTATTTTCTGCATGTAAAATATCAAGGGCACCATAAGCTTAGCCTATTTTGTGAAATATGGAAGATGAGAGTTAGACTGGATTCTCTTTTGACCAGTTTGACAACGAGATGTGCTGGGAAGGAATCGCTGGGCATACCACAAAGGGCAGCAGCATAAACCCCCAAACGCCCTGTCACCCGGTCCTTGGCTGGGGGCTGACTACAGATACTCTCATTCTAAGCCACTTAAGGATGAAAAATTGTCTTAGATTACCTCTGCTTTCAGAAGATAGATTTGCTCTAACCTATCAACTTAAATAGATAAGAATTGTGTATTAGAAATGCACATTTGGAAGTACATGCTCTTTCTTAATTAAAAAAACAGCTATGCAGGGGATGCAGGATGAATACTGAAGATGCATGGTCCATCCCCTTCCATTAGCGAGAAGACAACACAAAGCTATAGTCAGATATAAAAGCATTAAAATAATTAATTTTCAGTTTTATTGTGTGTCAACAGAAATGTGCAATAATAAATATTTTTGCAAAAATTGTAGATCAAGCATTTTTCTCTACGTCGGTGTTGTGCTAAAAATGTCCCTGGTTTAATGTAGAACAAATAACCTTCGGATCTCATTAAAGATGTTATTACAAGTGCACAGTGCAACTTGTTTCTGGTGTCCTTTAAAGCAGGTAAGATTGGTAGAAAATGATGACAAATATTAAATGAAAGAAAAAGTAAGATTAGGAAAGAGAAAAATAAATGAGGTTTATATGTAGGTTAAGAACTACTTATTACAAGATCACCAAAAAGGAGTTACAGTATAGGAACAAAAGTGATGTTTTTAGTTGAAGTTTAAATCATAATTAATTTAGTGTGTTAAATAAAAAGTGATGCAGATGCAATGCAGATTTTCATACCTGTACCCAAATACCAACTATCCTTTACTCTAGGTGGCAAGAACCAGTGCCAGGGGAATTTTTACCCATGACAGGTAACACACAGCTGAACGTTCAGTGCGGGAAGAGCCTCTCCCGGAGGCACCTGCAGGTATTAAAGGTGGTAAAATGAAATGAGAGTTTTCTTACTAGAGAAAAATACAGATAGACAACTGACCTCCGGTATTTCAGTTTAAGCCTCCCCCAGCTACCCGTGAAACACTGGTCCACCAGCCCCGAAGGCGCTGGGGGTGCAAACCCGGGCAGCAGCCCTGGGGCCGGTCCAACAGCATCCCCGCATCTCCCAGCGCCACGCAGGGTGCCAGGCTTCTCGCCCACGGAGCAGCCCCGTCATCCTCGCAGGGGAGTAACCGAGCGAGCCAGTCCCGCGTCTTCCAAAAGCTTTAAGGAAAGTTTATTTTCTCCACACGTTCATACAGCACTTTGCACTGTGCGATCCCTGCCCACGCCGGGGCTTCCCGGGAGCTGGCACAACACTAATGAGAGGAAGAAATTGGAGCTGTGCGGTTCCTGGGTGAGACTGATCCTGGGGGCATTTTGCTCATTAATAGGTGTCTGAATCAGCAGGTGTGAAGATGAGGGTCTGGCATTATGCGAATATTGTCATGATTTCTTGACAACGTTTCTGATTTGTGCTGACAATGAAAAATCGCAAGTTTTTTGGATGGAAGACTTTGAGAAGCAATGAGTTTCCATCACCTTCCATTAGAAAGTTGTGATTTGCTTGTCCTGTGTGTTTTTATGGACAGGACACCGTCTGTTCCCGCAGCAGTCACTGTTACATTAGGGCAGGAACAAGAAGGGTAGCGGTAGGAGAAACCAGAACAAAAAATATAAGGAAGTTTAGCTTCTGTTTATAAAGAAGATAGATTGGAGGGATTTAAGATAACTAGTACAGCAGAGCAGGAGAACTTAGGAGATTTTGCTTTTCCTCTAAAGCAGCTTTCTTTTGAAGTGTCCCAAGACACCTAGAAACACTCACTAGCACAAACCACGTGGTCCCTGGCGTCGGGAGGAAGGCAGCGCCGGGTTGATGCTCTGTCTCGCTGATGAAGCGTTCCTGCGGAACGGCACTGAAAGCAGAGAGAAAAAATAGCTGTCACAAGGCGGGAGTGAGCTGCAGAGCTCAGGACCGGATTTCGGATGCTCTGTGGGGAGCAGGGGTGCCCGGGCTCTGCCAGGGCCACAGCACCCCCGTCCCAGGAGAGATGCTCTTACAGCAGCTGTGGATCGGGTTTAGACACCGTTATCTCTGGGTTTTGGGGGCTGCTGGTTAACGTGTCCTACTTCTGCCCTGCACAGATTTTAAAAGCTGCTTTGAAGTAGCTGGATTTTGCCTTTGATTTAAAACAAGAAAACAGAAAGGAAATGAAGAGGCAGGAGCGAGCTCAGTCTTTACCTCATTTCAGGGTGCCAGCGTGTGACTGGGCTCAAACCGGCGCTGAGGGCACCCAGGTTAAGAGGATGACTCCCGAGCCAGGGGGTGCGCGGGTGAGCGGAGCCAGGTCCTGTGGAGGGGCTGGGGTGGGACCACGGCTTCGGTCCCCGCGGGGAGGAAAAGGGACCGGTGGCTTCCTGGAGCTGGAACGCTGTCGCTGCGAAAACAATCATTCTGTTTAAATAGAGGTTTTGTAGTTTCTAGGGATTTCTTGCACTATCCTGAAAATGCATTAAGCCTGCGCCGCTCAGAATGCAGTGATTTGTTCGTCACAAGCAAAAACCATTGGGTTTTTTGCCACCATCACCTTGCAGGCTTCGCACTCATCTTAAGGCTTTTCTGTCAATCCCTTGCAGGCAGTGAAATCAAAATAAGTTACAGTATGAGGTGAAACACCTTATTTGCAGTGTCTGGGCAAGTCATTGGAGTAGCTTTGCATCTTTCTCTGGTAGTTTGGCTTATCGTTGCTGTTATCTATCGAAGGGATTTTAGTTGATATTTTGCAGAAGGCTCTGTTGACTATGTGTTATTGACATATTCTTAGCTTAAAACCACTACCATGTTAAAGCCCTGGATTTAGAAACTTATTACAAGATGTTAATAGCTAAGCCCTAAGAGCTAAGTCATGCAAATATTGCGATCTGTGAAGTTGAATATACAAAAACTGTTTGAACTGCTGACTTAGTAACTGGAGTCTAAAAGCAATCTGTAAAGGTGGCAATAAATCTGAGCACAATCCTCCGCAATTGTTTTCTAATGTGTCCGTGAAATTAATGGCACAGTTGTTGTGAAAGTCGTATCAGGGAACGTGGCTATTTTTTTTCCCGAGGTTAATTATCACTAATGTAATTATTTTTGTACTGATTTTTATTTTAATCAAACATTGCATGAAACAATTTAGTTCAGAACAAGTAGCTTATTATAGAAATGTTTGTGGTAGTGAGAAAAAAGCAGCAATCTTTAAATTATACACATATATTGAGTTACTTTATTCATTAAAATGAACAATTACGTTAGGCCTTATGAGACAGACTAAGCATTTCTTGTTAATGTTTGTTCTGTAGTGAACATAATGAGAATTTATATTGGAAATGGATCACATCCCTCTAGCTCGAGGCATTTATGAACTAGGCAATACGTAGGAGTTGGGAGAGCTTGGGGAAAAAAAGAGTTAGAGTTAACCTCTAACCAAGACGGATGCTGCATTGCTCCGTGGTTGTGGGGAAGGCGCTGCATCTTGGAAAGGGCTTTTTCTTTTTTTGTGGTTTTTGTTTGTTTGCTTGCTTTTGGGGTTTGGGTTTTTTTTCCCTCTGTTCTGTTGTGGTAGGGCAAAACATAGTGCCCCACTGTAACATAGTGGCTCTACTGGATCCAAGTACCATGGAGCACGGCCTGCTTTGAAGTTCTTTTTTCATCAGTTGTTTTGAATGTCCTACAATGAACCAGTTGTGGGGTTTTTCTCCCCATTTATCAGATCAAATCATCAATGGATGACCTGTAATAGCATCGGTCTGCACATTGTACTGTTGAAGATGTGCCAATTAACATGATGATAAGTGGATGATGGGTAGATATGTGATTTCTCAAGACAGGTCTACAGCATCTAGTGCAGTCTAGGTTTCGCATCCTTCCCAAATTTGGCAGAATTGTAATGGAGGAGTCCATTGCGTCCCTCAGTACTGACTTGGTCAAGTGCTAAGTTCAAGATGCAAAACTGTTGGATAGCTGTGAGTACAGTGTGTCTGGCTACATCTGTAAGTGGTGTTGGTTTGGAAAAAATAAATTCCCTAATCCTCTGTGCAAGATTTGTGTTAATTGTAAAAGTACTTTCTCATGATTTATGAAATTGTTTACTGCTTTCTAGATTATGATTAGCATTTTCAGATAATCACTTTTTGATTATAGGATAAGAGTTTATTATATTTGCTTATAGAAATGTAGGATTTGTAAGTATATAGCACTCTTCCTCCATGGATATCAAAGATTTTGTAGGTCTTCGTTATAAATATAATTGACAGCACCTCCAGCTTATAGGTGGGGAAATGGAAGAAAAAAATACGTGAAATGCCTTGCCCAATTTGATCAAACTGGCCTGGGGGCATGGTCAGCAAAAGAGCATGAACCTCCTGAGTCCTGTATCTGCCATTTCTCTAGTTAATCTTGTCATCTGTGTTTTTAATAGATGTCGTTTAGTTTTGAATCTTGGCAAGTAAGGTTGGTTGCATGTTGAAACAGTCTTGGAAATCATCATCCTTAAAAGCATTTTTGTTTCTGTCACATCTCTCCTTCAAAAACAAGATGTAATGTGCAAGAAGTTTAAACTTGTCCTGGCAGTCTGCTGCTCCGTTTTCTGTGGTTTGTATCTCCGAACGCTGCTCGGATGTTCCTGATGCTGGTTTGCCGCCAGCGAGAGCTTGGGCAGGGCGCAGCAGTGTCCCATGGACACGTTAAGAAAGAAGCGACCAAACCAGCGCTGTGGTTCCTGCCCCTGAATGAAGTGCTCTGCAGTTTTGTTTTTGTTGAAGGGCCTCTTACAGCAGTTGTGGACAAAAGTTATCCTTGCTGTTTTATTAGGATTTTATGATCCTGATCCTGCAACTCTGAACTCAAAATCTTTAAGCAAGCAGTTTCCAGTTCATAGTGACTAAAAGTATTGGGAAAAAGTCATTGAATATAAGCAGGTTTAGATTTAAGTAAATGCAAGAAATGGGTGAATATAACAATTACTTGCCACAATAGAAATCTTTTTTAGGTTCAGGTTTTCAAAAGCTAAATTATTTCAAGGAAACTGCAGTAAAAGCTGGAAGAAGGAGGGAGGGGAAAAGGGGGACAGAAAAAAAGTACATCAGGCACAATTATTAGATCCTAAAGCAGCCAAATACACAGATGAACATTTTATTGCATTTGTTTGCATTTCTGAAAGGAGTTATGAAACAATAATTTATTTCAAAGACAAAAAATGTTTCAAAAATATTCTTTGCTGAGTGGGAAAAGTGTCTCTAGCTTGACTCAGATTCTCATCTCCCGAGGCCAGGCTCTGGTGCCAGGTGTTTAATCTGACAGGCAGTTTTCGTCATTAATTTTCTCACTGGAAGCAGCAAAACGCTGCAAATCTTTCTGAGGCCAGTGATACAGCGTTATCATGGTGGTGTCCCAGGAGACCAGAAAAAGGACTTTCCGGAATTTTGCCCGATCTTCTGTTTATCTCTTTACACACAGTATCTGCGCAGAATAAAGTACCTTTAGGCTGTCCCAACTACCCAGCAATGCCATGGAATACGTTTGAGAATATGGAAATTCATCCTTTTATAGCCATAAGGGGGGGTGGGGATATGATAAAACATTAATAATTCTGTGGTTCTGTGAGATATTAGCAGGCAGAAAATTGGTGAGAGTCCTTTCATCACTGGGTCAAAATCCATGTGATTAGGATGCCTTTCTCATTTCATATCGATGCGTGCTGTAAAAAGGGCATCAAGTAACTTCTATGTTTAATAGTTATGATAGAAAATGGAGGCTCCAGGCTGGATCGATGTGTCTCACTTTCTAGCTGTACAGGTAAGTTACAGTTACCCTGTCTCAGTCTACTTTTTAAAAGGGCAAGATACAAATCAGCGATTAGGAAGAGTAAAAGAAGATGCAAACTGTTGGTCAGTTGTTTTCTTAAGGAATCGTTATGAAATTTTTCACACCTGTTTTATGGGTCAGAAATCTTGGCCCTGGTTCCTTTTTCTCACCGTCTTTTTGGTTCTCTTTCCCGCTGATGTCTTTTGTCATGCCTCTGCAGCAAGTTACGCTCAAACGTGCCAGCTTACTCCAGCTCTCTTGCAAGGCATACGCACAACCTAGGAATTCAACTCCAGGTTTGTAAAGGGCTTGTTGGAGGAGAGACAGAGTCGGGCATAGAAATGGATTTCCTGACTCCTTGTAAGAGCTTCCAGTAAGACCAAACTACCATTTACCAGTGCAATTAAATGAGTCTTTGTATTCTCCTTTATCATCAGTATGCCTTCGGCTTCTGTAAGCTACATACAGTCAGCTCAGCACAGTTTGAAAGAAGAGTTCATGGATTTTTTTTTTTTTTCAGAATAAGTTGTGAATATTGAAGGTTAATGAAGTTTCTCGAGCAGTGGCAGATCTCTAGAATATCTGTAATTGAGGGATTATTTTTATAACATTCACAGTAAGGACTCTTGGTAGTATAGTATTTGAGCAGTGTGTGACTTTAGGGTGGGTTTGGTTTTTCTTTTTTCCAAATATATGAAATGAAGATGATACAGGATATATTCTGAATTAAATTAGGAAAGTCCAACTTAATCCTTCAATTTAAGACTTGCAAACCCCAGTCTTACTGTAATTAATAACCAAGGCAGCTGACTCAAGAAACTCATCTTAGAATTTTTTTACTTACAGGGAAAATAGTGGAGCTTGTAAGCATTTAAGTAACCTAAAAAAAAATAGCTGAAATGTTGTTTTTAATAACAATTATTTACATCTATTCTAGGAGACTGGGTTTTATATTTGGAAAAGACACACACACACACAGAGCAGCTATTGGCGACACTGAAATTTTGCTGGTCAGATGAGTTGGTAATTGGTGCAATGAATTGGTGCTGGGAACGTCAGGACCTTCCCAGTGGTTCCAGTCTGGACTGTTTCAGGGGGGCTTCAATGCTAAACCTCTCTTGTTCTTGGAAACTGGTTAGTGGCTTTAGTCTGGAATATTTTGAAATGATTTGTGAGACTAATTTTCTGCAGTACTTAGAAGCCTTTGTGCACATACTTTGGAGTTTAGGTTTCTTACGACTGCAGAACAAGTGAGACTTTCCATTTATTTAATATAATCATCTATAATTTGCATTCCCAGAAGCATGTATGGTATTTCAAAAGCGGAATGTGACTGTGAAATGAAATATTATCTAATTATTGCATTTTTCATTGATGACTACTTTCTTTGTCCTACATATTTCTTACATGGCTCATATTGCAGATCTTGCCACGTTCTCACTGATTCCATGCCCTATATAAGACACATTTCCACCTCATTTAAAATATTAACCTCGTCAGTAGTAGTTCCAAGAAGGGAGATCTCTTGTTGTGGTCTCGGTAAGAAGCCCCAAGCTCTAGATGCATGGAAAGCAGTTTTGTGAACATAACTCCTGCCTTCCCTCAAGCCATTGCAATGTTCTTGCTAATTTTCATGAAACAAGGAAGATGTTTACACTCTACTGTTTTATCTGATGTTGTGTGCCATTCCACCAGAATTTAACTACTAATAAAAATGAAAAATGAGGTTAGTAAATACAGTCAGGCATTAGAGTCCCACGTGAAGACACTAGCGTGTGTAGTTCCTGGTGCTTTTCCAGGAGTCTTCCACATATAAAGTTTATCCATTTGGTTTTTCTCTGTGGTAGGTTCCCCCTTGGTCCTCCCCCCTTCCATTCCCACCCCGGTTGTCTGGCAGTAATGTCTAAATAAAACCAGCCTCTTTCTATTTCACATCTTGCAGATTGATGAAATGCAGTGGGGCAAAGGAGTGCGTGAAGTCCCGTCCTCGGTCTGCAGCCTGCCTTGCAAGCCAGGAGAGAGGAAGAAGATGGTGAAGGGGATGCCGTGCTGCTGGCACTGTGAGCTCTGCGATGGCTATCAGTACCAGGCTGACGAGGTGACTTGTCTGCTCTGCTCATACAACGAGCGGCCCAACGAGAACCGAACGGGATGCCGCTCGATACCCATCGTCAAGCTGGAGTGGCACTCACCCTGGGCTGTGATACCTGTCTTCTTGGCTATGCTGGGAATTATTGCCACCATTTTTGTCATGGCAACGTTCATCAGATATAACGACACTCCCATTGTCCGGGCTTCTGGGAGGGAACTCAGCTACGTCCTGTTAACAGGGATATTTCTGTGCTACATAATCACGTTTCTGATGATCGCCAAACCAAACGTTGCCGTGTGCTCCTTCCGGCGTATCTTCTTGGGCTTGGGGATGTGCATCAGCTATGCAGCCCTTTTAACTAAAACAAACCGCATCTACCGCATATTTGAACAGGGCAAAAAGTCAGTGACAGCACCTAGGCTTATAAGCCCCACATCACAGCTGGCGATCACGTCGAGTTTGATATCTGTTCAGCTTCTAGGTGTCTTTATTTGGTTTGCAGTTGACCCACCCAACATCATCATAGATTATGATGAACAGAAAACTATGAACCCTGATCAAGCCAGAGGAGTTCTCAAATGTGACATTACGGATCTACAAATCATTTGCTCCTTGGGTTATAGCATTCTTCTAATGGTTACGTGTACTGTGTATGCCATCAAGACTCGGGGTGTCCCAGAGAATTTTAATGAAGCTAAACCCATTGGATTCACTATGTACACTACCTGTATAGTATGGCTTGCCTTCATTCCAATATTTTTTGGCACTGCCCAGTCAGCCGAAAAGGTAGGTGAAAATGAACGAACGCGCATCTGATGTATCAGGATTCATTGCAATTATAAATTACATACTGATGTTCAGCTTTACATAGATTTTAAAATGAGCTATCCAGTTCTCTCATCACTGAGACGTGCTATATATAGCACTATTTTCCTTCTCCATATAGCTGGTGGGCTATTCATTTGATAAACTGGCAAATGATCAATAGAAATCATATTAGCCATTAGTTTTATTGTTGCATCCATTTCAATTGTATCTTTTCAGTAGGATAAGTGGGAATTAGCTCTCATATTGTCCAGAAAGAGACATCTCTTAACTAAATCATTTTGAATACAAGATGTAAGCAAAAAACCTCTCAAAAAATAGTCAAGTAGACTCCTGCGCTTCTGGAGTTCAGCACTGAGGGCAGTGCTTAGTCTGACCAGTGCTGTGCTTCACAAATAGCAGCCTCGAGGCACATTTACACCGCAGGGTAAATAGTCTGTCCTGAGCTCCAGCTGCTGTGACTAGACTGACACTGCTATCTGTATTGGTTATTTTTAAACTAGCCCAGGCAGACTTACCCTATAGCTCATGGCAAGGGTATAGCCAGAGTCCTGGAATGAATGCCAGGTTGCTTCTCTTCATAAGTGAGGTCCACTTAAGCCCATGGAGCTCATTCACCAAAAGCTAGTCCAAAATGTTACGCTTAGGCGACTTAAGAAAAAGCATCCAACCGTTAGGATCTAATCCATTAGTTGGATTGTTACGAAAATTATTGCAAAGCGCCATCAGACTTGATTAAAAGATTCCCATTGGCTTTGGGAGGCTTCAGATGCTGCAGAGTCTGTGGCATGTCTGTCACAGAGCTCAAGTGCACGTCACTTCCATCCCGTGCTCGCAGCTGCTCAGGCACTGGCGGCTGAGGAAAGGAGCTGGGCAGCTTAGGGAAATACGCCCCGGCAATCAGAGCAGACGTGCATGTGAAGAGATGCAAAACTCGGCCAACTTTGGGCTTTGCTGCCACCCGAAATCAGGTTTAAGGTGCTCTTTGTGCATACATCAGATCAGCTCTGCTGGGACCAACCCAGCGTGTTGCAGCTGATGCTGTGATGGTTTAGGTACAAACGTTAACAGCCTCTCTTTTGTCTCACACAAAGTAACAAGGAGAAAGTCACTCCCTTCTTCCCATCATATTTATTGGTGAGGATGGTGGCCTTGGAGAAAGAAGGCAATAAACAGCCAGAGGACAATATGATTCATTTTCCAAAGCATTGTCAGAAGGTCTATTGGCAAGAAAAAACCTTTTCAGATTTGCACTTAAGTATTTAAAAAGGGAGAACCTTAGTCGCTCTGTGCATTTTGAGTAAACCATATTCAAGGGGTGAAAAATCAACCTACTATTACAATGTGCAGGGCTAAATCAAACTGGGAGTGACTGAGCATTGCAACTTCAGTTACCTCCCGGGTCCTGGGCCCCTTCTGCATGTTCCTGTTGCTGCCCAAGTGGCTCCAGCTGATGCTTGGTAGTAGAGATCTGGTTTTACTTCTCTCTGAATCTTGTTTGGAGGAGAGCTGTAATTTCAGAGTGATTTGGCAAATACCTGCAAGCCTAGTCTTTAGGGAGAAATGAAAATATTAGGCTGTCCTGAACTGCTGTCAGGCTCTTTTACTTTCCTCAGCTCTGACCCCATCTAATTCCCCAGCCCAGAGGAAACCACTGCCGCGTCTCCTTACCTGCGGCATACTCCAGCTGAATCTAGGCAGCATTGACCTCACCTCAAATGCTCTCCCACAGATCTTGCATGGATTTGGTAGCATACTGTCAGTTTTCCCCACTTACTGAACCCAAACTTCCCTGTGCAGGAAAGAGCTTTGGCTTCTTGCAACTTTTTTTTTTCCCCTCTGTCTTCATTTAACGTTTGTTCTTTAACACAAGACTTGGGCGAGCTTGCTGCTGTGGATAAAATTATTGCACCTTTTAAATGAGTGAGCAAATTTCAGATCTCAGCTAACACATCTCATTTTGTGGCAAGGCTATTGCTTCCAAATTTGCAGCTGTTAAACTTATGGGTTATTGAAATAAAATTGCAGGAAGACAGAGGTGGTGGTGTTCAGGCAGGTCCATGTTTTGGCTACAAGTCTCTTCCATAGGAAGGCACCTGCACCAGAGCTTTGTCCTTTGCAATTCAGGAGGTTGGTTGTACAGAGATTTGCAATTGTTTTGGCCTCAGTTCACCGGTGGAAGAGGGGATCACCCAAGAGGAAGCAGAGGTTATGGAGGTTTTTCATGTATCATCTCAGCTCTGCAATGGGCTTTACAGGCGTCCATTGCATCCCTAAAGGGAATTAATTTCAACTGGAAAGGAGGTCTGCCAAGTCTTACAAATGCCTCAAACACCTCTGCTCTCCCTGTTGAGGGAGAGATAAGAAACAGCGTAAGCAGCTTTAGACGCAGTTGGGCCTGTTTGTAACTTTGGTCTGATGCAGGGAGCACAGTGCCGCTTTTGTGCTCCTGCCTGGGAATGCTTTAGGCCTGCAGGTGACCAAGATGAAGTGCTTTAAATTGTTGTCTGCAAAGATTTAACCAGGCGATAGGAAGACCCAAAAAATTTCAAAGACTGCTGCCAGCATTGAAATCATTTAGTAGCAAAAGCTTTAGGTTTCCATGTAGTCACAGAGCTGAATTACCCTGTACTGCTTTGAAAGCATAAGATCCTTGTACAAATTCGAGTAGGACAGCAAAAGAGATGATGATTAACTCGATTTCACACAGAGCACAGAAGAGGGTACTGGGCAAAGTAAACAGCCCTTCACTTTGCTGTGGTCCAGCCAAGGGGAACATCCCGTGCCGCTGCACAGAGCCAGTGGCACTGGCTGCTTCTGGTCGCTGCAGCCCCTGGGCAGCCGCGGCAGGGGGGCATTCGGGACGGGGGACTTCAGTATCTGCTGGCTGTCACAGCCCAAACTCCTCATGTGCTGCTGGGGCTTATTGCAATTCCCTGGACTGAAAACTGCTACGTTTTGTCCAACAAACCGTCCAGTGTGATCATACCTGTGCAATGGGCATGCTGCAAGATGCATGAATGCACTTACATACAGTCCCTATAGATGGTCCACCTGGCACCCCCAGCCTTTAGGCACTGGCAGACATTGGCTGGAGCACGTTTGACCAGTACGCCGTGCCAAATCTGAGTGCTATACCTATGGCTTTGCTGTTGGGACTTTTCCCCCTTCTGCTCTACACAGAGATCAAGCTGCAGTAGCTTTGCTGCTTTGCTTTCTTTACTGTCTCTCTTTTTTTGAGTGGGGGTCAGGGGGTTGTATTTTTTTGTGATTGCTAGTGATTTCCTGTCAGATATTTTCGTTTGACCAGTACGCCGTGCCAAATCTGAGTGCTATACCTATGGCTTTGCTGTTGGGACTTTTCCCCCTTCTGCTCTACACAGAGATCAAGCTGCAGTAGCTTTGCTGCTTTGCTTTCTTTTCTGTCTCTCTTTTTTTGAGTGGGGGTCAGGGGGTTGTATTTTTTTGTGATTGCTAGTGATTTCCTGTCAGATATTTTCTCTGGAAAATATTGTGTTTAAGCTTAGCTACACAGGTCTTTGCTGAAATGGAAATTGCACCTGCTGAAAATCTCATACAACACAATCTTTTAAACTGAGAAATGGTGTTATATATAATGTTGTGATTTTCATTGTATGGATTTATTTTATTTTATCGATAAATACAAGCATAATGTTGTTTGGTAGAAAGCATATTGAAAATATCTACCTTGTTCAGTGTAGAAAATAACAACAACAGCAGCAAAAAGAACTAGATGTGTGCTGCAAGTAATTCATAAAAGGCAAATAATTCAAGCAGTAGCATTTGCAGCAGACTGGAGGGAGGCGGTGTGGTTTGAGGAAGGCCAGATATCGGAGTTCGCACTACAGTACGGAGATAAAACATTCAGTGTATGGGAGGTGGCTCGTGGAAAAAGCAAATTCCTGACCTTTTTACAGCTTGCATTTACTCAGCCAGTTTCTTTGTCGGCTATCTAAAATTTCAGAAAACACATGGTCAGTTATCATTTATAGGCTTAGTTTGGTAACGCAGCATGTCGTTTCCTCGTGGGCGTGAAATATGGTTGTCCTTACCACGTTTCACCATTCTTTGAGTTTCTTCGGCTTTGATGCAATGAGCAACGGCTATGTGACCTGGGAATCGCTGCTGTTGTCTAGGTTTTGGGGGTTGTGTTTCAGGGTTGGGTTTTTTTTGTGTGTTTTCCTATAACTATTAGTATATATTCTAAAATGCTGATGTAACCTTTGAGGACCAGGACACAGTACTGGGAACTGGAATCACGCCATGTCTTTGCTCAGAAAGATCCTTCCTTTAGTATGTATTTGGTAGAAAGCCACTAAATATAGAGAGGAGTCTCTACAGAGAAGAGGGGGTCACTTACTGTTCAACTCTGAGCAGCTCCTAAAGATCAAAACCATCATCAGCTGAAGGGTCAGTGGGTTTTGGGGGATGAGGACAGGGGACGATGTCCATCCCTGCCTGCTGCCCAGCTCCTGCCTTGGTGTTGCTCAGCTTGTCAACCCACACGTTTGGAGGGGGACTGTAGGGATGAAATGCTGCTTTTTACGCTCCTGGTGTAATTGTTTTTGACGACAAAACTATTTTAAATTCTCCGCGGATGTGTGGGTATCTTATCAGAAGCAAAGTGGCCTCAAAGAGCTGTTAAGCCAATTATAGGAGTCATAGCTCCACAGCAGAGTCAATACAAAGTGGCACTTGAAAAGAGCACAGATTGCTCTGTAAGGTTAGGCGAAGCACGGCTAAATCAATAAGCCAAATTGAGTCAAAATTTTAGAGTACGAAAGTGAAAGGATGGGAAGGGAGGCAGGTGGTGTGGGAACGCGTCCCGCGGGAAGCTGCACCTCGCAGCCTGCCCCGCACAGCCCTGCACCGGAGATTAATTAGTCCCTGCAGCCTCTTGGTTGCTTGTTCATCCACTTTACTTTGATTATCTGTTTCTGATTTTAACCCATTTCCAGAGGCAGGGCACTGCAGCAGGGGATTGCCAGGGCTGATCGGGGCCAGTGGTTTGGGGCCAAGTCCCCCTGCCCTGTCCCTGCGTGTGGCACGGGGAGCTCTGCTGTGCTCCACCTTGGGCAATGCCTCAGGACCCCAGGCTTGCACCACGGCCAGGGGATGCTGGGGCTCGCTGCTGCAGGGATGCCGTGTTTGCTGCTTCCACAGGAAGGCTGTTCCCTGGCAGTGGGCTCCTGCTTGAGTGATGTTTCAGGAGATGCATTTGAGATTAACCTGGTTTCATAAAGTTTTCATTTCTTGGGATTTTTTATTTTCATTGTTTTCCTTTTACAGATACTGTAAAGAGCAACAGCATGGCAGAGCATGTGATATGCTCTAAAACATCTTGGAAACATCTCTTCATAGGTGGCAGTAATATTTTGCTTTCTTAATATTAGTCTCTCTCATAACATAAATATTTTCAAAACTTACACCGTTGCGGATTTCTGGAGGCAATACTTTCATGGTAAAAGCAAAGTGAAGGGAAAAAAGCATCTGTAGTTAAATCAATGTGATATGTAGAGTTCTTAAAATACTGGTTTGCTTTTTCTGTATAAAAGTAGTCAATTTATTGTTAGGAAAAACAATACTTTTCAACACTTGTTATTACCATTTTTTTAACCGTTGTCGTGTAACATAGTTGTATTTATGATTAAGTGAATATTAAAAGACAGCTGAGACAGGCAGATCGAAGTACGCCTCCCAGACCTGTGCATGGCATCCTCAGCCAGTGCCTTCAGCAGCAATCTGAAGGCTTCCTTCACCATCCCCTGATGGAGCCGACACGAAGCAGCTCTGTCCGTAAGGCTGTCTGTCCGGCGGCGCGTCCCTGGCCCCAGGGTCGCCGCTCGCCAGCGCTTGGTGGCAAGTGGCAGCAGAGCCTCTTCACAGATTGGCGGCAAAGCCTAAAGAAGCAGCAGCCTTCCCAGAGGTGCTTCATCCCTCTCCTCCTCCTTGTTTGCAGGACAATCTCCTAGGAAGGTAGCTGAGATAAAGAGCAGATCCCAAATTTAAAGTAAGTTTTTGGATACAATCTCTTTGTTAAAAAAAATCTGCACAGAAGGATGCAATAGGAGACTATGGAAATGTGGAATTTGGGTATATTGTTGGTGTGGTACAGAGATTAATAGGGCAGGAGGAATTGCCTGTGGGTTTGTGTTAAATAGCCTTGGTTAGGGTGGGGGTGTTTTCTTGCCACTCTGTTCTCCCTTTCTTCTAACAATGTTCAGCTCTGATTATGAAGCTCTATGAGATCACAAACTATATTCTTCTCCTACAGTTATTTAGTATTACTATATATAAATATATATGCATATATACTGTTGCTTAAATTAAATTTCCTGAATCCCTAGAATGTAGCACTGAAAAATTAGATCCCTTTAATGGCAAACCTGAACATCAATCTGCTTTATGCAGCAGGCATGCCAGAATCCCCTTGGGCACTTCGCTTGCCCAAAACCTGACGCTGCTTTGCGTTACTGTACAAGTGCGTTTGGCATTTTATTCAGACTGATGGCATCCCTTATTAGTATGTATAGATGCACGGCTTCCTGGGAGCGTGCTCTTCAGATTTTGAAGGAGGAATGCAATTTGGAAACTTGCCAGAGCTATAACCGTTAGATTAAAAGAAATCATTGTCTCCACAGGTTTGAAGTCCGTATCTGTACTCTTTAACTATGTACAGATGTAGTTGTGTATGTTGAATATTCCCCTAAGATCTTATTTTCTCAAATTATGTCATTGAACTAGTATAGAGGGATATGTCATCATTAGATTTTTTATGTTTCACAGAGATTTTATTGCCTCATAGCTGTGATTACTTTTATTTAGTAATTGCTAAGATTAAAATAATACGTTTCTGGATATATCTACAAGCTAGTAATAACTGTCAACATGCTCCTGAATATATTCTCCAAATGGGATTTTTTTTCTCGTCAGGACTATTTTCAAGTTAAAAAAGTCATAATCATGACACTGAGTGGGTGATGATGGTTTCTCAGCTGGAGTGGTCTTCCTGCCTGGGAGCTTTATTCATCCTGGAATGAAGAGAAATGGGGAAAAGCTGACCATACAGTCATCATTTTCCATCAGCTTATTTTTGCGTCCAGATTGCACAAACCCTTGGTTGTAGGGGTTTTTCACTGTAAAACAACCACTATGAAATTTGAAGTCCTTAATACCATCTACCCTTCCACCTTCCTTCTTGTTTCTCTATTTTTATAATGCCCATTTTATTCAAATCAATAAACAGGGTAAATCAGGTTTATTTGGCAGCAACATTTTTACTTATTGTGTTGAATGTTACATAAATACTATAATTTGAAGGCCCATGCAAAGTGGATTCTTATTCAGATTAAATAATGTCACATTAACATGGTAGCACTTCAGTATATGTTCTATTTTTTGGTGAAACTAAGTTACCCTTCAATTCTCTGTAACACAAATACCGATTAACCAGGTAGGACACACATTTATTTTCTCCCCTGGGAAGGCTTGAGATGACAGTTACTATAGCAACTGTACATATGTGGATTTTGGAGTTATGAGGATTTTAATACAACGTTTGCTGGAGTTTTATACTGTTGGATGGCTGAGAAAATCAGGCTTTCAGGCTCATAGGGAGCGTGACTTTGAATCTACCATAATCTGGGGCTCATACAAGGACAGTCATGAATTGTAGCTTTCGTTTAAAGAAGCATTCTAGTAGCAGTACCTGCATAAAACTCATTAGCCACGAATATTAATTGTTCTCATTGATATGCTCTCAGTTCACCTATTGCTTCATTATCTTGGGGGTCTGCATGTTCAGAAGCTGAAGTTCTTCATTTTATCCAGCCTCAAGGTTGTATCCCTGAGGAAACCATGGAACATAATGATCTGACATTAGAGTTGGGTGGAAACAAGCCTGACTGAAAAGCAGCTTCACTTAATTTCGGTTAAGGCCCTCCAGGCTGGAGCTGTAAGGTCTGGAGATCCTCCAAGAAAAGAGTATACAATAAAGTCCACTTTTGTGGAGTATTGGGCGATCGATTGACAGTGAGTACATAGTGTTTCAGTTTAATTGAGAGAAAATTAAATGTTCTTTCAAATCTAGAAATTAAGTAATCAGTAGATTTTTCTTGTCATATTACAAAAATGATCCTGGTGACCTATATTTTTATCAAGATATATAAGGGCATTACTGTAAAAGTATATTCATCTTGTGAATACCTTTAAGTGTCTGTAGAGTTTCAAAGTTAATTTTTGTAGAATTAATAAAAAAATCTTAGACATATAACTTCTCGGTAAAGTTCTCGATAAGATTTATTTTATTACCTTCTGCATTCATGTTGTCTTCCAAGAGGAAAAGGATGCTGTTACTAGTCAAAAAATAGCACAAAAGGCTTGTAATGTGTCACTGCTACTAATTATTTAACCTAGAAAAAAAAAAATCAGTATTTACATACACATCATTGAAGCAGTAAGTGCTACAGGGATTTTGAGTTCTGGAGTCGTCGCTCTTTTGCCACGCGTTTGTTTGTCTCTCCCCGGTGTTTTTGTGGGAGGTTTCTTCCCTAAACAAACCGACATTCATAGACCCACCGCTTACTGAATATAGCTGGCTTAGGGCCTTTAACAGCTGCTTTTAAGAACTCCTGTGGGAGAGTACAGCTCAGGAAAAATGTGATGTTACTGACTGGATTGCTTCACAGTGTTTACTAATCGCTTCAGGGATTAGATGGCCTCGTCAGGAATACCTGCCCCCATCTCCCTCTGCTTAGTAGGCTGCTGTAAAAAAAACTAAAAAAAAAAAAAGAAAAAAGAAAAAAAAACACCCCCAAACACCAGAAGTGAAGCAAAATTATAACGGCCTAAACTCAGGCACCTGGGATTTCTGGATATACCATACTCTAACACTTCGGTATAGCAGAGCAAAGCGTGGTTATTTGTCACTTCTATTTGACGTGACGGGAAATGTCTTAGGGCTTACAAAGGGAAAGCCAAATTAAAGCTTAGATAGAAAAACTTCTTAGACTGGTTGGTGCCAAAAAGGATGGGAGATTGATACTGCCGCTGCCCTGCTCTCCCCTCCGCGGGTCGAGGCTGGGGGATGATTGAGTGTTCACTGCTCAGGTTGGTGATCCAGAGGCTGCTGTGACATGATGTTGTACCTGCTCCCGTGGAGGACAAGCGTGACTCTCATTAGCAGGAGATGGATCGGGTGAAGGCTGTTCGGCTCAGAGATTCATGAGGAGATGCGTGATGGAAGATAGATTTACTTCTGGGTGGTGGTTGTATTTTTAAGAAAACTTGAAGCTATTTTACTTCATGGCTATGCAGGATGTGCCTGAGGCAACATCTCTAGAAAAGACAGGCCGTGTTATAATTTCATTGCCTTGCCTCAAGCTTTAAATGTACCTTCCCGCTTGCCATGGGAGAGTTGTGCATGGAAAGCGAAGAGCGTGGGTTTGTCTTTCTGCAGAGCTGCCCGTGCCCCGGTGTGACAGCCTGTGTCCCGCGCTGCAGGAGAACGTGCTGGTCCCTGCAGAGGAGAACGTGCTGGTCCCTGCCTGGCCAGCCGCTGGCTGGCTGTCCGTGCGGGTACTCCGGGGTGTAGAGCACAGCCTGGTGCCTGTTTGCCCTGCCTGTCTCTGGCTGGGTCGGGACTCGGGGGCGCGGACGGGGGACACTAATTCCTCAGTTGTGCAAACTCCTGAGTGCTTTTCTGCAAAAGTCGGCAGCTTTGCATTGCACCGAGTGCAGTCCTTCTGCTGCAACTGCGAGCTGCGCTTCCATTCTGCTTTCCCCAACATTCAGAGGTGGATGTAAAAATATCTCATGCATGCCGAGAAATCACTGCCTGCGGTGCAGATGTCTCCTAGGCAGTGGGCTGGAGGTGCCGTACGCGGGACTTGCTGCAAGCGCTTGGCTCGCTGCCGTCCCAGGGCACTCGCATCCGTCAGAGGTGGGAGCACAGAGAGCTCCTCTGCTGGAGAGCTCGGACCAGGAAACTCCCGTGGGTAGGTGAAACACTCGCTCTTTCCACTTAGACGCAAGCTCTGCGGTGCCCGTGAGGCATTGCATGAGTGAAGCTGGGTAGCTGGGGTCTTTGCAGAAAGCAACACAAGAAAAGAAACGGAACCTGACTCTGGGACATCCAAATGCAATCTCATTTACACTGATGGAGCTGCATTTCTATACACCGGGTTTGACACTCGGTATTGCAAAAGCACCTTGAGTCACTTTTGTAAAGTATTAAATATTTCCTGAAGTTTTGCTACTCTCTGAAGTGAGACTAAAATGGTATATTAATATGTGTTGACATGAAATTTCTTGTAATTGCATTTCTATGCTAGGTAGAAAACAATGAGTGGTGGGAAAATATCTCTGTATATTTAAATGTGTTTTAAAAGCTTTAATGTTCACTTATTTCTGGAACTATAGAATGATTCTGGATTTTTATCCACCACTAATTTGTATTATGTTCAGCCAGGCAGAGATTGGAGTGTTTCAGAAATGAATACAGTAATAACAGTTCCTTGCACGCAGAAGAAACCTAAAGCATTTCACAGGTGGATTTAAAAACTGCAAGTTAGAAGCATTGTATCAGCTGGTATGTAGCAATTTTAGCAGCACTCAGAAATATAGTTTAAGGCAGGCAGGTGTCTGTAGTTCTGTGTATGTTCCCAGGCTGTGTTCATTACTGGGGCATGCTGGGTGCCCTCCAGGATTGCGTTAACACATTAATGATGGCATCCAGTGGGGAGATCGGGCAATTCAAACTGGGCAGAAAATAATCACCCAGGATTTGGCCAGGATGTGGGAGTTGATACCTGTGCTCTTCAGAGAGGCATCCTTAATGACTGGAAGAATGAAGAAATTTTGGTGACAAATATATTACCTACAGTGCTGCATCGTATTCCCAAGTCAGGACTCCTCTGGAAGAGGGATTTCTGCCTGCATTTGATCCTGTCTGGGACATGTCCCACCCAAGCATCTGACTGTGTTCAGCACCTCCTAAGATCAGCCAAGCCAGTAAAAGGCTGTAGGACTGCTAAAATTGCAGGTCTATGTTGTTTCTATTGTCAAGGCAGGTATTTAAAGCTAGGTAACAGGAAAAAGTGCATACTCTGGGTGAAATAAGAGATGATTAGAGTAATTAGGTCCTCCTCAGAAGACCATAAATTAATGGTGATTATGATTCTTGAAACAACAGAAGCATAAGGTACATCTAACATTGATCTGTTTTATCACATTTGCTGCATTGTAATGCTCCTTTAATGTTAATATGTACTTTTGTAGTAAAATCTAATTGAAAACGCCGAGCAGGCAGAGCCCAAGGCCACAATCATGTTCCACATAATTACCTAAGGAGGAGGGTGTACGTTTCCAATGAAGGGATGCCACCAACCGTTAGCCAGGTATAAGCAGTGCAGTCATTGCGTTCATGCTTACACAGTAATAGCCTTATAGGAATATATAGGTGAAAGCTAAAAGATAATTAACAATCAATTCATTTTGTGAAATTTTCAATTGTTGAAGCAGGTATCTTCATAATGGAGTAATAATACTACATTTAAATTTGTGTGTGGCTGTCTCATAACAGAGATGTATTCATTTAAGCAGAAATTACTTTAAGTTAGCAACCCCGGGGTAGTTCTCCAGTCTCCGAGGGACTCTTTGAAGCCTGCGAGCATGCTGCTTTGATGTCTGATGTAGAAAGTGAGGGATCTCTTCACTGTGATAATTCTAGCCTTTGCCGTTCCCTTCTGTGTTGAGGAGAGAGAAAAAATCTGATTCAGAAGACGGAAAAATAAATGGAACCCAGAAAGGAGTGTGCATTATAGAGGGGGAAAATACACCCACACAAATCTGGAGGGAGTCACCAGTTCTGTGACCAGGGGCACAATGTGACAGGGCTGCCAAATTCCCTGCTGTGTTCCGTGGTGTCCCTCTCTGGACCACTTAAGCAGACCAAAAACATATAACTGAAAATACCCTGACCTTGAAGAGAAACTGCAGGTCTCTGAGAAGGTATCTGCAGCAGCATGCCCTGCCATGACACGATCCTGGGGGGAGGAAGGGGATGTTCTGGGGCAAAACTGTAAATTAATGATTTTTCATTGGCATTTGAGGAGAACCGTTCTTCCACGCCGCTGGTGCAACCTAGAGCAGCGGGACTGCTGCACCCGGTCATCGAAGCAGGGAGTCAAAACCAGCTCCTCCTCCTCCTCCTCAGCCTTCTGTATTTTGATTTTGCCCAGTTAACCAAGAGCCACAAGGTATGAACAATCTCAGATTACCTGGGACAGCAGACTTAGGAATATTTTTTTGTGCCTTTTCACATTGCATGTTCTGAGCCCCAGAAGTGGCAGAGGCATTTGCCGGTAACTCCCCGGGCACACCGCCTCTGCCCAGCTTTGTTTGGTGCACAACTGTCGCTGTCCTGTGAAGACACACGAGCACTGAACTTATTTCAAAAAGATGCCAAGGGAAAGTGTGGAAGAAGGGTATCGTTTTGCTCTGTGATTTCTAGTGCATACTTACATCGCTTTTTAGCCAGAGGCAGTTATTTTTTTTTAAAGGGAAAAATGTGTGGGTGTTTAATACATAGTGTTGACATGTACTTTTTTGGTTCCTTATTTTTTTTAGAAAATGTAGAACTGCCAGGAGAGTTTTACATATGAAAAGCAATCTCTGCACAGGCCCCTGTCAGTGTTACCTAACAGTTTTTATCTGCAGCATAAACTGACAACACCTCACCGTGAAATAATTACGATTCCATTGAGTCCAGAAGAGTAATTACTTTGTTGATGAAACTTTTCTCTTTGCTTGCGTTTTGGTATCTCTGCAATGTCAAACTCACTTGAGCTGACAACATAATTTCTACAGCAGAGCTGTTGTATCGACCATGCAACTGCTGCTGGGCGTTAGTGGGGATTTTTTCAAGCTCGCTGTATTTCAGTGCTAGCCACAGTAAAAACTCAGTCTGGCAAAACCCTGTTTCGTGAATTGCGCTTCTGAATAGTGCAAATACCACATGTACCTCAAGGTAGCTACATATATGAATAAGGGGTAACTGTATAATTATAAAATAGCTCTTCAGTTATTTTACAAGGAAGTAATCATAAAATTATCTCATTTGCTCAGAACAGGGGAGGGTAAGTTTATTTGAATGTCTTTGCAGATAGTTTCAATTTGTGATAATCTATTTTAATGGCTATTTTGAATTTCCTGTGTATGTGAGGCTTGAGATAAGTACGTTGCAGAGATGATGTGGTTTCCCAGAAGTATTGATACATTCCTGCAACCCTGATTCTCTTCTAACGTGCATTTTTTGGGAGAGTCTTGTTTCAGGGATTCAGGTGGGATGATTTTGGGCTGTACTGAAAGGTCGTTCCCTGTGCTAAACTCTCCAGGATTTTTCCACAACGAGTGGCCAGAGGATGGTGTGCTCTGCTAGGTCTGTGTGATGTATAGTGCAGTTTGATTTTTTTTTTTTTTTTTCTGCAGAAAACCTCGGTTCCCATTAATGCTCCTTTGTTTGAACAAGAGTTAATCATCTTTTCAGAAAAATCCTGTAGATCATGGCTAACGTGGTAAGCCAAATGCTAGGAACTGAAGTAGCATTTTGTGCGAGCAGATCACAACCAGTTTCTGAACCCCACGGGTACTGTAGAAACATAATAATGTTATTTTGAGTAAGAAATAATGGCTGCTGATTCTAAGCTCATCCAGGAACAAAAAGAGAACCATGAAGGGCTTATTCAATACAATGTAAGTTATGCAGATGTTTCTCAATTTTCTTGCTGAACTTGTATGCTGGAGTCAGGGTTTCATTTGATCAAACCATTTCAGCAGAAAGAATGGGTCCTTAAGCACTTTTGTCATTGCGTATGAATGGCTTATGAAAGCAGCCTGCAGAAGGGCACAAAATCAAGTACCCTTGTCAGTCCCACACAGAAGACGCATCCTTTATTGCCCATACTTGGGTCACGCATTCAGAGCTGAATTTTTCTTCTGTTCATCTTAGAATAAACAGAAACAAAATGGAAGCAGAAAACAAGCCTGCTAGGAGAGAGTCAGTCAATTGAAGTTCCGCCATTGACTCGGGCGGAGTGAGCTTGCGGGACGGGCGTCCCAGAGCAGTGCCTTCCTACGTGTAGTACAGTTGTATTACCCTGCAACAAACCGGTGTGGAAAGAAGAGAGGATGCGCAACTTTGGAGCTAGCAATTCAGATGATATTTTACACAAGAGAGTAAGGCCGAAATGCCTTTTTTACAAAATCAGTAAAAAATCCAAAGTTGCAGGGACTGGTAGGGAAATGTCCCCCAGCGCAAAGCAAAACCTCCTTTCATCATGGAGATGGTTGCAGTTTGCTCTGAATAAGACCCTCTAACACAAAAATGTCAGGTCCTCTGTGCATACCAGTGAGCTAAATATAGCTGGATTTGCAGAGGAATAAAACAGCTATTCTTGAAAGTGCATTTTCAGTCTAGCAAGGCCAATTTAATGCAAAGCAAAAAATAGGTTTCACTATACGTAAGAGATGAATGCAAAAATATTGACCTGAAGGATTTATTTGTTGTTTTAAATGGTTTAAACAGGCATGTAATAATAATAAAAGTAGAAACCATCATCCTCAGTCAAACAAATTGCCTTGTATTTTGTCTTTGAGGCATAAGCTCAGCAGAAGGCTAAAAAGAAACAACAATGAATTCTCGTAGACTGAAGTAAAAATTTTGTGTCCCAAGTGTACCCCGTCAAAAGTGATTTGGGGCATGTTTATACTTCTGCATTTTGAAATAATGGCTTTTTTAAAAATCCATGTTCGTATTCATCAAAAACAATTCAGAAAAAAAAGCCGGCGAGGATCCTTCCTTACCACGCAGCAGAGCTGGGGGCTCCTGCAGACCCGGTTGTGCTGCGCCAGTGCAGAATACATCTGTCGCTCTGTGGGTTGTGGGGGTGTCGGGCACTGGGGAAGGACCACAGCCACAGCCAGGTCACAGCCACCAGCAGGACGCATCCCATGGTCCCCGGTCAGCTCACCCCACAGTGGTTGAGCTGCCCCAACAGCGTTTAACCTGGTTGTGGAGGGACCGAGGAGTCCCCATTCAACAGCAAGCACAAACGGAGCCCCTCCGGTGCCTGGTACAGAGATGTCGCCAGTTCCCGCTCTGCCCTTACTTCCCAGGCAGCTTTAGAAATCTGTAATGTTGGTTATATGGCAGAAAGCAGCTGAGAAGCGTTGTCAGAGGATCGATACCTTATGACAAATGAAAAGCCTCTCAAAGAGAAAGAGGTTAGTCTGCGACTGCCAAAACAAAGATGCCCACAAGCATATACAAGAGGAGCTGCTCTGATGCATGGCCGAGGAGACAAATTGGAAGAGAAAAGGGAACTTAAGGGAAGAGATCAGAGAGGGATTTTTTTTTTTTTACTGTTTTTCCCTCCTGTTAAAGCAGGGGTGTTGCTGGGGAAGTACTCCGCTCAACAGGTCTGAGCGAAGCTTCGGGAGGTGGGAGGCGCAGTAACAAAGCAGAGCTGGAGCTGGAGCTGTCCCGAAGCCTACATCCGTAACGCCGCTGCGGAGGGTTGGTGGGTGCAGGAGCCAGGCCTCGCCTTTGCCCGTAGCTGTGGCATAGCCACCCCCTGCGGTCGTTACCAGGTGAGCATGATGCCCTGTCGGGATAGGGGAAAAGAAAAACGAGGAAGACCTTTTTGTTCTGCAATTTGGTGGTTTGACACCGTTTCCGTCTTAAACTCTGCCTTTGCTATTGCCTATCTCTGTATTCTCTCAGCACCAAAGATCCATGTTTTCTTTCCCAAACTGAGCAGTGTGGGTGGGAAAGGGGTAGGCAGCAACTGGAAGTGTACCCAACGAGCTCTAGTGGTACAAAACACTATTTTACAAGACAAGCTCCCTTATCTGGCAGACGTTTCCCAGCCGAATCTCTGTTGATGGGGTCAGCTGCAGGGGGCAGCAGGGCCTTGTTGACCTCTTTAATTGTCAAGGCTTTATGAAAGTTTTTTCAGGTTTAGCACTTTTCCACTGATAACGTCAGGCGCTTCACCAAGAGATTCTTTAATCTGTGTTGGCATTTTGCCTTTAAATGGCTGAAGTATCTGTGGTGACAAACCCGGAGTGGGGGAATGAGGTGAAACTCCTATTTGCAAAGAAGGTGTTACTCACTCAGCAATAACCGCTTTTCTTACGCTGCTGATTGCCCGTTAAACGCCATCCGTTCAGCCATGAACTGCCTCTGCCAGAGTAGGGCAACCTGAGGTTTAACCCTGCCCATGCCCCTGAGTCACATGGTTTCACCGATTGAGTAATGTTCATGTTGTGTTTATTATAACTAAAAAATAATATATGTATTGTAAATTGAGTATCTCGAGCATTCACAAGATCTTCCTTGGACTCGGGTTAGAGGAGAGACATTTATTTAAAAGAATGCAGAGGGAGTAGGAGGACAAAATATGTGATAAATACTATGCTATCATCTTCGTCTTGTTCCCTGTGATTTACATGTTCAACATCAGAGCAACCTGTAATATTTAATGGAGATAATTAAATATATTTTGAAGACAAAATAGCTTTTTTCAGTAGTGGAACAGATCCTGCTAACGAACTTAACTAGCAACAATAATTCACCAGTAAGTTGAAGAATAAAATGCATTTAAAAGCTTAACACTAGATTGTGTTAGGTGATGCTAACAGAAAGGAATGAAAATCAATTAGCTTAGCCAAGGTGCTTAAAACATGATTACGCCTGGAGAGAAAGTCTTGTGAAAACTGATATTAGGTAGTAGTTAAGATTTATTCTGGTACCTTAATTGGAGGACCAGGGAAGTTTAAGCAGAAAGATCAAGTGATTTGATTCCCCAGAACTTCAAAATCAATGTAGTTTTAGAGTATTTTATTGACTGGAAGATGAAATCTGTTAATGACTGAAGATAAGGAAGAAAGGTCAGGGCCTCTAAATATCCCTGTTGATAATTGCTCCGTGTGCTGAGCGCTGCCGGCCGCCTCGCGAGCATCGGGCAGAGCCCTGCGCTCCAGCCCAGCGCCAGCACCAGATTTAGCCTAACTTGGACCTGAGCGAGGACTTGCTTGGGAAAAAATAAACACATCTTCTGGATGTGTGCCCAGGCAGCGTCTGCGGAGCGCGGGGGGGTTGTTCAGTGCCCGCTGCTGTGTGATGGGGCTTGGGAAGGTGATGCGTAAGACAACCTTTATTAAAGTAAACTTCCCTGTGGGAGCAGGACTGGCTTGATTTGATTGCAATCATACACACAGAAAATATCCTCCTTTGGATGCTTTTTCTCCCCTGAGGCCCGGGGCTTGCATCTACTGACAGAAGGTATAGTTTTTCACAAATTCAGCCTTGTAGTTACAAGCTTCCTTGTGGCTTCCTCACGCAGAGATAAGGGAACTACTAGGTACTCAAAATTTATTTCTTGATACGTAGTAAGGGATAGGAGACAGTAAATAAATCTCAGTTAAGTGTAAAAGCAGGTATGCTGTGCAACTATGAAGACAACAATAAACAGCGTTTGGTTTTTTATCCTATCAAAAATATACTTAATAAGGTATAGATGCAAAATAGGGTCTGTGGGCCATTAACTTTTGTCAGGTCATGGATTAGTTAAACGTGTGAGCTGATTTCGCTTAAAACTCAGGTTTTTCTCATCGTGTAATATTCCAGATTGCTTTCTGTGTAAGTACCCCAAATGCAACTGCTGATGAGGAGCTCTAAATAATTCATAGTGATTTGTAATGTTATCTCCGAGGTATGACATGTAGAAGTTAATTTCAGGGTTAACTTGGAGCTGGTAACGAGGAATTGTGAGCTGTCCTACAGTGATACAGGATGCGATATCATCTCATTAGACCATATCAGAAAATGGTTTGGATATTGCTGTAAATTGTCATTGTAGCATCAAACTTGAGACGGAGATTCAGTTTATTCTTACAACAAAATAAGCACAATGTTTGATAATTAAGAGAGGAAGCTCTTTCCTGATGCTCTGGATTAGCGTTGATATGCATGGATGCCTCCTAACAGTACAGGAGATTGTGGAATGACTGGAATTTGGCAGGTCCTAAAATGATAGACTTTTTGTAATTAAATCTCATTTAAATGAGCACCTAAATCATCTTGTATTCTGGGATTACCCATTCCCGGTTTAGCATAACAATAAACGCCCATCTGCGAGTCATCCAAGGATCACGCAAGCCACAAGGCAAGCTCTCTCCAGTTTATGAATTATGATAGATTGAGCAGTTGCTGTGGCAACAGTTTGTTCTAATTGTGATACATTAGTAGCAACAAGAATTGGATGGCTCAGGTAATTTAGTTAATTAAATGCAAACTTGGACAGCTCTGAAGGAATGATAGAAAAAATTAACACCTACCAGTGCACACCTGTAAAACGTGAACAATTTGTCTGAAAAAAATCACAAAGCGTTTCTGTATTCTTGACGTGTCTTTCCTGGCCTTGCGTGTTTGCCTGCGGGATGCGGTACGATTTATTTTGAAGTGCTTGCCGAGGCGCGGGGCGAGGGGTCAGGGAAGCCTGTTGGGTGGATCAGGGCAGTGTTGAAGACTGGGGAGCGCGACTCGGAGCAACCGCGCCCGGCGAGGGGACGGGTTTGTAATGGAAAGGGCTGGCACAAACCTTTCTGTATTCGCGCGAGTACGTTCGAGCATCAGAGAAAGCCCAGTCTCGTTTTCAGAAAGGAAGATGCTGGGGTTTGCTGGTAGAATTTAAGGGTTACACCTGAGGGTAAACTATTTGGATTCATGGTTCTTGCAGGCACTGTTGGCTTGAGCTGTTGTCAGCAACCATGCATGGACAAAACCTGTGTGGGGCTTTGCCTGCTGCCCACGTCCTGTACCTGAAATCCTTTTTGGTTTGGTTTGGTTTTGGTTGTTTTGGGGAGGGGGGTATGTTGGGGCTTTGTTTTTCATTGATTTTGGGGTTTTTTTTGTTGGGTGTTTTGGGGTTTGGTGGGTTTTGGGTTTTTTTGAGAATGAGAAGGTTTCAGTACACAGCTGCCACTGTTAAAACAATACACTTTAACCATTCTGCAGTTATGGAGGAATATAGTTCTTTGAGAACCGACATATCAAAACAGAATGAAGGCAAAAATATTTTGGTCTCCCTGTAAATTTTCTGCCCCTAGTAACTCTGGTGGGGTTACACTGCAGGACGGGGGCTCGCATCCTCGGGCACAGCAGAAACTTTTCTCCTCGTGGACTGTGGAAATGGAGATTATGTGCAGAAGCCCGTTAGTTTTGGGCTGCTTCATGAGTCTTGCAAAGACAACAGCCCAGGCACAGCTTTTCAGGCTGCTTTCTGGAGCAGTCTCGTCCTGCAGTGTTTTTCTTTGCCTGTAGATGCTTTTGAGAAATTAGGCTCCATCAAAATAGTGATGTATCCTCAGGTAACTCACAAAAAAGGAAAATTTTTGACTTTTTTTTCTTTAATATAAGGAATTATTTTTCTGTATTTTGCCAGGGTTTAAATTCCTAATGATGGCTGGTCAGGAATGAAGGTTTTGCTGCCATGGCTTATCCTCGCATGAATCCAACCATTCTTGTATGCAGCTCTAGCTCACTCTGTTTGCTTTTACACTTTAAAACATAAAATAATTTTCGTGCTAATAAATAAATCAGAACCCAGTTAAAGTAACTGATTGGCTAGAATTGCAGACTGATCTTTGTACTCGAATGCAGCCTTTAGATCCCAAAACACATTCAAACTGTGTGGTCACGTGCACTCTCTATGCAGCACTGTGGTAGCATTGTTAAATAGAAAGGACAGACACTTCCAGCCATAACAAGTCTGTTTCTAAGTAGCAAAAGCAATACGTAAATGCTCTGTTTTAAATAATAGTTACATTATAATTTAAAAAGTCGATGAAAAGCTGGCTTGCTTTATAGATATATATTTGTCAGTGTTTTTTAGTGCTTAGAGTAGAACCAGTGTTCTACTCTAAAGGTCTTTAAAGAGAAGTAATATGAGTAGGATTAGCCTTTTTCTTCCCTACTCCTCCGCTGACACCAGCTTGCACTTTGAATTCCCCTGAAGGTTTCCAAGCAGAATTAGATCTTACTTTGTATGCAAATATATGAAATATATTCTCAACACAGGCCTGGGTCAAACTTCACTGACATTGATAGATTCCCATTGACTTTTCTGGGGTTTATAGCAGAGCCACAGTGATGAAGGGAATGAGATGACTGTCATTAGCAGGGGAACGGGCAGGGCTGTTGGCACAGTTCAGTTCTTCGATGCGTTAGATGGGCAAGATATTTTTTTTTCTGGGATTGGTTTGAGGTTTTGCACACCGGTTGCTCTCGTGTAGAGGAATACTTGGTTGCTTCAACAACCTGCGTGAAAGCGTTAGGTGGAGACCTCCTTCCCTGTCAGCCAGATAAAAGGTAAAGTAGGGACAGAACGAGCGTGTACATGAAATAGATGCTCCCAGAGATGAATACCCTGGCAGAGGAGGTTAACAAGCAAGAAGCCAGTATAATTATGAGGAAATCAAATAAACTCTCTGGCAAATGTTACCAGACCTGGTGATGCAGGTGAAATAACTATCCAGCGGTCGTGTAGCATGGCAGCATGTTACTTCAATTTTATTTGGGTGCAACCTCATAGAAATCTCTTTGAGAAATCACAAGAGAATATCACCAACGTGTGTGTTCAGAATTATGTGGTTATTAAACATCCTACATCCAGCTGTGGAGGAGAGTAAATCTTCCTCTTCTGGGAGGGCCAGAGGATTTTTGTTTGGAGGAGGGATGGTTTGGGGTGGGGTTTTTTTGTAAGCCTGGTATGTCAGTAGATCAAGGAGGTTCAGTTGCTGAAGAGAGTGGATGCGAAGGGAATCTATTAACTGGACTGTCTCAGAAAAAGAGCAGTTTTATTTCAGAGAATGCCTTCCAACTGGGTGAAAGTGACGGGATATAAATAAAACATTCGTATGGCTTGGTCGGGGGAGACAAAATTGAAGGTGAAAGGACAGAAAAAATTTTGAATCTTGCTCCGTAAAATGAATCTTCTGCATGGAGCCCTGCTTTTCATTAGGAGCATAGCATGGGCGGAAATATCTTCTTTTTTTTTTTTTTTTTTCCTTTTTAAGACTTTGAATTGACAGCTCAGGAAAACCTAGCCTCCTCGGGGCAAGTCTGGCATGGGCACCGTGTGTGCACATTGTCCTTTCCAGCTCCAGCTGAACCCCCAGTCAAACCTGGAGAAACACCCTTATGGAGAGCTGCTCTGCAGTGCTGGCAGGGACTGGCCCCTCTTGTAAGGGTGGTTTGGGGCTTGATTTTTTTCTTTTGCCTTCCCCCCCGCCTCCCCCCTAGTATTAGCTTACTAGGCTACTGTGTGTAGCCTGATTATGAAACTATAAAAATGCTTATATTTATTTTGGATTATAAATTTAATTTTGCAAGACCTGAATATATTAAATGAAAGGGCTGCTTGCCATCGTAATGTAAGGCTGACTGATTTACTGTGCAATAAAAATAAAGAAAATTGCAAAACCCAAAATTGTTAACAGCATATAGTGGGGAGAAAACCATTAGGGCATTTGCGCCTCTCTCATTTCTAGGCTATGAATAATTTTGGCAATATTTTTCAGCACTGTCAAGGCAAAGCAGCAGTTCGTATCAGCTGCATTCGCAGACGTTTCATTGCCATGACAACCTCGCACCAGATACACGTGCTGCTGTCGATTGTCAAGCCTGTCGCCAGTTGTGACCTGCAGCTTGACAAAGGAGCCTACCTGCATAATACATCCCATGTTATCTCATTTGCCCACACAGATAAAAGTATACTAAGTGTAAAGAGCCAACCTGTGAACTAAAGGGAGATTCAGAAGCTTCTGCTGTCTCTGGATTTCCATCCTGCTTTTCCTCAGAGGACAATTCTTCACGTTTTGAGACGCTTCATATCTTGCCTTTCTCACGCAGCTTCCAAAAGGCTCCGTGTAGCTCCCTGCAAAGGATGCAAATGTTTGATCCTTCTGGCATGTGTATCCCAATAAGTTATTGCAATGAGGTCGGAATATGTTTACCTTGGCAGGTCTGGTTCCACCCTTAGCACACAAGATCCATGGGAAGGTGCGCACTGTGGTGTGCCTGGAGCTTTTTAGTCCTCCTGTGCTTCTGAGTGCCCAACATGCAGCACTGCTGAAGGGCCGTGACTTTCTGAAAGCCCTAAGGCTGTGTCTGGAAGTGAGATGGCCTGTGGGGAGGGGAGGTTAAGCTGTGTGCCCAAGAATGCACGGTCGCTAATCACTTTTTTGATGCTGTAAGCGGTGTATTTAAATTGGCTGAAGAGAAGGTCAGCAGAAGTTTTGCTGAATAAATGCATACTTCAGCACTGATAGAAATTTACTCCCAATTGAGAAGAACTGCTTCTGGATAAATAGAAAGGTCATTCAGTTACTTTTTTACATTTATTTGTGCTTCCTGCATAGAGAAATAAACGGTGCAGGAAGATGCTCTAAGGAGGCAAATCAAGTTAGCTAGCTTATCCACTATAGGGGAGAAATTGGGCGTGTTGGTGCTCTGATTGCTGTCTTCTCTGACTGTAGGTAGGAGAGACCTGCAGCACTTTGTATCTCTATTCCGATCATATGTAAACAACAGTTTGTGTGTTGTTCCTAAGGGCCGTACTATGACAGCAATGCTAAAATAGGCATATTTTACTTATTGCTCTACTGATATGACATCTATACAACCTTAGCTATGGACATAAACATTTTTGCTTCACCAGAGAAAAGTAACATTTAAGAAGAAATGAAAATGAGATTGCCAGTGTTTCTCTAATGGAGTGCTTTTTAACACTTCCACAAATTTTCTCTTGAAAACTGAGGATAGAAGATAGTGATTTTGGTAATTGCAGGTGTTATATTGCCTGAAAAGAGTCAGTGCATGATCACACCTTCTCAAATCCCAAAATTCAGGGTGAGGGTTTGAGTGTGCCTGGCTCTTGGCGTCAGCCTGTGTGTCCTCTACCCA
>NW_008824372.1:613684-660109 GCF_000699105.1 Pygoscelis adeliae
CCCCCGGGGGGGGCCCCCTCTCCCGGCGCCCCGGGTGCCATCCCCGCCGTGAGATACCAGTGCTGCTCAGATGGTACCCAGTGCTCTGCACATCAGGCTACAGAGACACAGCCGCAGCAGTCAGAGGATCCTTGCTTTATTTTGCTCAAAATTTCAAACTGAGTATTGCAGGGTTGTTTTTTTTTTTCTCCTTTTAGATTGAATTATTCAGTAGTTGAAATGAGTAAAATTAAAGATTTCTAGACTAGTGGCGTTTGGAATATAAGAAGGATAGCAAAACCTATTTCATTTGAACTCTAATCTCTGGTCATGTATAAAATGAATAAAATGCAATAAGTGTGGAGAAATATGATTTATAACAGCAGCTGAAGTCTGGCACTGAATACCCTAAAATACCAAGATTGTATGTCAGTCAATTTAGCAGTGCAGCGGTGAAGGTGAAGAATGAAATGAAGGCTTTCTCTGATGATGTAATCTTTGGAAAAAATGACAGATGAAGAATTATTTCTAGCCCGAAAAAGCTAAGTGCTCAGTCAGTGAGAGAGGGAAAAGCCATTATTTTAATAATAGAAGTTGGGGATGTACATTACTTCTGTTGCACTTTGTGTTTGTCTCTCTTAGTGATGTGTAACTTATAGTTATTATAACAAACACGAGTGTCAAGCAAGAGATATTAGACAGTTCTGAGGATTGATAATGGAATTTCTTGAGCTATTCGCTCCTGTCTGTGCTTAAAATACAGCCACACTCAGCTGTGACTGCAATTTCTTATCACCTGAAGGCCCTTTAGTGACCCAGGCAAAATGATTCGGTGGGTCTCAAGACACTCCTCCTGTGGACAGACATCTGCACTGGATAACAGCACATCACAGCTGACGTCCCTGTGGGAAAACTTCGTCCATTTCACAAATTATTCCGTCAGCTTATGGACATGTAATTAGTATGGAAGAAAAATGAAAGGAGAGGTACGTGCAGCTGTTTCCCGGCTCTCCATCGCCGTTACTTGTGTTAACAGGTACAGGACCGGGAGGGCCCATCCTCACTGTAACCTGAACATGGGTCGCAGCCTTGCCCACGCCGCTGGCTGCCCACCCACCACCCTCGGATCTGCAGCAGGACACACATTTCTCGTCACCATGCCGGGAACGGCAGCATGTGCTGTACGTCCAGAGGCAAAAAACAGGAGCAGATGAATCCAAAAGGAGACAGGACTTCATCTTATTTTAGTGGTGGTTCGCGCTTCAAACGTTACTGTCCTTGCAAGATTGTTTTGCTGGCACATCCTTCTGTGCCAAATTTCTACTTCAGAAACTTCGTCCATTTCACAAATTATTCCGTCAGCTTATGGACATGTAATTAGTATGGAAGAAAAATGAAAGGAGAGGTACGTGCAGCTGTTTCCCGGCTCTCCATCGCCGTTACCTGTGTTAACAGGTACAGGACCGGGAGGGCCCATCCTCACTGTAACCTGAACATGGGTCGCAGCCTTGCCCACCCACCACCCTCGGATCTGCAGCAGGACACACATTTCTCGTCACCACGCCGGGAACGGCGGCATGTGCTGTACGTCCAGAAGCAAAAAACAGGAGCAGATGAATCCAAAAGGAGACAGGACTTCATCTTATTTTAGTGGTGGTTCGCGCTTCAAACGTTACTGTCCTTGCAAGATTGTTTTGCTGGCACATCCTTCTGTGCCAAATTTCTACTTCAGAGAGACAACAAAATTCAGAAATCCTCATAAAATCAGTTCCAGGGAGTCATCAAATCTTGAAACAATTTTTGTTGACTTAAGCCAGGGCCATCACTGTTCATTTCTTGGCTGAGCAACTCCCAAATGATTCTAAGTAGTTCACGGGCATCTTTATTGTCTCTGTAACTGGTACAGAAAGTAATGATGTCTCTTTTTTCCAGCAGATGTGGAATCTCTGCTGAATATAGTCTGTATAAACTATTTGACTTGTGGGGTCATCTTTGATACTGCTTCCATTTCTCTTTTAGCCATTTGATGCCCTTTGAAAGCAGCAACATGCTTTTCCATTGCTGCTCTATCCAATTATCTGAATAATTTAATTTCCTTCTACATAAGCTGCTAGGATTTATCTCAAAGGCTGGAGAGACAAAATTCCTCCTCCTTCTGCATCTGCATCATAACCCTCAGAGCAAAGTGCTTTAACATTTGGTATCTTGAATTATCATACAAGTTATAGATATAATCCAGAAATATTTCTTTTTTCTGATGTACGCAAATTTCTTGCACAAGGAAGTTCCTATTATAAGGGAACAAGCTGTATAAAATATTTAGCTTGAATAGCTAAAGTATATTTAAAATACATTTACTTGATCTTGACTCTGCACGTTTGCCTATGAAATGCAAGCTGAAAAACAAGATGTGTCGGGTGCTCCTAGGACATGAAAATTTAAGTCGGCTTTGGCAGTGTGACATTAGAAGGAACAGTTTTATAGTGCAGGCAGAGGGAATTGGAAATTAGTCCTTTTAGACCTGTTTACTGCTGTACTGTCTACCTTTGCATTTGGCCTCTGCAGGTGGTAATCTTTCAGAATATGACCCCAATTTTCCTGTTGGTATGCTAAACCTCCTGCTGCTAGAAACACATTGAAACATAATTCATCACACCCATTACCTGCATAACTCTGGTGTACAACTTTGTCATTGCCAAGCTAGTAACCACCAGGACCAGCGAACGTGACGGCATTAGGAAGCACCTCTAAGGGTTTATCGGCATTATCACACTCTCGCTCTTTTCCCCAGCGTGATACCTGTACAGTGGTGTCTGTCATGTTTTGCCATATCGTAAGGAGGGAACGAGATCCCATCTGGCATGTTTGTGACACGGGGAATTTCACAGCTCTGGGCATGTTCTTCCCTCAAACCTCTGTACTTCATGATGTGACTTAGAGCAACTTTTCAGAACATCACAGGCTGTCGTCAGGCAGCCAGAAATATCAGACCCGACATCAAAGCTTTCTTTAGTGTTTGCTAACCGTCAGCGGTTTCTTTGGGCAGGGGAGAACCCCTGTTTCCAAAGCAGCCATGGTTACTCTGCAGGTCGCCTTTGCTGTTTGCAGCGTGTGGCATCCTGCGAGCGATGGTGGTGCTCCTTGTGTGCACCCGAGAAGTGGCCGTCCTCGCCGCTGTGAGCTGGGGCGAGAGCCATCCCTCCTCTGCAACAACACGTGCTGGAGAGGGGACGGAGGTGGAGACGGGCTGAGGGGAGGCAGTGGGGTGCACAGGGCCAGGGTCCCTGGGGGCACAGGCATGCAGAGTGCTGGACGTCAACACTGATGTTTCACAACTGAGTAATTAAGGTAACTGTGAGGGGTTTACATTTCTGTTTAGAAATGCTGTTCATAGCAACTTGATGTGGGTCCTGAGGTGAGGTGGTCTTGGAGCTACGATGGTGACATCTCCAGGAGCATCCAGCTCCTTGATTTGACTTTGATTTTGCCCTCAGCAAGTCGGTCTTTTAGTTTCTAAGGGCTCTTTGGGTAAAGTCGAAAGATCTTCTTTGCCTCTCTGCAGGTATTTTTTGAAGCTGGTGCATGTCAGAGAGAAGACCATACCAGTAAAGTAGGTTGCATTGCATTGTTGAGGTTAGTGGAGGTACGTGTTTTGCCGCAGGTTGAAAGGGTGTCTGAGGCTGTAAGTTGTGCAAAGCATACAGCGGCGAGGCTGTGTGCGCGCTCACGTCCGTGTCAGCCGTTGTACCCCCAGGCAGAGCTGGGCAGTGACGTCTTCAACCTGCTACCATTGCCCAGCCCAAACGCCACGTCATGTGTTGCATTTACTGCTCCCGTGGCAGCAGACAAACTGAATTTTAATCCCTCCCAGAACCAGAGCAGAACTGGGCCATAGTGAATGGTTATTTATAGTCCTCGAAGCCAACACTTACAGCAGTAACTCTTAGACTGAGTCCCCTGTGTGTTTACTTGTCCAGGACAAGTGAATATTGTCATTAAATGTAATACTTCCTGCTAACGGCCACTTTGCTTTTGGTCACCTTTGGAGATGAAATTGTGGAGACTTGGCTGATGAGCCAATGTTGCAGCGTATATAACATGCAAGGCTTGTTATATTTCCTGAAGAGATTAATGGCGTTTTGTTTTCTGCTTCAACCGTGGCGATTCTTCAAATCTGAATCTTTTCTCAGCTCCCTCCTTGTTCTCTTAGTAGGAATAATAATTGTTTCCAGTTAAATGTATGAAAGAAACTCACAATGTTTCTGTGATGATCTATCAGTTATTACTTCTGTAGTTTATTTGGAACTCTAAATTTCTGTTTAGTAAGGATAAACACAGAGATCACATCTAAAAAAAGGCACAGAACAGTCTGTGAAATTTAGTCATTTTATTATTAGCAAAGAAAAAAAAGCCTTCAAAGGCATATGAACCTGTTGGAAGAAAGAGTTGTCTTAAACTGCCCTGACAAAAAAAAATTAATTTAAAGGCAAAATGTTTCTCCCCGCCTGTGTGAGAAGATTTTCTTCTGGGCTTACCGAATTCTCTACTGTCCCGCTTCTGGCGTAGTGGGGCGGTGGCAGGGTGCCTGGCCGGGGGTTCGGGTTCTGCATCCCCTCTCGTTACTGCAGAGCTGCCACCACAGGATACATATTTTTGCTCCTGTTGCTGGATTTCAGTGCTATGCTGATATAGGCTCTTGCATACTGAGGGCCGGCAGATGCTGATGACCTCTTGAAAGAGTGAGATGTGATTGTTATTACTGGGTGTAAAAGAAAAGTAATTTGGGGGCTACTTTCCAAACTTTAATCTTCTTTACCTTCATATCTCTGAGGAACTGTGATGTTACTCTGTAGGTACTTGCTGTTCCCATGGAACTATTTTTGGTTTTCCATTACACTGAAATATATCCGCAAAGTTAACCTGCAGTTTTTTCTGATCTACTAGATGTAATATTGTGAGAATTTCCAAAGGACGCTAACTTAATAGACCAACTATTTTCACTGATGAAAGCCATCCAACCTCAGGTCTGCTGCAACCAGCCAGCAAAATGACTCCTCTCAGACACACAAAGCTCCTTGTTGAGCTGTAGAACAAACATAGGTTTAGCTTGAAAATCGGTTTGCAAAAAAAAAAAAAAAACCCAAACAAACCATGGGGCCGCACGCGTGCCCCAAAGCCTGTGTGTCCCACATACCACGTGTACTCCCGCATGCCGGAGACGTGCAGCCCTCCACTGCGCCTGGCCTCTGCACCGGGTGCAGCTCGGATCGGGGTGTTCATGACCAGTGAGTGTTTGATGAGCCACCCTAGTGCTGTCAGCCTGCAAAACAACCAACCATTAACGGGAAATTTTCTGAAACTAAAATCCCGTCATTTCCTTCAGTGTCACCTTTCTTATAATTGCTAAGCACAGAATTTATAATTAAATGGTATGACTGATTCTGTGACATTCCCATAGACATTTCACAAACTTATTTGCGTGCCTTGCTATTTTGTACAGTAATAACTGCAATCAGCATAACTACTATGATTTGTTTATCAAACGTCCCTTGGGTAGCATCCGTTGTCATTTGTAAAACTTAGTGAGCATCACAATTTACATACCGCTGCCTGTCTCATGTTGCTGTTGAGTTGTGTTTCTGAAGCACCGCTGATGCTCACCTCTGCAGAGGAACGCAGTTGTCTTCCACATGCTGTGAAAAGTACACACCGGACAGTACAACAGCACAAATAGGCAAAATTCGGTAAAAATCTTGCAAAGAAGGTAGGCATTATATCTTCACAACAGGGATCAAAGGGTATACTTATGGAGCAATGGAATTAACAGGTTGAAAAGTGAGGAGAAAAGAGTGTATTAAATAATCATCCATTTGTACCCTTGAATAAAGAGAGTCCTGAGGAGCAAGCGTGTGTAGTCATGTAGTTGATGGCTGTGTCATAGTGCCTGTGTACCGGGAGACCAAATTAAAGCAGCACCGGGAACCCTGGTTTGACATGACAGCACTTGACTGCTTGACATCGCAACGTTTAGTGTTTGTCGTAAGTATAGAGAGTGTGTGTGTTGGCATACACGTGTATTTTCTGCCTATAAAATATTCGAATACTATAAAAGTATGATGGATGACTGATATAGTGTGGATTGTATTAATACCATTAGGAGCAGTAGGTTAGAACAGCAGGTGAGTGGTGTAGTCCCTGTCTCTCATCTATTAAGTGACCTCCTGCAACTGGAAATCCCCGTCTTCTGGATCGTTTGCCAGATGTTTGCCTCTTTTGTCCAAAATGCTGGAGCCTGGTGTCCACGGGGGTTTTTTGTGATCTTTTTTTTTTTTCCCAAAAAATAACGTTAGCTTAAAAGAAAGGGAAACCGCTTCCCCTAAGCGCTGCTAAAACCTTCTAATCTAGGAAAAGGGTTTTGTTTTTTTTCAAACTGCTCTATTCTCCAAAGGGCACTGCCAAATGACAGCTCGAGCAGATTATGATGCTTAAAAGGATGGGGATGGAGGCAGGGGTCCTGGAAGTTGTCAGTAGATAAGCTTCAGGGCGGTGTGGTATTATGTGCAGTTGAACTGGTACCATCCAAGTGAAGAAAGCGAGTGTATGTCTGTATCCACGGGAGCTGGCAGCGGGAACCCGGGATGTGCATGGGCTGCTGGAAAGCCGCAGTGGGGCATGAAAAGAGGATTACTGAGCCAGGCCGGTAAAGAGAGCTGACAGGACTGCTTCACACATAATATTTTATATTTCTCAGACAACAGGAAGTGTACAATCCTTGTGGAAAGACATGGTTGCCTGGGTAAAGTTGCCGTTGCCTGAAACTTCCATAAATCAAGCTGTCTAAGGAAATGGGAATGGCGTTTGCTTTTACAGCTGGGTTTTTTGGTTTGGTTTTTTTTTCAGTTGAGGGTATGGTGCTGCCAAAAGGAGGGGGTGGCACTGGAGGACCTTCACCCACCACGTAGCCCATGCAGGGCTGTGGCTGCAGCCCGTCC
Source organism: Pygoscelis adeliae (assembly GCF_000699105.1). Lineage (NCBI taxonomy): Eukaryota > Metazoa > Chordata > Aves > Sphenisciformes > Spheniscidae > Pygoscelis > Pygoscelis adeliae. The sequence continues at coordinate 620,656 of NW_008824372.1, forward strand.
TCCATACCACGCAGACCCTCGGTCGGAGGGGCAGGAAGGGTCCCAAAAAGGGTGCAGGCAGCTGCTGACTCTTCAGTCTCTCTTGAATGAGCGTGGGTTTAGGGGTGCTTTGTGACTGGAGATTTTTGTACGGTGCCATCTGCCCTGGGTCCTGGCCGTAGGTCACCGTAATATGGTGTTGCTCTATGAGAAAGGCGATGTAGCCCCTGGCAGGGGTTTGGGTAACAAATGGTGGACACCTTTGTTGGAGGGAGAAGGGCAGTGGTTCTCCCTAAGCGAAGCCGATTTAAAGTCAAAGTACAAGAAGCACAGGTTTCACTGGAAAACAGATATTTTCCTTTTTTTATTTGCCTTTCAAGTGATGTGGTAACTTTGGTGGGTAGGGGCATTAGACACTAAAATATCTGAGAACACATTTATATTCAAGTCTTTTTACTTTCCATATTTTTGCAAACATACAACGCAGTGGGAGCTAATTTTAATTTTTATTAAAAAATGTTTCTCATTCTTATATTTGCACAACATAATGTAGAGGATCAGATGAAGTCTTCAGATGACCTGGAAGTCTTCTGGGAGATTTGTAAACTGTCTACTTCATATGTAAGAACACTTGTTTTAATTCCCATATAAAAGTGAGACAAATTGGTTTGTGATAACGCAAGTCCAAAAATATCTCAAGTTACCGCTTTATTTCCATATTACAAAATAACACAATTCACTGCATAATTAGAAAGCTGAATTAGATAAAAGGAGCAGTTGCTCCTGATTAGACTGTAAATGCAAAGCATTAGCCTACAAAAAGTATTTCTGACTCTTAAAGAGACTTTTCTAAGATCTGCAGCTATAACTTCAGTTATTATGGCCCAGCAGTTGGAAATCTATCCACTGGGTTAGCAAAGACTGAAAGGCCTGATCCTGCAGTGCTTTACTTCTGAGAGTAATCCTAGCTCATGCAAAATCATCCATTGATATAATCTGCTCTATAAAAAATGCTGGTTATTAGATGTGTGTATTCAAGACCAGTCTAATTTTCTCTCAAGGTTTTGAATTTTCACCATTTGCATGAACAAAGCAAGAATCTGGAAAACATAGAAATCTAAAATTCAAATGGAAATCTTTTATGTAAAATAAATGATAAAATCTAGGTGCCTTTGCATGTGAATGATATCCTTAGGGCTGAGTTTTCTCCAAGGCGCTGCTTCAAAGTCTGATGCGTTTGTAACAGCAGTGTGTTAAGTTTAACATTAAGTTAAAATTTTTCAAAATTCAGAGTCTGCTTAAGAGAGAGAAAGAGAGAGATGTGAGTGGGGATGACCCTCCAGAATGACTTTGGCCTTTATGTCATAGCAAATGTGACTTCAAACCCTCCATGGGACTGGGCTTGTAGAGACCAACAAGGCACTGTTTTAGAAAGCTTTGATTTCCACTGGCAATACCTAGCTCAATCCCAGTCCTCATTCATGTCAAGTTCGAGCATCTCTCACTAAATCTGCATCTTAATTTGATCTCAGGTTTGGAAACTACCAGGTTTCACCAGCCAGCTGTAAAAGGCATGCATGAATTATTAGAATCCCATTGTCAGTTAAATCTTATCCTTTGTATTTTAAGTCACCCATTTGCATTCATCTAAAATGCTTTCAGAGAGTTTATCAGAAGAAGTGAAATAAGAAATGAAATAGTTTCATGTAAACTGCATTTTTATGTTTGACTGGTAAAACCACAAAGCAGAGATAAAATACATAAAACTAAGGCTTTGCATAATAAGCATATCTATTAGTTTCCCTTATCTTTATAAAGCTCCCATTTGTCATGAGAAGCATTGTGTGTCACTCATCCTGCCTTGTTCTACAAAAGCTCTTTTCTCCCCTTCCTTTTATCTCCCATTGGCATTTGCAAGGTAGGAAACTTGACTGGCGTGGTGCTGCAAAAGACCCTGTTGACTAAATAATCATTTAACCTTCAACCCCTTAATAGCAAGAGGAAATAAAAATTAATACCTGTGTGCACCTAGATAAAAACGTTGCTGGCACTCTGCTGGTTGCGGCTTTTGCAATCGCAGCAGCCCTGGATTAAGGGGAAGACATTGTGTCAAACCATCCCCAGGGTAAGTCACCTCCAAGTCAGGCCAGATCCCCACTGCTGTAGCCCATGGAAAACCAGGTAGGGAAGCGGCTGGCCGTAGCATGTGGCTGTGCAGGTGCTCGAGCACTGGTGCAGAAATCTGCCCTCGGGAGCAATCTCCAGCGATGCCTCAGGAAACCCGTGCCCACCCACCCGAAACACCCGTGTCGGGAGCAGCGGCTCAGAGGACGGCGAATGACTCTGGTGGTAGATATTTGCCGGTAGCTGATCGTACCTGCAGAACCACAAGCTCATCAAATGTAGTTATCCGGCACCTGCGCAGGCGGAGGTGGCCTCGGTGCGGGTTGTGTGTCCTGTTCCAAAGGAGCTGTGCAAAGAGGGTCCCCTCCTCCTCTTGGTGTGTACAATCTTCACTTGTTCTTTTCTTCTCTTTCTGAAAGGAAACATTCGTATCGCATATCAAACTAGTCAGCTGTTCCAAAATTCAGAAAACGCCACGCGTTAACAAATCCTTCTCCCACTGAGGATCCATTTGAAAACTTCGTGCTACATAGTGCTTTTAAAAGCAGCTCTTACTCAAAATGCATCTTCCCTTCTGCTTTTCTAGGATTTTTAGCTGCTGTCACACACAGTGTGTCTATGACCTATGTGTCTGAGCGTGGTGATATAAAGTTATTTTGCTTAACTGACAAGTTCGTCAAAATTCCTATGGGGAGCTGTTGTTTTCCATGCCGAAGAAGAAGTCGAATTTGGGTGGAGAAAATCTGTACTTAAACATAAATATGCTATTTCTGTCTGTGAAACATAAACAGCTAATTATGTGTGTCATGCTGGCAATGCTGTGCCATTAGCTTTTTTTCCCCTTTTTTTAATTTATTATTTTTTGTCCTGCGGTCCAAATTCCTGCTTTCTGTATAAAGGTGTTTATGTTCTCCAGGAAGGTGAATCAAGAGTTAGTTGCGAAACGTTACCGTGCATTTTTCACCATATTGCTACTTGAACAGACTTTCTGCAAGTTCAAGTCATTGGAGACAACTGCTGAACAAAACCGCTTTGAAGTGCCGATACATCTTCTGTACTTGTGACAGAGCTCTTCACTGACATAGATCTTTTCTAACCTTCTAGAAACGTAGATCTCATTCAGTAATACTGCTTAGTAGATATTCAGTGCCTGTCAGGTTTAGTTACATATCTTGTATACAGAAACAGAGGCAATTCTTATTGAACACGTGTTACAGAGCCACATCCTTTTCAGACTAAACCAGGAGGACTTCAGACATTATTTAAGCAAGTTTTCTTCCCAAGTATTAGCAGAGAGAGGTTGGTCTGAATACAGAGCTGAGAACCAGACAGTTCCTAGGTGTAATGTAATTTGTCAAGTTTGCTGTCCGCAGCATCTTCCTGGCCTTTAGAGGTGTCGGTACCTGCAGCTCCTATAGCAATTGCAGGAGCTCTTTGTAAAATAGAAATAATAATTACCTTACTTAGGGAGGATAAAAGCTGGTAATAAGTTACAAACACTTTGAAGATAAGGCAGGTATCTTCCTGTTTATCCTTCAGCCCTTAAATGTTACATTCTATATATTTTATTTCCAATTTTCAAAGATGTATTGAATTTAATTAATAAATATTTGTCTGTGTTATTTATATCAATGCAATACACTTGACCCCAACTGAGTTACAGTTGATTTATGTGAACAAAACTGAAAGGAGGATCAGCTCCAAGGAAGCAAATGCATTGCGAACTGTCTTCTCTTTTAAATGTTCTTTTAAAATAAATAGACATAGTGCTTACCTACATAGAAGTAAAGGTATAGAGTATGTCTGTAGTGTAACAACATTCAGCTGCAAGGTGTAAGGTGCGGAATAACCACCCAGGCGGTTACTCCGCAGTGAAGAGCAGCAGGCAACAACACTACCAGACTGAGAAAAAGAAACATCATGTTTCACAGCAGTGCTATAAGATAAATTCTGAAAATAATCCTCCAGTAAGGAGGCTTCAGCAGAGCACCACATCGGCTTGGAGCATCGCATCTCGGTGAAGCAGAGGGTCGACGGCAGTGTCCAGGTTAGGGGAAGACAGAAGGACCTGAGGTCTTCCCAGTGGCTGAAGTTGGGAGAAATTGCCCTGTTATCTGTCAAAGACCAAGGGGCAACATGGTACCATACTGCTTTTTAAAAGTTCTCCAAAAGACAGTAACTATTTAGACATATAAAAGAAGGCAACAGAGGGTTTGGTGGCCACTTGCTCTTCATTCCACCGGGAGAGGACAATTAGCAGCTTCGTTCAGGTACAGACCAAATGTTTCGGAGACCTGAGCACTCTGCAAGAGTTTGGTTAGGAGGCTGTGCAACCTCATTCAGAGGACGGTTTTAGGACACGGGTAGACAGGGTGATCCGTCAGAAGTAGTTCTGGTGTAAATGGCTTTTTCTTGGGGCAGGGTTTTAGACGGGGTGACCCCTTGGGCTCCCTCCCAGCCTCGAATGGTGTAGCTTGTCCCAGCCTATCTTTTCACAGGATGAGATGGGTTATGTCCCAATGTCTTGACTTTGGCAAAATTTCTGGCAACATCAGTGTCATTTCCTTCTGATAATGAGTAAATAGAAACTGAGAAAGCACTTTAGTTTTTGCTTGTGTGCATCTGTATGGAGACACATCTGTGCACAGCACGTTTTTTATGTTTTCTGTAAGGCATTTTATTGCTTCCAGTGGTGGTTTTAATCACTACAATAGCAACTGTTATGTAGATATAACTAGCAAGCCTGGAGACATTAATATTTTTACAAATATGGGAATTTGGAAATACCTGGGCATAGTCAGCATTTTACCCTGCCATTATATTTATTCATAGAGTTTTTCCATCAAAAATTCAGACTGATTAGCACTGAATAGGAGGAGAAGAGGAAATAGTGTTCTGAAGAAATCACCCTCAACGTGTAATGATTTTCCCATTTACATGGAATTACCGTATATTTAATTTTTGAAGAGGATCCGCAGAGACTTTGCTCCCTCTTCAGCTCCCTCACACCTGTACTGTGCTGCCTCTCTGCTTTTTAAGTTTTAACTGTGCCTCATCCTCTTAAGTCGCAAGAATTGTTCTAGTTTATTTATTAAGTGTATCCTCTGAAAAGATAATTAAAAAAAAAAAGAAAAAAAAAAGGCTTTTCCACCCCTGTATGTTTGCATGTTGTAGTTACATACTGTAGAGTATGTTTTTAAATCCTTGTGGTTTCTTTGAATACTCATCTCATGGCAGTACCTGTTCTCTGACTTGCATATATACTACTTTTTCATAATAAGCATAGCTGAATGTCACGAGCACACAAATCATTGTGTATTCTCTGCAAAGTTATTTCAATGAATTGTAGAGAATTAAAGTATAGTAAAAACAAATAAAATCCCACTTTCCTCAATTTTTTAAAAAAGTAAGATTTTTTTACTAACCTGTATTATTACAGTTCCTCTTCTATAACTTACAGTAGACCTAAATTTAAATTTATACCAGCGTTATTTCAATCCAAATCTGATCTTCACTCTTTAAATAAGCAAACAGAAGCTATACCATCAGCATATAGTAGAAATTGTATTGTTAAGGACACTGAAAGTTTCTAGCATTGAGCCTCCGAAGAGGCTGTTGATACCACGGGTAGCTGATGTGTGTTGGACCTCACGGTGGTTTGCAGTGCAAAGGTCTCAGCTCACGCATCTTTGCTTGCAGACTCATTAAAAATGCTTGTAAAAATGCTTTTAAATGGTTACTTAATGTTTGAAGTACTACAGCCTGCTTCCCAGTCATCTTATTTGTAATAGTGTCTCATGTGTTGTGTCTCCTAGCTCTACATACAAACTACCACACTTACAATATCCATGAACTTAAGTGCTTCAGTGGCCCTGGGGATGCTTTACATGCCGAAGGTGTACATCATCATCTTCCACCCTGAGCTAAACGTCCAGAAGCGGAAACGCAGCTTCAAGGCTGTGGTCACAGCAGCAACCATGTCGTCACGGCTCTCGCACAAACCCAGCGACAGGCCCAACGGCGAAGCCAAAACGGAGCTGTGTGAGAACGTAGACCCAAACAGTGAGTACTGCTGATCTTCTGTTCATTTGCTGGCTGGGGGTTTTGGAGATGTTGACCAATATTTGAGTTGTAGGGACTTCATATTATTCTGCCTTCTCAGTTAAAGATTCTTGATGTCTCCCATAAATATAATTTCTTTAAAATTCTCTATTTCCTCCTCACTTTTTTGAGTTGTGCTAACTGGCAGCAACTCCTCACAAAATGTTTGGTAGCTGTAAGTAACTCCTCCTCCTTTCCCTCCTCTGTGAGTGAGAAATCAGTGGCACCCTTGAGTACCGGACCCTTCAGCCTGCGTCAAACTCAAACCTTCCTAACCCTGGCAGGTACAGTTTCCAGGATGAATGGAGGGACAAGGACCAGACTCATTGATAACTCTACTAACCTGAGTTATAATTTTGTTTCTTGCAAAGTTTCTTTACAAAAATCTCACAATCCTTGAAGATTCCCATTTAAAGATTTTATCCGGTCCTATAAAAGTGAATGCAAATCTTGCCACTGATTTAAAAGGAATATAGATCGAAAAGATGCTTCCAGTTTCCTTAATGTGCATAGCATGGTATATTGTAGCACAAAATTACATACTGAGGCCATCAAATTTGATTTGCATTTGAATCTGGAAGGAGTTGAGGAAGGAGACAGCTGCACAACTTTGCAGCATATTGGAAAGGTTTAGACATGTCTGCAGTTTTTATGAAAAACAGATCTGAATGTAGAGAAATGCCCTTTCCTTGCCCATGATCCGTTCATCCATTTGCTGCTGAAATCCCTGCCACTTCTTGTCTATTAACTGCCGTCTGAATATCTGCCTCAAAGCAGAAACTCTGCTGTCAAAGCAAAGTGGAAACAGCCAGCAAATTATTGACACAGCATTTTTCCTCCCTTTATTCACCCCTTGAGTATTTTTCTCTGATGTCTTACCATGCAGGTATACAAAATATATTCTAACTGGAAAAACAAAATTTGTCTTTGGGAACTGAACTAGCTGAACTGTCTGAGCTATGATTCTGACATGAGACAGTAAGGAAATGCTTCTCATAGATTAAGGGCCATATTATGCTCCCTCCAGTCACATTGAACAGAGCCCTCGCTGCAAGAGGAAATAAATGTATTTCCCGCGTTAGGGTATTACCCAGCAAGAGGGAGAGTTGCAGAGTCCTCTGCCAAGTCAAATTTCTGTTAGGTAACATTGGCCACGGTGAAGGAACCCCTTCCACTGCCTCTGGTCTCTAAATCTACTCCTCGGTGTGACGCTGCCGCGACTGAGGTCGAACCCTCCGGTGTGCGAACTCCGACGGCTCCTCGAGGTGTTTGGGCAGCATTGCTACCTGGGACGGCCAGCTCGGAAAAGGCCTGTGAGGATGGAGGCAGAGGAAGGGCAGGAGGGAAGGGGAGGACTTTGAAAGACAGCTGGGAAAGGGCAGGCGAGTGTGTGTTGCTGAACTGCATTTCACTAATTGCTCTTCTGGTCAAATGGGCTGGAATTAGTTTCTCCTCCAAAAAAATAAAAATCTAAAAACTTCTACTCAAAGACTTGAACAATAAGAAAAGTATAAAAGTTTCGATGGTGAAATGTTCAATGTAGAAACAGAGGTAGAACCCTGTGGGAACTACAGCTGGGGGGTCCCTTCTCTGGGTTTCCCCTCCTGGTCTCATTCTCCTCTGCTGCATCTTATTGCTGTTTTCAGACTTCTGAGAATATTCTGCACCTGCCAAAGATCAGTCAGATTTTTCCCTGGGAAGGAGATATGTTTATTAAAAAGAAATATCACTCACTTAACCCACCATATTCCTGGTAAAATACATTTTTTCATCCAGGACTATATACTAGAATAAGTTTTTAAGAGGCAGAAGTCAGGGACAGAATCCCCCCGCTTGCCGAGATGTACCACTTTCTGCCTTAAGCACCCAGTCTTTAGTCCCCGTTTTGTTAACACTGATTTAAAGCTGGGGTAAAGTCCACTGGGAGTAAAACCCTCATAAATTCAAAATTAGTGTGCACAAAGGGCGAATATTTTCTGTGAACTCATTTGCTTACATGTAGGATTCTAAAGCATATAAATTTGTTTCTTCAACCTAGCCAGTCAAGAAATGTGCAATAGTATTAATTTATATGTCTTTCTCCAAGTACTGGGCTTTTAAATTTGTTATGGTTTGGAAAATAAATTTTCTTTTCAATCTTTTAATTATTTATATATAGTACCATCTTTTCATATTATCAGCTGCACCTACTACTACTATTTCATTCCCTGGATATGTGTGTTAATAAAAGCTATTAGAAAATCAAATGAAATAAACTACTGCTGTACTTAAAGTATTTGGGTACATTTAGTCCCAGCGTGGGCTACTACTGCAGTTAATGGGAGCTTTCCTATAGCGTTCAATAGGTTGTCAATCAACACCCTAATCAGGCAACATGCAGCATGTATGTCTATACAAGTAATTCACTGAATACCTGAATTGAGTTTCTTTTTTTTTAAATTTGAGTATTTTAAAAAATGTTTAAATTTCCAATTTTAGGTGGAAAAATTGAAAGCCGTATTAATGAGCTCAAAAAAAGCCATCCAAGGAAAAGTCCCCACGTTTTCAGTGAAATTTTGAACGTGGTCTCAATAAATAAATACGGTTTTGATGTTTTCGTAGCAATTTAACTTCAAAAAATATTTTATACAGCAGATGGGGAAATTTTCAGGATTTTACCAATTGGAAAATAGGACACGTGAATTAAAAATTGCCCCAGATGCTTGCATCAATGCTATGTGCATTTTTTTTCCAATCTCAAATATCTTTCTTCAAAAGAAAACAAAAATAACGTAGTGGCAGTATCTCTCTTTTTAAATTGGTTTTGATCCACTAACGGTGGCTAGCTATTACCTACAGAGGCGGAGGGGAGGTGGTCAGCTGGAGCAGGTGCCTTCCTGGTTGTGACCTGCTGCTCTGAGGAGCTCAGGGTGGGAAGTCCTGGTTGTGGGGTCTGTGCCAGGCTCCTCTGGAGCTCACTGTGTCAGGCTGAGAGGAAATTAATTGAAGGGGATTAAAGGATGAGTCTGAGACTCATCAGCACTGTGCAAAGCTAGCTTAGATGCAGATCTGGCTTAGCTACCAAGTGTTTTCTCCTAAGTTGCAAAAGTACAGCTGGGTTTTCCAGTTTGATTTTCTATTGTATTTCCTGGTGATGCTGCTTTTCATGGCTTGCTCAGGTACTGGAGACTGGAGTTGCCATTTCTATTGAAAATACACAAATATTTCATATCTCCTAAGAACCGATTAACACTGAGCCACCAGCATGGGATTCATGTACCTCCAAACATTGGGGAATTTGGTGACTAAGCCCAAATTTATGGCCTGTCCTACTTATATGCCAGAGTCAAAACCAAAAGCAAAATGTGGATGGTTTTACAGAAAAATAGCCTTGAAAAAAAGGTCCATGATTTAGTAAACTTTAACAGAATGCCTAATGAACTGAAGATGTGCATGTAAAACTGGAAGGCCTATAAATTACCTGAGTGGCTTCCTAAGAGCAGGTGGTCCTCAGCAGCAGCGCTGAGCATCGTGTGGAAACGCTGCACACAACTCTCGGGTGATCTGCAGGAACTCGAGCTTGGAAAAAATGTGCAGAGCACTTAGGAGAGCTGGGCTCAAGCACTGGGGTTTTAGTGTGAGTATAAAGAAGAAACTGCATTAACAAGGGAGGAAAATCACTTGAAATGCAGTGACCTTATATCCCGCCCATCAGGAGGGACAGACACTCACTGTGTTGCAGCTTTTTATTTAGGACCTATGGGAAGCAAGAAATTTCGCAAGTTGAGCTCCCCAGTCGTGTCCTGGGAGGGCTTTTGTGCTGAATGGGACATATTAAGGACAAGCTTTTCAACCTAAAACTGCGTTACTTATAAAAACTCTCTTAATCATTCCAGTTTGCCATCTGGTACGTGCATGTTTTACTCATTCTACAGCTTTTTCCTGCTAATACATGTTTGCATCAGATTCAGATGAGCAGAATTTGGTGCACAGCAGCTTTCATCTGTGTAACGAGTTCATTCTGCTCTCATGTGTCTTTGGTCGAATATCACACTATTTGAGAAGATGCTTCTCACCAAGTCTGAAGTTGAACAGATAGTGAGTGCCTCTGCTCCGTTGTCCACTTGTGTTTCTGCTGCAAGAACAGAGTGTAAGACTATGAGAAAAACATTTGAACCTCCAACCCATAGTTAACTTATACTGAGATTTACATGTAATTGCTCCTTTTCCTTAGCAACTTGCTTTAATTCATGGCTTTACCAAACACAGCGACAGGGAACTCAGCATCTCGGTTGTTTGGTAATGAGGAGGTTGTGCTTCTCGCAGGCTGGACGAGCAGACCTTACTGGAAGGGCGTTTGCTTTCGTGCATTTCCCTCTTGAAGCAGCCATGAGAAGGAAACCGAACGGCCCAGTGCTTCCTGGGAGCAGCTCTTCGGGGAAGATGCTTTCTTGCAGGAATTGGGGTAGGGTCTTTCGGGACTTGGCGGCACAGGGAGTGTTGGTCTTCCACTGTCCCCATTTCCAATCTCATGGGAAAAATCTCACAGTCTATGAGAATGGCTGTGGTCAAGTTTACCCCCCCTTTTTTTGGGGGGGGGGGGCTTTTCTCTGCTGTACTGATAAAGCTCTGAGATCAAGATGAGTATTGCAGAGCAGCCCGGTAGTATACAGTATTGGGCAGGAGGCATGCAGCATCTCTGTGGCAAAGACCAAGTGCATCAAAGTGACAAAAAACTGTTGGAAAGAAAGAGCAGCTCATGGGAGGAGACCGCTTTCCCCGAGGAGTTTAGCTGAGATTTGTTGAGAAGTGGCAAAGGAAAGGTGTGTCACCCTGGACTAGCCAGAAAACTTCAAGGTTTAAAAGCTTAAAAGGGTCTAATTTTCAGTAGGGTTGTAAGTTTGTGGACTTTTAAGTTAGCAAGTGCTTTGAGGGCTCAGTACCTGTGCAGACATATTCAAGATTATTTTTTCTCTTTCTCCTTTATTTAGCACTAAGTAGAACTTACCTGGCCGTTGATTCAGTTTTCAGTAGTGAAGTGCAATCGCTGCCTGTTGTCTCCAAACAGACCAGGCACCATTTGCGTGTTTCCATTTCAAAACGGTGCTTCCCTGTGCGCTGCCAGCTCCTCTCTGTCGCAATGGCAGCGAGAGCACTGTGTGTCCATCCTCATTTTTCTCCACGCGTTGAGAATGGACTCTGACTTTGTGGGTTCCCGTCAGTAAGCTGTGGATAGTGTACGTGGAACACGAGCATCTCCTGTCTCGGACAGACGTGCAGACACCTCTGTGCAAAAGCTCCCGTGCTGTGTCCTGGTGTGTTTGTGTATTCATTCCCGTTCATCCTTAACATCACTGACATGACGTTGCTTATTACATCTTTCCAAGGAAAAAAACTAAAATGGTTGTCCATGATGCCGAGGAACCCGAGGGTGACTGCATGGGTGAGGAAGGACAGGGGAGTCTTAAACTAAAGCCAAAATGTTCCAGAGTTTGCTCAGGGCAGAGGAAAAAAAAAAAAAATCAACCAGACCTGCTCTTTTCTGAGCAGCTGCTCCCATGTTCAGAGGTACCTGAACTTCTGTGAACTGGTTCATTTATTTCTAAGCCAGAGTTAATTTCATATAGTGGCGCCTCTCAGCTTTCCACTATCGCTGCTCTAATCTGAGCTCTTCAGTTGGATTAATGTCATGGCCTCCATGACAGGGCAAAATTTTAAGAGTTTATTGTGAATAGACATATTATACATACCAATGTATTTACTTTTCCTGTAGACTGCATACCACCAGTAAGAAAGAGGGTTCAAAAATCTGTTACTTGGTACACTCTTCCACCTACTGTATAGCTTTTGCCTGCTTTCCAAAAAGGTAAGGAAAAATCTAGCTTCTTATTACTTTATTCTCAAATTATTTATTATGATTATTATTATTATTACATACCTAAATATAAGAGGAATGTGCATTAGTGCAGCTATATTAAAACAAGTATCTAACTTAAAAATTGTTCACGTATCCATTACCAAAAGCTCCCATGTGAAGGGCTTGCTTTGCAAAGGGGGGACCCAGGACTCGGGTGATTTTAATCCCTGTGCTGTGCCCCACCAAAACAAGGGACTGGTGGTCTTCCACTTCCCACTGGTGGAGGTGGATCCCAATAAAGCCTTTGAAGATGTAGATATTTGATAATAATTTTAAAAAGGAACAAACAAATCATCAAAAGTTAATTATGGCAATCAGATCTAACAACTAACAAAATGTTTTCTCAGTCATTTCTAGCAGCTTTACCAGCAGGGTTGCCTGGCAGCATAAAAATAATGTTTGCTAACATGTGAGCAATCTTCTTTACTCTAAAATGATAAATGGCTCAAAAAAAGTTTGCAAAATATTTTTCTCACCGTGGGTGATCCCAGTGACCACTCCTGAATAACCACGAGTGAACAATTTTTGAGGGCTGGCTTCTTTTAAGTGTTGTGACTGCCTACGTGGTGATGTTGTGAGCTGATTTCGTATTTTTTACTTCATCAGCCAGGAATTACTGCTTTTCTAGTGAAACTGGGGGAATGAGAAAGCATTTGATATTGGAGACAAATAACTAACAACCATTAATAAATATTTCTCATATCTGCAATTCCGTGTGTGTGCTCAGATGGCTTTGCCCACTCCTTTGGGGCTTTGCCCAGGTATGAAAGGCACAGGCCTGGTTGCTGCAGTATTGTGCATTTGGTGCTAGAAGAAATTGCTGTATTCAGCCTTCAAAATGTTTAGCTGGTCTCTAATAGGTGAGAACTTACATCAGCAAAGGTAGGAATGTTGCTTGAATTGAGTCTCTGAGTCATAGGAAAAAAAAAACCTAATATCTTTAGCTGGTGTAAATTGCCACAGCTCCAGTTTCAATTCAACTCGAGTTCTTGTGAAGTGTTCAAATTGCTTTTTATTGTATTTGAATCATGCCCATTATTCTAACTTACACAGCTCGGGCAGAAAGCCTTATTTAAGGTGTGAAGCTCTTTATGAACATCAGGATGACCTGCCTCGCCCGAGGGCCAGTCAGAAAGGTTGGCGGTGGCTGGTGTCGAGGGAAATATAACAAAGTAGTCGGAGAGGAGAAGGGGCCACTCAAAGTACTATTGCAAATCCAATGTGAAAGAGTAAAGGGCAACTATGTGAAGATGAAGTTGCTAAAGGAAGGAGATGAGACAAATAGGAGGGAGATAGAAGAGACCCTAAATCTCAGGAGAAATAACTTTTTTTTAAAATAAAATTTTAAAAAGGTTGAAAATTTAAAGAATTAGGAGCTCACACAGATTTCTAGAAATTATTTTTTCCATGTACCATTATTGTATAATGTAGGGAATTGTTATCTGCAAAGGCACACAAATAATTTTGTCATCCAAATCCCATAAAAAGCGATTGGACATTCAGATTCTTTAAGCAGATTTTAAAATTTGGGCCATGCCAAGCTATGAAAAATGCTACAGTTGAGAATGGTTTGGGCTTGTGATGGTCTTGCCCACATCAGTGCTCTTCTGCATCAGGTATTGTTTTTCATTTCTCACCCGTAAGTGTTTCTGTTCCAGCTGGGCTGGTTGCTGTAGCTCCGGTTGCTATGCTTTGATTTGTTCTTCCAGGAATACAAACCAAAGAACAGCAAGAAACAATATACTGTATTAAAAGCAAAGCAATGATATCAGGAAAACATGAACTTAGTTGTAAATTGACACTTGTTTTGCTAGTAACATATTTGTATGTAGGTATGAACACAGTGCTTAAGCCGTTACTTGACTATATCAATTTCTGCTATGTGATGCACGGAGAGATGCATTTATAATGCTTTTAAATTGTTTCCTGTGAGTGACAAACAGGACTTCTTTACTATTGAGACTCATGAAAATACAAGGCTTGAAAAATTCTATGTGGTATCTGGGTCAGGGAAAAAAATTTTCCATCACCTGGACAAGGCAAAGAAACACCAAATGCTTTTGTAGAGCTATAGAGTCACATTTGGTACCGTGGAAATATCTGCAGCACTTTTCTCCTGATCCCTCTCCAAGCAATACGCTTACAGGTCAGGAGGAAAACACAGTCCAGTGACTAAAGTGCTTGTGATATCTGAAAGACTTGGATCCATCCCTTGGGCTTTCAGAGAGTCCCAATGCAAGGCTGGCAAGCGGTGCCATGCTCCCTTACCCTTGCGCTACCTCCCGCGGATGATGATTGTGAGATGCTCGTGCATTGCAGATGGGATCATGTAAGTCCCAGAAAGACAGCTCCTCTCTCCTGCTGCCTTCTGGACTTGATGAGCAAGGACCATAATGTTTTGAGGGCAGCAGTCTGATGCTTCGTGCCAAGGTCAGTGAATTCTTCTTCTAAGCTGGTGCAAAGACTGTGGCTTTCTTCGGCGTGTCTCTTCAGCACACTGGAGTTACTGAGCACTTTGCTATGTATATAATACGTACTGCTTAACAGGGATTCGTTTTGGTGTAAGAAGTACAAAGGAAACCATGGCACGGGGTCCTTTTTCGCTCCAGGAAGGACCTGAGTGGTGCCCATGAGCTTGCTGTGCTCTGAAGTCTGTCATAACATTTATAAAAGCAGTCAAGGAGAGACTAAATGGAGAGTGCCCCCCTGCTTTTTTGGTTGGATTATTATTACTGAGCATTGTTATTTCGGTTGCTTTTTGCAACAAGACGCTACTGGTAGTCCTTCAGCACTTAAAGCTGTTTTAGCAGGGATGATGGTGAAACACTGCAACTCATCAGCAGTCTTTATCATTTGTCTGTCTTTTCTGCTGAACTTTAACTCGATCTGGGCCAGATGCTGAGCATCTCTAAACCACAGTGGTCCCACTGCTTTGAAGAAGAAAAGTCAGTTGATATTAGCTGAGGCTCTGGCCTCAGATTTTCAAACAGCGGCTAACCTTTCCACCTTAGCTATGTGCCGCAGTGCTTGGCTGTGAGGGGTTAAGGACACAAAGAGGAGCAGCTACATGCTCAGCAGAAATGTTTTCTGAGCATTGTACTGCAGCTGGCAGATCCTTGAACTTTGCATTCCTCTTGAATTCACGTTAGGTTTCCCCAAAGCTGGTCCTGCGCACTGCTTTGGGCAATGAGTAGATCTCCAGTAGTAACTGATTTAATCTGAAAATGCCAATCATTGTACCTCTCTGCAAGGGCAGAGCTGGGAGGGTTGGCTTTTATACAGAGCGAGCCATTAACACCGCTGAGGCTGTTAAACAATTATAGTTGTATTAGGAGTGTCGGTAGCTCAGCCACAGTCCAAGGCAGGGGCTCTCCTCCCAGGGCTTACGCACAGTGTGCTGCTTCCAAAAGGTTTTCAGCTGCTTTACAAGTCATTTTTTGCTTGATCTGCATGCAGAGAAATTTCCATGGTGATTGCAAAGTGTAATTTGTAAGGTATGTGCAGCGCCATGTTGTGTGAAGTCATTATGTTTCTTGGTCATATCTCTCCTAGAATATATATGCAATTACTTAGATTATGCTGTAATGAAGCTGTTGTGATGTGAGTCATGACATGGTTTCAAACTGATCTTGGGCTTATGCTGAAAGAGGTAAATAGTTCGAGTTACCCTCTAGTGCCAAGGATTTTCTGTGCCTCTCCTCCTGCGCGCAGGCCCAGGGACCCCAGAGCACCCCCAGGGACATACATCATCCAGCAGCAGCATCTCTGGGGACTGGGCAACTCTTTGAAGGCTTTGGGTCCAAACTGTGTGGTGTTCTGTAGCTTGTCATGCCTTAGAGTATGTGGTATAGAATAATTATTTCCTGGATTGAAGCGTCATTTTCGTTTTAAATCTGGCTAGTTTCATCCTGAGAAAGTGCTCTGTGTTTAACCTCACTTGAAGGATTTTCTATTCAGTGGAGACTGCTAAGAAATGAGAATTTGCAGTCAAAATTGATAAGCAAAAGACTTTGACAGGTCTCACTGCATCTATTTTTATTCTAGAATGGCTTACTGAAAAACTTAACATTTATCATAAATTTCTTCTATCAATGATATGCTTATTTTAAAAGTATTGCACAGAGATACATCCAAATAAGTTTGTGCAACACCCCAAATTAGTTCCTAATACATATTTTTCTGTTTCCCAAGTTGTAAATGATTTTATTGACACGGTAGATTCCACTTTAGTTGGCTGATCATGGTACGAGTCCTGCTGGGGGTGACCCCTGCACTGCCCTGGGAGCTGCTTGGGGTGTAGAGCCCCAGATCTCGCCCTCGGTCTGTGCAAGAAGCAGTGAGGAGCGACGGCATCTGCCTCCGCGCCCGGCATGGCATCGCCGGCCACAGAGTGCGGCTGCCGCAGTGGCACCCTCTGTGCCATGGTCTGTAAAACTTCGTCTGCAGAACGGATTTCAAGCAATAGTGGAGGCGCTCAGGCATAAAATGTATGAACAAATTCACTTCCTTTTTTAGCAAGTTTTTCAGTTAAAATCGGTTTTCTCTCATCCTCCTGGAGGAAGGCTCAGTTCTTCAAGAGCACACACTTCCCCCAGTTTCCTCTAGGTTAGAAAACATGAGTGCTCTGAACTGCAGAAGTCTGATTTTGGGGTTAGGAGTTGGCTGGTCCCGTTCCTCTGTAGGAGCTCGGCTTTGCGTTTTGTTTTCAGCGACTTTTTACCGCAAAACCTGAGCATTTTCCCTGTTCTTAACTGATACTTAAACTGCTTTTTAGAGTTGTTTTGGACATGGTGCAAAGGACCATGAACAGGTTGCCCAGAGAGGTGGTGGATGCCCCATCCCTGGAAGTATTCAAGGCCAGGTTGGACGGGGCTCTGAGCAACCTGATCGAGTTGAAGATGTCCCTGCTCATTGCAGGGAGGTCAGACTGGATGACCTTTAAAGGTCCCTTCCAACCCAAACTATTCTATGATTCTATGACCATGCCCTGCCCACGGCACGGAGTTGGACTAGATGGCCTTTAAAGGTCCCTTCCAACCCAAACCACTCTAAGACTCTATACCCAGGCAATAAATGGGAAATTGAGGGAATGTCTATTTTATTGCAACAAGGTCGCTGCAGCATCGGGGCTGGTGCCTTTCCCTGCGTCGTACACCGTGTCGTGTCTCCTGCCTGTGGCACAGTCCCAGTTGCTGCAGTCCGTGAGTCCCTTACCTTGTCATCTAAAGGGGAGGACCAGGGCAAGACTTGCTGTGTTTCTTGTAGGAGACTTGCAGAAATACTGCTCAACATTGATTGGGTGGCACTTATTAAAGCTTTAGCAAAAATGTGTTTGCAACAGACTGTATTGTAATTGCTCCCCCTCAGGAACATTAATTCTTATGTAGCTTTGCAGAACAGTTTGATAAAGCAGATAAAACACAATTTGCTGTTGTGCCACACTATGAACCATAGGTGCATTTTTTATTTTCCATTTTCTACAGCTCAGAGGTGTGGTTTTTTCCTCCCTCTTCTTATCATCTCCACGTACTTTTTCTCCTGAGCTGCTTTCCCAGTGGTCACTCCCTGTTAGGGACGGTTCTCTAACGCGCACACACTGATCAAGAGATGCATACAGATCCCTTCTACGCACTGCTAGGCTCCTTGCACTCCAGTACTTTTGCAAATTTAAGCTGGAAACTGGCATGTACGTATTTATTCCAGAAATTACTTATGCAGTAGCACATTTTTCCCAAGCTGTAGCCCAGCTACATTTGATGAGGTTGAACAGTTGAACAACCTTTAACTTTGTACACACCAAGGGGTATCCGTAACGAGGCCTGTTTTCTACAGCTGCAGTTTTGCTGGTTTGATATTATCTTATATACTTTTTAAACTAAAAGGTTTATACAGATACAACCTCTAAAGAGATGAAGACATGGAGACCTAAAGTGCCTTAAGACCAATATGCTGGAAAGAAAATACAGTTTGGTATGCTCTGAAGAGTGACAAATGAAACTTCAATGTGCTGTTTGATGGTTTTGCCACATCCATTGGTTTTGGTGAGTTCCCTTTCCCATGCTGTCCTCGGACCCTTCACCGCCAGCGTGGCCGGGGGCTACGGGGCAGAGCCGAGCCCTCCCCGCTCCCCGTGGGGCAGCTGAGCAGCACCCCATCCCCGCAGCGACCGGCATGGGGCCATGGTAGCTGCTCTCTCCAGATTTCTCCTTTAAAAAAAGGAAAAAGCAGGACTTTTGTTCCGAGAACGTAATTCTTCCCCCCTCCATTTGCATGTGCACATTCAATTTGCATTTTAATTTTTACCAGTTTCTCAAGGTCTCAATATCCATTTGAATCAATGCTGTCCTTCAGCTTTTATGTATTCATGAGAGCATCCTGTTGCCCGGCAGCCAAACTAGTGCCAGAAATTATTCTCTCCCTAACCACCTTCTGAGTGATACAAGGGGGTTTGCAATTGTCCTTTCTGGCAATACAAGGTTAGCCTCTTCTCATTACATTTCAAACCGTGAAGGGTATCCCTCACAATGGATATATATTTTTTAAACCATGACAGCACTTTGTATGGCTGAGAGCAGTATGTGTTGTTTAAAGGTTTCATTTAAAACCTCTCAGAAATAAGTCTTTTGCAACTGTTGCTTGAATGAGACCTCAAGGTAGGTCAGGGGAAGCCAAGTCTTCATCCTTTTGACTTTGTTAAGCATAGTTGGACTCCAGCTACTTATGATATTATTATTTTTTAAAAAATATTATATGGCCAGGAAATTTTGCTGGAAAAACTCCTAAGTGTGCCAGTAACAAGCCAGAAGAAGCCATGAGATCCTGGGGAGTTTGCAGTCTCCAGGTGCAGCACGGTTCCCCCTGGAGCCTGTGCCAGGTCCCCTCCGCTCTGAATGTTTGGGGATTGGGTTACTTTCTTTTTACATCTCAAAACAACTACTTTTGATGATGCACTTTAATATGTTCACATAATTGCATGCTCCCATATTAATTATTTTGCAGACTGTCTCACACCTTTCATGACTTACATGATACAAGACTTGTAAATATGCAGGAAAGTGTCAGACTGTTTCCTTTTTAAAAACTGAAATTCTTTATGCACTTAAACGCTCACCTTATAGTGTGATGTATGAGGAATGCTAGGTAAAACACATTATTTGTGGCTATAAGTGCTTTGGATATTGAAAGCTAGGTAGCTAGATACATGTCTTTGAGACGCAAATGAGTATTAATTAGTATATTAGTATCCCTCTTTTGTTCCCTTGTTTCTCTTTGTCTTTTTATGTGATTTTTTTCCTAGGAAATCTGTAAGAAGAGTGAGCTGTAAATTTTGGATATATTGTTATATCTCATGGACCACTCCCTCTCTCGCTTTTTTGCCTAATAAACTCTGAGTAGCGCTGAGTTCTCCCTTTGACTAATTTATCAGTCCTTACATCCTCTCAGGGAGGATTTATCAAATTCATAAATTGTAATATCAAGGAAAAGACAAAGACTTTTGGCTCTCTTGTCTTCCATATATTTATAATAACTCTCTTTCTCCTGAGCAGGGTAAATGTCACCTTGACAGGACTCACTCGATGCTGTTCTCACGTGGTAGCTTGCTGTAGTCTCTTACGTGCACTCACATCCTCATCTGTGTTAATGAGGTGACTCAGATAAGGAGTTGTAGGATTATGAAATCAGATTTGACTTTTTCAGCGTAATTTCACTGAAATCACCGGAATCGCCCCAGGCTAGGACATTGCAATATTTGGAGTCATATTTCTTTTCTCCCCTACCCAAGCAATAGGAAGCATTACAATTGCATTTTGCAGCTTTTGGGATGTGTACTCTTTTAATTGTTATTGCTTCTATAATTATAACAAAAGTGCCCCCAAGAGCAGCCATGATCTGTAACCTCAGGTGCAAAACCTGACTCGACATAGTCAGGAATCTTCCAAGCCCAAGAAAGATTTACAAACTCAGACGCACAATGTTGTCCGGCCACTGAGGACGCGAGTGTGGATAGTTTGACTGGAAGTAGCTAGAAAAGGGATTTTAGGAGAGAACAACAGCCTTTCGGTCAAAGACTGAAGGAAGCGTATGCTAAACTTTGCTCTGTGTTTTGGCCTCTGAGCTAGTACGGAAGCTAAATTTGAGGTTTTACAATTTAAAGTCTTTGCAGATTTTCTTGGTCTTGTTCGCAGTCGGTGATTTTTGACTGCTAGAAAATTGTTTTGCAGCCATTTTAGTTTGCCTGTGGTTATTACAATCAGTTAATTGAGTTTATTAAATTGTTATTATTAGCAGTTAGATAGACAAGCAGCCGTCACCACCTGACGCTGCAGGTCGATTTCCGAGGCAGTGCACATGGTATAAGCCCCAAGCACTCCCCACGTCGCTGTACTGCCTCCATGGAAAAGCCATGTTAAATACTCAGGCTTGGTATGCAGACAGGACAGAAGAGAAAGGTCTTCAGTGCATGCTTGAGATGCAATATTCTATTCTGTGCTATATTTCTAATGTACTGTGAAGTGCAATGGTTGTGCTTAAATTTGACGCTTGGTGGCCATTCCCTGCTGTAATCTGGTTACCTTCAGCTCCGTGGTAGCCGGGAGGGATTTCTTCGCTTACGCACATCATCCTGCTCAGCTCTGCCCAACAGCAGCCAGTAACGCATGCCTTCAGATACGGATTTTATTTTCCTGTTCGTCAAAGCACGGTATAATTTTTCCTTTTTTTCATTAAAAAAAAAAAAAAAATTCTGTGCTGAGTTAAAACATCTATGAAGAAGCTCTTGCTTCTGTTCCTGTGCAATGGTTTTACAGCCATCAGCACCGTAACAGCTGTCACATACTGCAGGGAGCAAAGGACAGCGAAATGAATTATTTTAAGGACAGCTAACATCTGGTTTAGAAGTGAGTAGCTTACATGTGTGATTAAATCCATATAGACAATAAGGTTAGGTGCAAAACCTGTATTAAATGAGTGACTTAAATTTTTTTCCCCTCAGGTATAAAGGAGGTCTGCCACTGCAGTAACAGGATTGAACATATGTGGCAGTGAAGTTCAGTCAACAAAAAAACCCACCAGCAGATCTGATGGGGGAACGCTCCCTTTCTCTTTTTCCCTGCAGAAAAAGGGAACCGTGGCCCGCTGGGAACGAGCAGAGCCCATTCCTCTTGAATGTGTCTGTTGGGATTTCAGTTCTGTGTTAGACCTGGTGACTTTGCTGCTGCGTTTTTACTCAGAACAAAAGATCTTTTATTTTCTTTTTCTCTGTTGTGTATTTTTCTGAGATTAATATTTGCAGTCATTGGAGTCGGGTCTTTAGTGGAACAGCTCACAGGCAAGCAGGTACAAAGTGTTTCCACCAGTAGGCAGAACCAGTGGCAATGGGTTAGCTGAAAGAGTATTTGTTCACAAAGCTATTGAAAATTTGGTAAGCGAGTTCAAAAAGCTAATCATAGTAATAATGGAGTAAAAAGGCCAGGAAAACTGAAAATAAGCAATATTACAGGTAAATGAAGTTCTCAAAGGTGTGAATCCGTGCAGTTTTCTGTGTGCGTGATTACAAGCGTGAAGAAAACTGTTCAAAGATTGTATAGATAAGAATAGAAAATAAACCTCGGTGGTACAAAATCACAGTGCGCTGAGGTGTGCTACAGTCAACAGGATTAGAAAAGAATGATGGCTGTCACAAAATCAAACGTACCCTAGCAACTGCCCGTCGGTTACAGCCACCTTTACCCGACAGCAGTCACGCCTCTGGTCAAGGTATTTCGTTCGCATCTGCAATACACAGGCATGGGTGTCAGAACGTTATACAAGCTGGTCCCTGCGTGCGGTTGTGTATCTTTGGTGATTTTACCCAAGCCTTGATATATTTTGTCACCTTGTGGAAAACAAACCCATAGAAAATTCCAGTGTAGCGCTCGGAAATGACAGTGCTGATGAACTGAAGGAGCATGCGAGTAAAACGAGCGTGAGACACAGCTGAACATTCATTTGTCACTGACATAAAATAATACTGTAAAATGAGATAGATATTATTTTATGTTGACACAGATAGCAAACAGAATATATTTGTGCAGCAGGAGTCTGGGCTTGTTTGTTTTTTTGGGGCCAGTAAGCAGCAGCAAATCAAAAAAATGGCACATAAGAAATTAGTCTTTCTCGGTGTTTCTCCCTTATTGCAAATAGGCGCCACTTTCACACCAAGCATCTCTGGAAAACATCAGAGAGTTTTTTTTCCTCTTTATTGGCTTCAGGAAAGGAAACGTGTGCATCTCTCTCAGTGACGTATGGTGATACATTAAAGAGGAGAGCATCCTTTTGTTCATGAAAATAGGTATTTTGACTTTGGGGTGAGATTGTTGGTTTTCAACTCTGTCTGACAGCAAGGAACAAAGGCATGTTTTTATTTTCTAGCCATAGTGCAAAAAAAAGGAAGGCAATTGGATTAATGGCTAAATACATGTAAATGCCCATGAAACACAACAGACACACATAACAGGAAAGAAAGGCATTCCACTCCCGGGATCTGATGTTTGGCTTAGTTACTCCTCTGTAACTCAGAGCACTGAATCTTACCTGGGAGAAGAGTCTGGCACTGCATCTAGTGAGATGTCTGTTCTTGCTGTTCAGTGGAAAAAGAAAGAAAAAAAATATATAGTTGCCATAGTTACACCACTTGTCATGATGTTTATCATGTCCGTGGAATAAAGAGCCTTATATTAAATCTGTACTCTTATTAATATCAACTGTTAAACGTTTCCAGGATATTTGAAATCAAGACTTTCTGAAAAAAAATTAAATGTGGATTGCAGCAAAATTGTACTGTTTAACCATGCAGCTCAGAGTGTAATTTTGTTAGACACTGTATTACAGAATTATATACCATGAATAAATTTTCCAGTGAATTTAACCTCTTTGCACTTCATGAACATTCTTGATTTTTCTGTTAAGATGTTTGTTACTTGCAACTCTTTGCCAACTAGTTTGAGCGGGCCAAAAGGAGGGGAGTTCCATTCAGGTGAGGAACTGCACCCTGTCAGTGGTATGGCATTGCGTCTGCTCCATACTGAAGTAATTCAGACTTCCCACCTGAGAGGGATGAGGACTGTGACTGCTGTGCGCATGCACGTGTCCTCGTTTGCTTTCCAGGGCAAACATACCCCAAATATCCATGTGGACTAACCAACACAGGCACGCACGCATTCTCTGTGGAAGAATCAGGAGTCTGCGCATCTTTCTAACGCCAAGAGACCTGCAGTTTAATGTGGTATTATTCTTCTGTTTTAAGCTGGTGTGCCAAATTATAAAGCATTAGGGAAATGCAGTTTAAAATGTTTTTTCACATGTGCAGCAGAGTCTAATGTTGCAAGAGTGTGTTTACTGCTCTCTGATGACCCTTGGGCGGTCACCCCTGCCATCTGGACTTTCTCATACGAGGTTCATCTCCTTTGGGGCAGTAAGACAGTGTCATCCTCCCAGTGGTGGATCTTGCCAGAAACGGCCCGTAGCTAAACGCCCCTGTACTGCACACATTCCCATTTATACGGTGTTAATCTTGCCAGTAGCATCACAGGGCTGGAGGTCTATAAACCCCCTCTCTGGAGGTAGAGGTAACAGAGTCCAGGTCTTGCAAGCAAAGCCACCCCACCCTGGCTGGACCAGGTCGCATGCAGCCAAGGGGGCATCCCCTGGGGATGCCGGGACACCTGAAGAGTAGAGGAGCCAACCAAAGTCCCCACCGGGCTCCGCGTGTGTCGCCGCTGGACGAACTGTGGTTTCCTAAGGAAATGACCTGACAAAAGGTTTGGCACCAGTTTCTTCTGGGATTACGCTGACTCAGAGACACGGAGACAACCCAGGAAGGAGGTTTTGGTGCAGTGTAAGTACAAGCCAGAATGAGTCCTATCATGGGTTGGGCCCCAGTGTAGAACATGCTTCACAGAGGACATAGTCACTGCCCCGAGCAATCAGGATGTGCTTGGGTATGTGAAAAGTCTCCATAAAAAACTGTACAAAATACAGCTTTGTATCCAGTGTTTATCAAGGGAAATTCATCTCTTCAGAGGAGAGGATGTACCGAGTAAGAACCAGCTACCCAGAGGATGTAGAAGTGTTTGTTCAGTCTTTTCTATCGTTATGTTTTCCTGGAAAGAACAAATGGAGCAATAAATATGACACATCGTTATTCAAAATAAAACCATGACGTGTTTCTCTAACACAGGGAGGTTGTATTCGGTGTAACCTTGTCATTCACGTCCGATGATAGCTTCAGATTAACAGTCCTTTGGCAAGATGTTGTTTTTCTCCCCGTTGCCTGGTTCCCTTGTCGTGCACGTCAGAAGCAGAGCTGTGGTTTGCTCAGGAATGTGACTGATGGCGTGAACGGGCAGTTTATTGACTGGGAGATTGACTTAGACGAACATCCAAATTCCGCAAAAGTTTTCTCTCCAGGTGTCATCTTGGTTTCAGTTTTCTATTGAAAAATAGTATGTGTTTCCAAATTGTGAGAAATGCAAATCTGGTTCTGACTCTGTAGGTGCCTGAGTTGTTTAGGTGAAACGGGCTGATTTGTTTGAGCCCAGGTCCTAGCAAGGCTTTTGGTTTGGCACCGCACAGAGATACAGCCGCTGCATTCAGGGGCTGTTTGGAGGGTAGTGCGCTAGTCTGTAGGAAAAAAACTGGAAATAAACAGAGTAAATAATGGAATTGCTTGTAATTCATTAAAAGAGAAAAGAGAAAATGCCTCTGTACTCAGTGTGAAACCCATAACTAAATACAGTTGGGGGGAAAAAAAAAGCTTGTTCAATCCTATATTCCTGTTGTTTAGCAGCTGCACAGAATTTTCATTTTCTTGATTTTTTTTTATTAAGTACAATGATTAATTACAAAAACATTTTCAATTCTTTGATCATTGAATGGATAAAGTAGCTAGACATGTAGAGCTATATTTACTGGATGTGGGTATAAGAAAGAAAATTATTACGTGCGTGATTACTTTATAACCATGGATTTACTTGTATATCTGCTTGGGTCAAAACCCAGGGATTTGCACGGAGAAGTGCCAGCGTATTGCTAGGACAGGGACTGACTGAAGAGTGCCGGTTAGGCAGAGTGTCAGAAATGGGTCTGGGTGGGGTTTTTTTTTGTATTGGTCCTCGGTAGCTGGAGAGAAGGGAACAATACGTCGCAGGATTCCAGGACAAACGATGGAGAGATGTGCACCCGGCTGGAAAGCGTCACTCCTGTGCTGGGCAGAGGAGGGCAGTTGCAGAGCCCCCCCGGCCGTGCCCAAGGGGAAGGAAGGGGCCGCTGGAGAGATGTGCACCCGGCTGGAAAGCGTCACTCCTGTGCTGGGCAGAGGAGGGCAGTTGCAGAGCCCCCCCCGGCCGTGCCGAGGGGCAGGGAAGGGGCGGCAGCAGAGAAGAGCACGGGGCAGGCGGTGGCAGCAGCAGAAGTGGAAGAGGCACGAGGCGCTGCAGGACATTTAGGAGCCAGTTCAGGAACAAAGTCAAGAGGTAGAAAGGAATCGTTTTCTGACTTCAGGACTCCTTTGGGATGTTTCAGAAGATCACTCAGGTCATAATTTTAATTATGTTTCATGCAAACTGTTTTCACATGGCTTTAACAGCTCTCAACAGAGCCTGGCTTTCCAGGTAAGATAACGGAAGTACTATTAATTACTTTGTTTTAAGCAGGTAAAAATAATTTGCTACTATTTGTTATCTTTCCAGTCCACAACATTCAAATGGGAACATTTTTAATGTAGTTTAAATTAGTATGTTTTCTCTACTGTCCGCTCCAATTAAGGAGTAATATGAATTGGTTTTGTTTCTTCCCTGCCATAATCTGATAAAGATTTGGAAACACATTTCCTAAGATCCTGTGGACTTTTCTAGCTATGCGATGGGGCTGTTGCACGCTCCTGCCCGCAGTGAAGCACGGTGAATTTAGTTGATGTGAAAGTTCATACAGCAGCTCTGCTGCCCGCCGGGAATGAGCCCCCTCTGCGCGCTCCCCATCGCCTCCTCCGCTCGGAGCGGGGATTTCTGCTCCCTGGCCTGATCCCCTAACTGCACCTCACCACTGAGCGCACAAACGCGCCAGCCCGCTGTACGGCTGTTCCTCATGCCAGGTCTTTAAGCCTCTCCGCAATCTTTCATTTGCTGGAAGCACTGATAAGCCTTCCTGCTGTTTATTCTTTGATCCCAGTGTTGCAGATACTTTCAAACTTCACCTGACCCAGAAGTTTTTATCTGCAAAGGAGACAAGTAGGAGATAGGAGAAAGATGCAGCCAAACATGCTCAAGATTGATGTTCTTCAGCGGTACAATACTTTGTTGATTTTAGCTTTTATTTAGGAGGGTAAAACTAATCTTTTTCTATTGCAATCTTATTACCTGACTCAAAATCTCAAGTTTACAGTTATCTTTCCGGCAAAAACATGATGATTTTTCAGGCTGTAAACAGTATATGTCTGGCTCTGTTCCTTGACTCAAAGTCACATTTTCTTTTAATGTCTCAGATGGGAAAATTAATATTAACAACAACCTCTGAATTTTCCTCTGAAGGCACCTACCTTAATAATACTTTGCAAAGTAGTCAAAGGTGTGGCTGATAAAAATTACCTTTTAGCCCAGTCCTGAGGAGGCTGAAAGCAGTGTCTGTCACCGCAGGTAGTTTAGGTCATCTTTCCAGCTTAACAAAAGGAGTTAATTAATTGGTGCTGACAGAGTTATCAGCATAAGCAGTTCAGAGTCAGAGAAATAAATGACATGCTTTTTGTTTGTTTACAGAGAACTATCGCTTTCATTGGTAAATATCATAAATGATGGATGCCATACCTCGCCATTGCAAAGGGGGAACATGTACCACATATCCCATTGGTGGCCTATTTTGAGAGCTTGTAAGAATTAATACAGGCACATATTTTTATAATAATATTCTTCAGAGGATTAAACTTCCTCTGATGCTCAGTTTTACCCTTACCATACATGTCTCCCATCAGAGGCCATTTTATTTTGGTAATGTTCCTCAGCGATGCGTTCTGCCCAGGAATGGCGCCTGGCCCCTGAGATCCCAGCGATGGTGGGCTGTCGGCGGGGCAGAAGGGCCGTGGGACGCACAGTTGCTTGCAGCAGAGTGCTTGAAAATCACAAGAAACACAAAAGTGCTCCCCGTGTCCAAGTGGAAAAATGCTATAGAAGCATCATAAGAAAGCAATAACTTTCCACGTTATACTATACTGTAAATTTTTACGGCAGACAGTACTGGCTCTGCTGAAATCAGTAGGTGCTTCACCCTTGACTCGAGTGGGAGTGGGATTTCAGCCGCAGAGTCCAATACCACTCTTACCTGTAGAGCTGGAGCTTAACCGTGCAGTTCACCATTACACTGTCTTAAAAATGGAAAGTGTATGTTTTGTGCTACATTCTATAGGATTTTTCCTTACTTGTCTTTACAAGGACAGATTAGATTTGCAGTCCCCAGGGCAATGTTAGAGAAGTGTAATGGTCACCCCGTGCCATTAGGCAAAACTTCCAACCACATACAGCTGTATTTCTTCCCTCTCTTGCTAGAGAAGTGTGGCTTTGAAGTCAGTGCATGAGCTAGAGTTCACTGTTTATCGAGTACACGATATGAAAATGTGCCCAACTTTCAAATAAGCAATTCATTCTTCTTTTCTTTTCCTAAAGAGGTAAGTGCCACGTGCAGTGGTGCACACTAACTTTGCAGAATAATCTTTACATCATTTTGTGGGTTTTAGGGTGGGCTGGTATGGTAAGCATCCCATTGTTTCTGGGATTCATTGTGGGAAAGCCTGCTTCACTGAAATTAATGGGTATTATTCTACTCGAAATGAAGCCAGAATTTTCTAGCTTTGTACTGTAGTGCAAGCATCTAATACAATCACTTTCTCTACGTTGTCTGAGTTTAGAATTTCTTCATTCCTATTGAGAAAAAAGTTCAACAGCCAATTGGTTTCAATCTAATACATCTGTAAAATGACAAAGCAAATACATATATTGTGTACTCAAACCCTAACAAACTATCTTAGGCTATAAGAATGTCGTGTCGTTCCCACTTTGACCTGAACTGATTTCTATCATTAGGCCATTATCTCACCCAGGAACTGCTTTTATTATTCTTCCTATTGGATATTTTTCTGTTCTCACAAAAAGTGCGTTGTAAAAAACCTGATGAATTAAAAACATACGCCTCTGACAGCAGCTACTACTTGAAAACCTTATGAGCTAAAATGGACTTTTGTTTAAAGAAAAACCTACTTCGAGTCCCAGTGTGCCCTGGGGAACTGGCAAGGTCGTACTCTTGCTTCCTATTAAATCCTTCTGGGAACTTGAAAGCAATCCTCGTTAAAAGAACCCATTATATTGGATATTTGTAATTGTTACTTATGGCCCTTGCACTACTCTGTACAATATTTTGCCAGTCCCCTGGGTTCAAGGCTCACTTCAAGCGTAGTTATATCACTCACTTCACTAGCTATGCAGTCTGAGTTTGCTTAGGGGCTACATGATAGACAGGGTAAATATCCATTTCTAAAAGGGATAATAATAAGAAAGCCCTAAAGGTAAAATGTAGCCCTGGTTAGAATATGAGGAATTTAGAAGTGGAAGCTGTGTGAAGTGACAGACGTGTGAATGCTCTTTAGATAGAAATATACCTGCAGCATTTGCCCAACCCTGCTCTGAACAATACATTTGCATGCATATGCATAAACATAATTATTCTAATAATTTGAAGTAATCATTTCGTTATTAATTGCATTCTGAATGCAACAGAGGTGAACCGGGTGAATCCAGGTTATCAAGTCTTTATAAAGTAGCACTGAAGGGCAAGATTGCTTAGGCTGTTTTTCTGATTGTTCTCTCTTGGCATTAATCACTTATTCAAGATTTCTAGGCATTGGTGTTCACCTTATGATCTCCCTCGGAGGTAGGAGCTTATAAACTTTATCACCGCTTTGCAGATTGGAAGCAAAGACGTCTGAGCGGCATTCGGTGATGTAACTAGCTGGACTGGTTGGACGTCTGGCTTCCAGCCATCTTGTTCGCGTTAGTAGAGTTGAGCCAATAGGGAATCTGGCCTTGCCTTCCTCAATTAGTGTGTGTGCGCACGTGGGGGAGGAAGTTTGGGGGTTTTTTCTTTTGCAGCATTTGACATTTTTGTGACAGCTCATTAGACTTCTAACCTTAAACACTATATTATGTGTCTACGCTAGGTAAAAATTTGTCCGTATGCCCCAGTCCGACGTGTTATGATTTCAGCCAGCTTTGGGGTTTTCTTCACCGCTTCCCATTCCATCAGATAAACTCTCCAGTATTAAATCCCGTGCATGTGGGTCTTCCTAGCAGCAACGGGTGAATTACAACTGTGGGATACTTTAAAAAGCCACTGCCCCAAGTTGCTTTTGCTTCCCAAGTAAAGGTGGGATCATTCTGCATGTTCTCCATGCATCTCAGTGTATAGTCAAATGCAGTCAGACAAGTCCTCCTGGGCTTGCAGTGGGAGCTGTGCTCGGCGTGGACTTGCCAGCAGATTCTGTTGCGTTCCTGTAGGCTCAGTGTAGCTCACAGGGTCGGCACAGCCTGCGTTTTGGAGGTGGCATACAGAAACAAGCCTCTTGAAGGACATACAGCGCAATACAGGAATGTATCTTTGGCAAATAGTTGGAATGGTTTTAGGTTCGGCAGTTTCTCTGGATTAAGGTGTTGACCAAAATGTTGCGTTATTGACCCAGTCTGAGCCCAGGAGAGTCAGCTGAATGGTTGCCCTCCCAGCTGCTAGGCTGAGACAGCGCTGCCGAAGCCACCGCTGGCAATGCAGTTCCTGCCTGTTTACACGGTGACGACAGGTCGCAGTGGGATGATGAGCTTGATTTTTCTCTCTTTGCATTGCATAGATCAGTATGGCCTCTGCAGCAAATCAGGTTCTGCAAATGTAATTGCATTTTGTTGCAAAATTTCTAAATGCATGGAAGGAGAAATTGAGACAGTTGTATTGTGAAAATTGTGAAGAAGATATCTGAGTATGTGAATATCTGAATATGTATTTATAATTTCTAAAGCTAGGCAAATTATTTGTTCTACATTTGTCCAATGAACCTAGTTGTTCGGGGTTTTTTCCAGGTAAAATCTGCAGGGCTTTTTTATTATTCATATTCACCTATCAGCTGACCTTAATTAGTCTGAAGCGTTTGGCTTCAGAAACCTTACTTCATGATTTTTTTGTGAGCTGTTTGCTATATATATATTTGCAAGACTTTCATCTTCCTGACTACACGATGTTTTTCTTCCTCCCTGCTAGCAGGAATCTCCCAGATAACGCATTCTGTATTAAACAGCAGGAACACCTCATCCGCACGCAGTGCCTGCTGCGGACAGGCCTGACTCCTCCCTGGAGACACGCACAGACACGGCTGATGGGGGCAATTTTTCAGGCTGCAGTTTGCAAGCATCTTTCAGCGCTATCCTTCACCCAATCTAATGAATCTCAGCAAAGCCAAAAGAAATATCATAACGGCACTGGAAATCCTTTGATACCAAACTCATCTTTCAAGGAACATCTGAAGGAAATAGTCAAATTACCTTTGGAAGATTTTTACAGCTATTCCTAATACCTGGTGCATTTTATTGTTTTGGTGGTAATCGCCTGGCAACCTACAGCACTGCAGTTTAAATGAATAAAACTCAAGAAGAGGTTAACACTAAAAAAAAAACCTCTGCGTTCTTAAAAAAGGCAAAACCCCAAACCGGAGCAGCTCCTCCAGGGACTGCCCATCAGAGCTGAGCGAGAGGAGAACATCGTCCTCTCCCCAGGGCTGGAGTTTGTGGCTGTCGACTCAAGCTGCGAAGGCAAACATTAGTTCAGCATGGAAGCAGATTTTAAAGTTGTCTCCCCAGAAGGATCACAGATGAACGCAAGGGAACGGGCCATCAGCAGCAGGAAAGGAGAGGCTGTGGTGGGGGAGAGCTGCTGGGAGTGAGGTCTGGCTTAGCTGTACTCCAGGCAAGTTGCAGCTTTTAAAATTATTTTTTCTTCTTGCAACAGATCTTTTTTTTTTTCCCCCATAGTGAAGCGACAGAGTTGTGAATGCCTCCCTCCTCCCCAAGAGAAGTTTTTTGCTGTAAGATCTCCAACATACAGGGTAAGATGTGCCATCTCTGTGCCATCATGTGCACAGGGACAGAGCAAGGATGGAACAGACACACGGCGGACGTGGACTGCTTTACCAAAGGCCATTGGAACAAAGCTACAATTTAGACAAGCATGGCCGTAATTAAACTCCAGCAGTTACTTTAATTGAACTGAAGGCCAAAATGCAGTTGTGGATTGTGTAACTTCCCTTACGCCCTAGTGCCTCTGCAAAACTGATCGGGCTGGCCCTGATCACAGGTGGTGATACCTCAGGCTTGCAGAGGGCTTCTGACAGGTATCTGTGATGGGAGAGAGGTCGCAGCGTAGCGGTGGGGGAACTTGGAGAATTGGTGGCACTCCAACAGGCTGGAAGATGGCTTTGGCTGCCCTGCAGGCAGTGGTGGCACTTCCATCCAAGAAAGTGTCTATGCATTAGCAAAGTAAATTAAGTAAATACAGTCTCTGTGAAGAGCTGATGACCTTTTAAATTTAATTCCTCCACCAATAGATGAGAACAGAGATACACAAACCTTATTCGGTTCCTTCAGTAATGACCCTGCAAGCCCAGACTGAGGTTTTGGAATAACCAGTATTATGTGCGTGGAGGTTTTGGTTTGGCGTTACCTAAACCTGTTGGAGAAAGAATCAGTGACGGATGAAGAGGATGACTAAGCCTTCCACAGCGTTCAGCTTTCCTTGTGACTTTTCTCCAGAGGGGAATAACCTAATCCTGTGAGCCGCACTAGTTCTAGGAGAATGAATCAGAAACCTCAATGAAGCAGCCTCAGCCCTCTTGCAAACCCAGCTCTGGAGCAGACCTGTGCTGGAGCAGGTCATCCCTGCCATAACCGGGATGCTGGTCACGCTCGGGCTGGTGCGCGCCTGACACGGTCTCGTGGTCCTCACCACCGCAGCATCTAACTCAACTTGTCACACGGAGATACGGAAAAGCTCCTTTACATTACAAGCAACGACTGTCAACGGTGCAAATGTGTCCGGACTCGCATAATCCACCCGAAAAGGTGGCGGTTGCTAAGCGACGCGGCCCCCATTCTCTTTTTATGCCATTTTAGTTCCTTCTCAGCTTTATGTTCCATGTCTGGGGCTGCGTAATTTGATCCTATTTGCAGTGACAATTTAGGGTCTTGTGCCTTGGATACCAATTCACACAAAATGTACCAATCGTCACACTTGAAAATCACATTTGGTTTTAGAGCTGGTGAAACTGAAATGGAAACCTGGGCTTTTTTTTCTGCTGGAGAGGCGTTCCCAAGCTCATGCTGTACCATCCTAATGCCGTTATCTCCCCCCACATGCCCTCCATCCTGCTGTAGCACTCTTTGATGGTGTTTAATGAATTAATTATGCTGTTCGCAGATTCCAGCTTTTCTAGAGAATTAACCAGCCTCAGGCCTCTCTCTCTCACTCCCTGTGTTTTTGCTGCTGTTGTAACATGCAGAACATCCTTCTCCAAAATCTGAACCCACATTTCCCAAGTGTTGGTTAGGTGAAACTACTGATGGGGCAGAGCAGGGTGGGAGGGGTGAGGCAATTGCAAAAGGGGGGATATGAAATCAGTAGCATTAACAATGTACGATACCCAACCAAATTAGAGAAAAGTTATTTTTTATAAAGACAAACATTTGCATCTCTCACAAAGAGATGGTGACAGGGTGGCGTTTCCGGGTGTCTTGAGTTTCTTCTGGATGGCTCCCCATCAGAGAAGATCCTTGCCATGGTATAGCGTTCGTCTGGAAATAGTTATTGCCCTTAGGCCTATCAGGATGCTATGGTGACATCACTCTCAATACTGGACAAAAATAAGAAAGAAAAGCACTTTACAAGAGCAAAGCAGAGGGGTGAAACCTTATTAAGGAATTTGAAACATATATAAAAGAAAAGGTAAGGAAAAGACAAACTTAAAATATAACTGACACCACCCACTTTCATTCTGGTTTTGATTTTCTGGCATTTCATGGAGATTACAAGCAGCATATTAGTAATACATGCCATAATACACAGTGTGTCACAAGAGTAGCAGAAGGAGTGTGAGTGATGACGGTATAAATCTATACAATTCTACCACATAATTGTTTTTCTATTAATTCCCAAAGTGTATTTACTCTTTGTAAGCAGCCCTTGCCTCTTGTTATGGCGTTCTGTAGAACGTGCTCTTTCCGGCTCTCCTTCCACCGGGTTCTTCAGTAATTGGTAAGGACAATCAATCCAGTTACCCCACGTGGAGAATCTAGAGGGCCATGCCCATCAGAAGTGATGTAGGGATGATGAGATAAGTTTGTTTATTTGGGTTGTTCATTCCTCAGTCAGTGCTTCAACACGAGTATTGTTCATCTTGGAGGTTAAATTATACTCACTGATGCATTTTTGTTGACTCAGTTTTGATAAAACTACACAAAGAGAGAGAAACCATTCCTACAGCATTTACCACCTGAGCAGGACGGTGTCCTCCGGCTGGCAGGTCAAACACGACGGGGCCTGAGCATGTGGAGGGGTGACGTGTGCCCCGTGAGGAGCTGGAGAGCCAGGGAGCTGCAACGCCGTGTGGCACTGAGTTGTCGCCCCTGCCAGGGGGTGCGGGGGGTGCTCAGGCGCGGGGCGGCAGCGTGTCCTGCAGCAGGAAGCAATAGACCGTCCCCTCTGAACTCGCCACCAGGTTGCCATCAGGCCACTTATGTACTAGATAAATTAGTAATCCCGAAACAGAAGCAATCTCTTTAGCAGCTTCTCCCTCCCTGTTGTCATTTGTGATCTGCTGACAAACCTCTCGGGCGACTGGAACGCTACTGCTATTTGTGGTTGTCCTCGGCGCTGAGGCGCTAATTGTTGCTGCTTTACTGAGAGTGACACGGAAATATGACAGCTAAAGATGATATAATTTATGAGAAGAGAAGGCTGTAAAGTAATTATGGAGGAACACACTTTTTACTCATGTTATATTTGTAATTTAATATATTCATATTCTATTATTAAAACATGAGGTTCTGTGTGCTAATCTGCATAAAAGTCATGCGGTTCAGGCTGCAGCTCAGAGACAAGCAACTACCCACCGACACATGCAATAAAATGAAATCTTTTTTAATTTTATACAACCGTAGGCATTTATATACTAGATAAGTTGCCAGTACACTACAGTAGGGAGCACAACAGGAGGGAGGTGAAAATGTGATATAACAATCTATTTACATTTAGATACTAAATTTAAAATTATATTATTTTCTCCAAGCTTCATTCCATTTGTCGGGTTTGAGGCAAGCATGTAGAATCATTTAGGACTGTTGCTTTCATCTCTTTCTCATATATATTCCCCAATTTAAAGGCAACAGAGCATGTGGATAGCTCTGTCTTTCGGGTACAGAGCCGGAGGAGGAGCCACACGCATCCATTTCCCTTTTAGATGGACAAGAAGCAGGATTTAATAATCAGCCCCTGCTTTGCCTGGCATGAATGATACAGGGTACCAAGCAAGAATTAAGGAAATGGAAAAGAGGAGGTAAGCATGATCTGCCACAGTGACTGCAAAGGAAATCAGAGCAGAAGTTCCAGACTCGTAGCCATCACGATGTCAGTTCTTGCTCAGTGCTGGAAATACTAAAGATCATGTTTCATACATTTGATAGCTCGAGATGCCTGTGGGCTGTAATAAAATTCATCTTTTGCACTCTAAATCTTTTCTCTTTAAGCATGGAAGAAGTTACAAATGTGCATAAAATTGAAGCGAAAGTGATTAAATCTCACTCTGAGCAAGTATTGACAGATCTGCCTTGCTCTTGGATGCTGTGGGAGCTTCATTCTTTGTGGCCCGTGCTCAAGATAATGAAAACCAGTCAAGTGATGAAACTTATATATCCAAAGAGGATTTTTCCTTCTGCATATTTGTTTTTAATATGTTGCTGGCACAGAGATGCAGTTATTTCAAATCCTGTTACTCACTTCTGGCAGGGGATGGGTGTAGTCTATCTCTGTCCCCCACTGCCTGTCGGGCAGGTCGGATAATAACTGAAAAGGGTTTTAATTAATTGTTGTGCTTTAAAGAACTGTTGTTTATTTTCCACGTGCAGACATACAGGTTGTCTTCATTTCCGTAACTTACAATGAGCATGAGCGCGTCCTCCCCGCTGGGCTGGGCTGCTGTAGGCTGTGTGCCGGCGTCTTCAAATGGACGCTTGCAAGGGAGGAGGATGGGATCCGTTCATGGAGAACGGGATTAAGTACAGTACATAGCTGAGGACAGCTCATAGCTCATGTGGAAGTGTTGGTTGTCAGTATCTTGTACACGGTCACATCCTTGGAATTAACGCCATGCTATGAAGCGTCTGGGGTTTGTGATGGCCGAGGTGCCTCCTTCATGCCTCTGTCAGTCCAGCTGCCAGGAAATCGAACGCCCGTCCTGTCTCAGCTCATCTCGGAAGGCATTGCTCCTGCCTTCTTGGTTTTTCAAAGTTCCTCACTACTTTCAAATTGAGAGCAAGCACAATGCTCGTAAAACCAGAAGACACACAGGAGCATCAGCCGCACAACGGAGATGTGATAGTTGCACCTTCCTTCTCTCAGGAATGTGATATGACACTTCGTCTCTCTGTGCATCCCTGCAGCAGATCTACCTAGCCTTTTGAAGTGTGACAGCCTAGGCCGGGTTCCACCATAAGGTGGACAAAACAATTTTCATTTCAAGCAAAGTTAAGGCAAAACTATAATGGGCGCTGAAGAATGTGCTGTGCTCTGCTTGACAAGGGCATGGGATGTGGTTACCTATGGCCGGACTTGAGCCTGGAGATTGTTTCCAGTACAGTGGTCCTGGCTGTATATATGAAATTGTATTCTGCAGGTATTCCTCATACTAATTTCTTCTCCTATTAACATTGTCGCTATTCACCACTAATTAGCGGAAAAGGGTGCTTGTCACTAATAGCAATACATAGCCTCTTTTTAAACAGAAAGGTCCCCTTTTTTTCAAAGAAGTTGTACAATGCAAATGCTTCAAGAGCACGTTTATTTGCCAGTATGCAGGCAGTCAGTATCCAGGATGCTTCCTTTCTGCGCGGTATTCTGTATTGAAAAATAGCTGGCAGCCCACATTTATCCCACGGTTTGTTTGCTTGTTCCTTTGCGCTGATCGCAGGAAAGGGGGATGCAGTTGGTCCGCGTATCTCTGTACAGAAGGTACAGTCCAGCATTTCAGATTCTGCATACCACAGCTATTGGCTCGCCTCCAATACGTCTTAAGTCAATGGCCAGCTGAGGTTGACATAATTATATGTATATTAATTAACATGTATATGTTATTTGCAAGAGGACAATCTGTTTTCACTGTTGGAAGGCTGTCATCCATTAACACCAACAGCAACAGAGCGTATGAGATCTGTATTTCTTATTTAAAGAACAGGGAATGCTCATGTATCCTGGATTAAAGCATGGTGAATTCTGGTAATGCTGATGTTTCGTTAACATTCCCCATTCTCATGTAAATTAACTTCTTTGAGGAAAATCAAATCCATACCTGGCGCTAATTCCAATGATAATGATGGGCTGAGACTCAGTAGAGATTCATTATCGAGGTAGACTGTCTCTCTCCTGAAGTCTTCAGATCAAGGCTGGAGCACTTCTGGGAGTTATACATCAGCTGAGCTCCGGGTTCCGGGAGTTAGTGCAGGAACAGAGCTGTGAAACGCACCAGCTACATAACAAAAGACATGATCTCCTCTGGCCTAGCAGCCTTTAGCGCCAGGGTAGATTGTCTTTCCTCTCCTAAAATATTTGTTATTGATCATTTTATCTAAATTATGGATGATGCTTTTGTCAACTATGTTATCCTTGTGAAGCAGAGCGTTGCCAAAGATAACTTTACTGTCTGAGGCTCAGATGCGTGGAGCCCATCTTTTCACAGAGAGATTACAAAGTACACGCTATCAACAATATTTCTTGGCTGAATTCATTTGGCGCTGGTGGTTCATTGTCATATTGAAAATAAGAAATGAGCTACTGTGGTTGAATTTGTGAGAAAACTCATCGAGCAAGATAACAGGTTTGCTGTGAAAGCTAGAGTAAAACCCCTGTAAGCTTTGGAGGGGTTGACATGATATGAACCAGCCCTGGAGAGTATCAAAATCTCCTCCGCTGTCATAGGAGCTCTGCTGCTATTTGAAATTGGAGCATGTAATGGATAAAGCTGAAGTATATCACAAAATAATACATGTAATTACTTTGCAACCTGTTTCATGATGATATTTTTTTTTCCAGATGCATTTTACCTCTCTTCAGCATTTAACAGCATATCACAGTTTATTGAATATTTGCAGTCTAGCCTTGAAGGATAATGAGTTTTACCCTGCCATGTGCTGAACACCTTTGTGTCCAAGAGAAGTTAATGGGAACTGAAGACCGGCATTTTGTAGGATCAGTGCTTGATTGAACGGACAGCTCTGACTCTTGTATGGAACATGGCGAAACAGCTGAATTAGGTTTTCAGAATAATACTGCAAAGCGCTGGAGTTACACAGGAGGTTCTTAAATAACAGTCTGGAAAATACCTAGGAGTAAAATTGTTTCTTTGTCTTTGTCAGTAAAAAAGATACTGAACACCATGAAAAATATTTACATTTGACTGCACTCTCGTGCATTATACTCTCAAAATATTCTGAATTGTTGGTGGAGAGCCTGTCCTTATTTAAGCAAGTATTTCTGAAAAGCAGGCCACCTGAAAAATTAATAGTGGTCTCTGATTAATAATGCATTCTGGCTGTTGGACACGCCGAGGGAAAGTACGCACTGGCTGTGGGTAGCAGAGGGAGGTGTGTTAGGTCTCCGAGGCGGGGGATGCTCCGGCGGGCTGGCAGACCTCCTCTCCCGCCCTGGGCAGGGCAGTGGCGGAGGCAAAAAGAGCTGAAGGTTTTCAGCAATCCCAGAAAAAACAGCCTTATCCCTTTCTCTTACTTATCTTCCAGATGTATATTTTATTGGGGGATGCATTGAGGCTCAGGTTTGTTTATATAGCCAGTTTTTCTGTGCATGGTTGATTATGATTCATGTTAATGTATTTTGTTGAATCCAAGTTACTCAAAAAGCCCCAAATGCTGAATAAGAATAGTTGATAATAACATCAATGCTTGGTAATTTTAACCTTTTGAGAATATCCATTAGCTTAAATTGGTCTTGTGATAACTCAGTTAGAATATTGGATTTTAATCTTTGCTGCAAGAGCATACGCACTTCATACGCTGGCTTTTTCTTTTTTTTTTTTTTAAGTGAATAAGGGGGGAAAGGCCTTTTCTGTATTCACTGGAACACAGTTCAATATAAAATCTCATAAGCCCAGTACAGGTACTTACACCTAGTTACAGAATTTGCGTATAAACAGATATTTTTGTTAACATGCCTGATGGAGAACCTGTTATCAGTCGATATGTCCCTAATCCGTCGGTGTTGCCAAAGCACTGCAGAGTATTTTGCTTTGTATTCAGCTGCAAATATTTGCAATTTTTACTGACATCGCTCACAAAGTAGTTACTGACTGGTTTTCTTTATTTCTGCTTGCAAACAGATTTAATTTTAAGGTCATAATTAGGAATTAGGAAAGCTGGTACCTTTTTTCACACACATCGAAAAATTCTCAGAAGTCATAAAACTTGAATAAGAATCACTATCCATGAGAAAAAACAAGTTTAGCCCAGGAGATTCAAGAAGTTGGAGGGAATGTCACTGTTTTTTAAAAAAAAGAAATCTTAATGGGATCTAGTTACGGTGCCTCAGCAGTGAAGTCTGCAAGAGTATAACAAAATCACTCAGCGGTAATTTTATTTATAGTAATAGCTAGAGCTGGAGACACGGCTTCGGCTGATCTAAGAGCCGTCTGCCTGGAGCTGTGCCTGTAAGCACGTGCTGCCCAGCGGGAAGGTGCTCACGGGGATGCAGAGGCCGCCGGCGCATCCCTGCCCGCGCCCGCAGCCCTCGGGCCACCAGCCAGCCCTTTCCGAGGGGGTCTCGGCCGGCGGGGTTCCTGACCATTCTCCGGTTTTCTTTCAGGCCCTGCTGCAAAAAAGAAGTACGTCAGTTATAACAACCTGGTTATCTAGTCCGTTTTTGCCACGTGGGGCGGAGGACGGGCGAGGATTTTCATCCACCGCTGGCGCAGACCTCCTCCCGAGCCGTGGGGTGTCCGCCTCGGGGGGGGCGAGGGCACGGCGA
>NW_008824372.1:660219-668156 GCF_000699105.1 Pygoscelis adeliae
GCCCGCGCGCCCGGCTGCAGCACGGGAGGACCGGCTCCCCGGGGTGGGCTGCGTTCAGCTGCAAGGACTTTAAGGGGCTAATTCTGTCTTTCTATGTACTTCCAGACTGCAAGTTTTTGAACTTTCTGTACAGTTTGTGAGGATTTTTTGCATATTGCCATCCATGTTGTTTCGAGTTCACTGTTTGTTTTTTGAATGCACAGTTTCATTGAGGCCCTATTCTCTCAGACTTAGCACATCTGAACCCCCCCCCCCCCCCAAACTAAGGATTCAAAAGACCTGTGTACATGACTTGTATGATTACTATTGTATCACTGCAATCCATATCCGTTATTTTTTTTAACTAAACAAACAAAAACAGAATTTAAAGACCAAAAACTGTGCTGGCGAAGTTAGTCCCCCCCCTTCACAACTCCGATGGGCTGCAGAGGAAGCAGAAAGGATTTTTGCTGAGTTTTAGTAGAGGTCTTGATATTTGGAATGCATGCCAGTAATGTATTTTATGGTACATGTTAATAATTTATGTTTGATATTTGTATTTGTGTTCTATTTTATTTTATTTAAGGTATATGACTATTTTGCAATAATTTCAATAATTCTTATGATATTTGGAGGAAAGAATATGGCTTTTACATGTCTTGAGGTTTTTTTCTTTGTTGATGCCCCACCATGATTGACCAGTGTGATAAGGACTTAAAAAAGCATGTATGTTTTATACTGTTTGTAATAAGTAATTTCGTTAATCTTGCTGCTTATGTGCCAATTTAGTGAAACCAATCTTTGCCGCAAACTCC
This sequence comes from Pygoscelis adeliae, assembly GCF_000699105.1. Taxonomy (NCBI): domain Eukaryota; kingdom Metazoa; phylum Chordata; class Aves; order Sphenisciformes; family Spheniscidae; genus Pygoscelis; species Pygoscelis adeliae. Next base: position 661,014 of record NW_008824372.1, read on the forward strand.
TCCCTTCCTTTCCATTCTCTCGATCCTGTGATATTATCCAAGAATGTATCAATAAAGGATTTTGGTTAACTTTTTTTTATTTACTCCAATAAATATATTTTTTCAGTTGTTCCCTCCCCCTCCCCCTTGTGACTAAAGTTTATTTCATGACGTTGTCAGGGGTGGACATCCAAAAACCTGATGCAGAGGCACTTCAGGCTTTGTGCACAAAGAGTGGGTCTGGAAAAGGTCTTGGGGGAACTGGCAACTAATTGCAAAAAAAAAAAAAAAAAAAAAGTGCCTTTTTACGCACCAAAAGCCAAGTTACAGTCACGCAGAGAAAGCCCTCCTGTCTCGGTTTGATGGTCTCCAAAGCTGCCTTCAGCTGTTGAGTTTTCTTTTTGTCTTTGAAGGATATTACGTTCAACAGCACACCAGAATGCAAGTAAATGAACAACTAATCAAGGTCAATCTGCCAGGCAACTGTTGAGTGAGCTGGGGGGGAAAAAGGGAAAAGTTTAGGCAAGAGGTGAGAGGAAACTCATTCCAGTTGCAGCACGGCACCTGCGTGCTGCCTTCGGCATAGTAACAGCATTTTGGGTGCAACGTGACGATTACTTTGGAAAGCATTTAGCCTCCCATTTTCTCTAGACAACTTGATCAATTATACTGATGAAGTTAATCAGCATCAAAAGAAAATTTGACAGCTGCAACATGGGCCACAGTGCATAGTGATGAAGACCTCCGTGTCAGACCTTGATTGACTCTTTATGCGTGCAAGCATGGGGGGTGGATAGATGTTTGCAAGGCCTTCGCGTTGTTGTTTTAATATTCATAGATATAATAATGAATTGCAGCAGCCAAAAGATGAAATTCTAACCAAGTAAAGGCTTTGTTAACACGAAACGAATTATCGGTCCAACAAATAATGAAGGCAGAGGCTCTGCAACATTATCCTTTTTCTCTACACTGTCCGTAAACGTGACAGAGCCGGCATTGGGCTAAATAAGTATGTTACCATCAAACAGTGATTCTTGCTCAAAGACCCAATTTTTTTTTTTTCTGAACGGGCAAAAAAATGGTTTGTTGGTTTGCTTGTTTTTCACTTTTTTTGGAGAAGGAGGGAATGAGGTGGAAGGAGGAAGTGGTGCTGCTGGGAGGGAGTGGTGTGGGGTCTGGTTCCTTTAATTTCTTCTCCCAGCTCATGTTGCATTAGGTCCAATAGAGAATAAAGCCCGAGCCTTTCATTTTTCTGCTAATTTTATTTTTATAGGTGTGTGTGGGCATGCACACACACGCTCTCACACAGATGCACACAAAGTGTGTATAGCGACCACAAGCCTCTGGTTCGTGGTGTGCATTGTTCGTTAAAGGTTAGCTGGCCGATGTTTTATACATCTGACTGCAGTCGGGTCCGAATTTCCTCTGAACGTGCACAGACTCAACATCAAAATTCTCTACTCATTTACTTCAGGTTAATACAGAGTCAGTCTTAAATGATTTATCCATCCTGAATGGCTTTCTAGTTTGATCACTGACTGGAAAAGTAAGTAAATCGAGGAGGCATGAAAGCCCTGAAAATATTTTCCTATATCAAAGTACTACATGGAGTATGCTCGCTTTGATTTGTGTCATTCGCTGGTGTCTTCCACAGCCAGATCACTGGTGAAGCCGGTGCAGGCAAGGTCATATGGTTACAGTTCCCCTACCGGGACAACAGAAAGTGCAGCGTATGACCGGCTTCTCCGTCCACAGTGTAGAATTAAAGACGTCGGACCTGTACTCATACGCCTGTATTGTACCTAACTGTGTGATAAAGTACATTAACAGCTCTCTCTATAGATGTATGTATCTCCATATATGGATAACTACTTTATGTTACATACTTATATAAACATAATATCTAATCAATATACAATCATGCTTGTTGTAGTAAAATATTTATGGATTAATTTTGATATTTAATAATATAAATGCAATAGTAAATTTTTGAATCACCTCTACCTCTCTATATCTATGTATTAAAACTCTGAAGCGAGTCGCTGAGCAAGGCACTGTTTTAACAGTTTATACAAGGTGAAGATGTTGCATTGCAGACTGTTGATCTTTTTTTTTATTCCAGGAGCTACACCATGCTATTACACCCACACAGCACATTTCCAAACAAACAAACAAAAAAGAGCCCTTAGCTCCATTCAGAGTCCTTTATTTTACAATTGGATGTACTTAGCATCAGTGAAGCGTTACCATTGTTTTTATAACATCCTCACCTTATTACCCATTGACTACACACTGGTATTACGATACCGGGTTTGGTCCCTGTCCGTGTGTTATTATACCTGTGAACTGAACAGATGCAAATGTAACTGGCCCTTTGCATTAAAGACTACAAGTTTTATGTCACGTAAATGGTGGCTGTCAACGATGGGGCGTTTCATGAGTAAGAAGGACTAAGTTTGGACAAGGAAAGCTGGTGGGATTTTCCCCCCCCAAAAAAACATGAGCCTATGTTAGTAGGTGCTGCAAAAAACATGTAAAGCTAAAGCTGGCTCTAGCACGGAGACCTCAGGCTGTACAGAGCAGAGAGATGATTACCTGAGGTAAGTGCACGTAGAGTAAGAGGTGACCATGGGCTCTGCACCTCCATGGAAAGCCGTCCTTCAGCTGGAAGAGATTCAGCCACCCAGGTCACGGGAATAACCTCCTAACCTCCCCAAGGTGCTGCCGACACACGTACTCACGCTCGGTCTCTGGCGTGCAATCTATAGCACATGCTCAAGAGAATAAATTTTTTCACTTCTCATCATGATGAATGTACTGTGAAAAATGCTTATGTGATTACGCTAGGAAAAAATCGTGAAGAATGGGAGTGATTTTTTTTTGTTGCCATTTATTATTTAGTCTGAATTATACCCAAATTGTTTTGGTATGTTAATGCCAAGTTTATTGTTCATAAATATCATTGCAGAGTTAAGCTTTCTGGGCATGCTATATGATAGATAATGACAATTATTTAGGCTGAGTCAGAGCTTAGTCTTCATTTGTGACATTAATTGCCTTTACATATCATTAAATGCACTATAATGCTTCCATATACAGAATCTGTGCATCCATGAAAGTGCTAATCAAACATATTTATTAATTTCTAAGAGAGCTTTTTGTAAAGGCTTTGATGCAGTTGAGTGTTTTTTGGTAAACAGTCTTTTTTATAAGATGTTTAGCAAAATATTTTGATAATTGCTTTTTGTGCTACAAGCATAATTAATATTATTTATAACAAATTAATAAAAGCCGAGGGGTGTGACACTGCTTCCATCCAGCTCGGCGGATGCTTTGCCTTTGACTCCCCACGGAGACAGCATTACACCACCAGCTGTCAGCGTCCCTGGCCTTTCCCAAAACTACTTCAAAAAGCCCAATTTTGCATATGTTGAGGGTGGCTGTATGCATGAAGCTACAAAAGCTGGAGTCCCATAAGATTTGGGCTGTGCCCTATGGGCTTGTTTCTATTAGTTATTCACCTTCAGCCCACACTTTGGAGGAAATAGATTTGAACTTACACCTCCCGCGTCTGGGGCTGCCAACTTCAATTCCCTATTTTATTGTAAGCTTGCCAATCATCACAAGCTTTATTTAATATTTACCGAGGGAAAAAAGAAAGAAGGGTTATGGGGGGCAAGTGAGAGAGTTGCTGCATGTGAACCTGTTATTTTAGTCTCTTGAGAGCACATCGTGAGAGCCCACTGGTGCCCTCGGCTTCCTAGGAGGGACGTGTTGGTTCTCTGGCATCTCGCTGGCAATCTCTGAGGAGCGTGTTTGCTCCTGCCAGCAGTTTGGGAAAGCCCATCCGTGTGATTGCTTCCTAGTCACTGAGCAAGTCACCGAATTGTTGACAATTACATGGCAAAAGTGGTGGGATGCAGGGCGGGCTGCCCATCCGCCGCACTTACTGCTCTGCACAGCCTGCGGTGCCGTGAACCCTTCGCCTTGCAGACTGGAGCTCTCCTTGCTGGAGCAGGCAGAGCGACCTTGCTTCGGTGCGTGTTAGCATTGCTACCTCACTTCTCCTCCCCACCTGCGCCAGCAAGGGCTCCTTCAGCCGCACGCGGCGTTTTGGGTTTGTTTGCTTTAAGCCCAGGTCAGTAATTTTCTGAAAAGCCCCCCTTTTGCTGGGTGCCTGGCGAGTATTTACAATCTAGCCTTCATGACGTCTGCAGTAGCAATACGTCACAACACTGATATGAGTTATTTTACCCTATATCATGGTCAGTGAATCCAAGAGCTCCAGATGGGCCGGGGTCGTGCTGCCTTAACTGCTGTTGTTAATAACTAGTGCATAGGAGTGCATTTGTTTTCCAAGACGTCTATTTGCTGTTCGCTGTCTCAACGTAGCCACCAAGTTTTGTATTTGCATCACACATTTATTTTCAGTAACTGTTTGTTTTATTTTCAGTAACTGTTTTATTTTCAGTAACTGCTTTTATTTTTTACTGCCCAAGAAGAGTACTCTTTCTTTTTTTCCCTTAAGAATGATCTCAACTTTATTTTTTCCTCCAGTTTTTCTGATGCCTGGAGTATACTTGGCTGCATATAATGTACAAAACCAAAAATAGTCCCTGTACAGAAAATGGACCTACAGGGAACAGCACTGGCTTTCCCTTCCAACTCCTGCTGGAACTCACTTAGAAGAGCTAGGCTGCATTTTGCACTGCTTAGAAGAGCCGATGAGCAGCACACGCCAATGCCTTTAATCCTGTCTGGATCATCACGACCAAGAAAAAAAGTCCCGATTTAAGATGCTGAGTGATGTAAGGAAACGGGCTTCAAAAGCCTCTCAACCACAGGCGTGGTGAGAGTGAGCAGCCGCCGGAGCAGCGGTCCTGATGGCTGCCAGACCAAGTGATGCCACCGCGGGGAGGGAGCCGTGGGGCTGCCAAGCAGTCGGGGAGAGGGGACACAGAGCTGGCATTATTCCTGTCCCTGGAAAGCAGAGGGATGTGTGGTAATTTACTCATACTTTATTGTTGATGAATACTTAGTCATCAGTCTATTACATCTCTCTCTGCCTCCTCTGTGTCCCTCCCCACCATTGTATTAGCCCCACACTCACACAGTCCCTGAAATCCGTGAAACAAAAGGCCCAGTTCTGCTTCTTGGGATCAGGAGAGAAAGTAAGTACGTGTTCCTGCAATCGTCTTCACGCCATGCAATGTGGGCGCAAAAGAACTTGACCAATGGCAGTAGGTAATTAAAAAGACATTATTTTGCAGTCTGGACATACACAAGTGATGTAGTGAGGTAAGTGGTAGAAAAGACTAGAGTTTTGGATGTCTGTGGACAGATGGCTGAAAAGGATAATTACATACGCTACTGCCTGCATATATCAATTTTGGTAGACTCTAAACATTATGAAGCAATATAATGAAATTAAAAATGAGCCATTTTCAGCAAGGACGCAAAAAAGTGCTTGAAATCCCTCAGGAAGCAACCGTTCAGATGCATGCTTTGTCAGAAACACCCATTCTCACGTGGCAGGAGGCTGAGCTCACCAAGGCGCGCTCCCTGCGTGGCAGGGGGACGCTGCACCAGGGCTGGCTCTGCCCCGCGGCCGCCTGGCTGGAGGGTGCAAAGCAGCAAGATACAGGCACAGAGAGGTGGTGGTCGAAGGGTTTGTTTTTCTGACTGAAATGCCAACAGTTTCCTCACATACACGGAGAAAAGGCGCTTGTACCAATGGCTCTGATAAAGAATAGCTTTTACATGGGCACTGGGAGGCTTCAGTGGATAAATCGGCTGCGTGAGTTGGACGTTAGGAAAACCAGCTTCCACCCTCCCTCCCCAGCAACTTTCCAGCCCCCCGATCTATCAGTGCCAAGTCAATGCAGACCATCCAGTACGGTGGCATAAAACTGTTAAAACACTGTGGCATAAACCCCAGGGTTTTCTATGGTCTCTTGTCTGATTCTGTTTATTCCTTTATTTTATATCTTTTGGTTTTGACTGAATCTTGAGTAGATCTTAGCTTTATTCCGTGCTTACAGGTACTTTGTTTTAAGCCAAAGTCTTCTTGAGATGAAACAACTGTTCCCTGTAAAATCTTGCCGGATTCCAGAAGCCTGCGAACAGCGTGCAGGTGGAGCATGGTGGGACTGTTCTGCTCACATAGTGTGAAATCATGGTAGTATCAGCTCTTCCAGAGTCCCAAGTCCCTTGCTTGGCATGGGTCTTACTGCTCCACTGCCATTACATCATCAAACAGCAGCTTTACAAAGCTGGCTTTGACCCTGGGGCTCTCCAGTGCAGTAGCTGAGGGCACTGCCCCAGGCATGCTCCATAAAAATAGGGGGGAAAAAAGTGCATGCGTTACAAGGTGCATCTGAGCCCTGGTTATATTGTTAAGAGTTCTTCCAGATGCAAAAGAAAGAAGAGAAAGGAAAGTATCTCGTCCCCTTTGGCAACTGCAGGTGAGATGATACCCTTCTGGAAGGAGTTCACAAGGGGATCCAAAATCCTAGTAGTAGTCGCAGGAGAACATCAAAACCCTGTGGCTGAGGAAGACAGTGGGTTCTGCTCCCTTCCGCCCACGGAGACAAAAAGCTGGTCTGCAAACCTGATAAATACCTGTCTTTGACACCGTCCTTTCTCAGGGTCTCCGTAGTAGGAACCGCAGGTAAAAATGGCACACGAAGTCAGTGCGGCCAATCGAAGTCAGACACTGCTGCAGACATGAGGACGCCTCTGGCCTCAACGGGCTTCTTCATGGCATAGGTGGGACACCATGGAAGACTTGGCCTATAAAAGGGTGCAACATCTGTCTGAGAGTAATTTCCCTGTCGTGGGAGCCATGGTCTTCAGGCTGAAGACTTAAACAGCTCTGTCTATTCTTATCTGTATGCCAGGATGTGTCTGAAATTCTGCCAACCGCTTTCCTATACCTTCACCATTAAGTGTATAACACAAAGGATGACATGCTTCCACACACAACCCCCTCTTTGTTTTAACAGGATGCTGACAGAAAAGCCTGCCTTCTGAAAGCAATTCATAAAAATGACCCATAGCCCTTTTTGCCTGGATTATTATACTCATTTTATTCATTTTGTAGACAGCAAAATCATATAGTGAATATTAATGAATGTGGCATTAGTTAAAGCTAAAATGGCAAAT
>NW_008824372.1:668191-682548 GCF_000699105.1 Pygoscelis adeliae
AGTACGGATCATTTACTTCAGGCCACTGTGGGACTCCGTCACGTATGAATTTGGGGTCAGGGAATGAGGCGCGCGAGGTGGTGCATGCCAACTCCCTGCACACCAAAGCTTTGCTTCTCGCTGGCGTGATGATGGAGAGACAAATGATGCTGCTCCACCCTGCACTCACCTACTGAGGCAACAGCAATGTCGAGCTAAGCGTTTACACCAGGTCCCAGTTTCACCACGCTGAAGTAATTCAGAGAAAACTGGAAGAGGAGACCGCTGTCTGTCTGGGAAGCTGAGCTTAGCAGCACTTCTACCCTCAGTCCAGAGTCTGCAAGGACACACGCACGTCCTGCTCCCGCCAGGTGACGTTGGCCCCTCGGCTGCGGGCTGCGGAGATGGATCACATTGCTGTGACCGTCCTGTCAGGTTTCATTTTTTAACTGGGGCAGGTGTTGACAGTTTCAGCTCCAAAGTGCCAGGTTCAGTCCCTGCTGACAAAGATGCATCAAGGGTGTTGTTAAGCAAAGAGTTTGCTTTTCTTTCATCTTTCCTGACGCTGCTGCTGGCCTCCAAAGTTGGTAAAAATCTTCCTTAATCTCAGGGACAAAGCAGAAAAAAAAAAGGTATATTTATGGGCTTTGTGCCATTAAAACAATGGGATTGTGGCTGCGTTTTGCTTAAGACTCTCAGATGTGTAAGAATCAAGATCAAAACCATGAACTACTTATTGAATGTAAACCCCTGATCGAATGTTAGATGCAGCCAGGACCTTGCTGCAGCCCGAGCACAGGGAGCGTGCAGGGCAGCAGTCCCAGGAACGGCTGCGGTACATCCCAGGGAGACAGGCACGTTCCCAAACGTGCCTCCGAGGCACATCTCCTCTGGGAGGCAGAGATAAAACATGTCACATTCTCCCCAAATTAATCAACAATAAATTAAATGTCTATCATTAAAAAATAGGGTTTTTTAGACCACTAAGTTTTTTACATGTTGACTCAAGCTGTTGAACGTCTGTTAGTGAAAGAGTCAAAAATGAACCCTTTGGCGTACATATGGGTAGTGCTTAATGAAGTACGAATATATGCACTGCAATAACATATGGAAAAGCATAAACACTCACTTTGCTCATAGATAAGTGACTCAGAGTTAACTTTTATTCTATTTATGAAATTTTAAGATAGGAGGATCTTGAGGAAGCTTACCAACTAATTCCTATTAATAGAATAAAATAGAACAGTAGAAAGTACAGAAGGCAAATTAAATAATCATCTTCCCTGTTCATCATGCCTAAGCTTTAGCAGGAACCTGCCACTCTTAACACTTGGATGCAAAATATAAAACTCCTCCAAAATAGCACTTTATTGCTGTCTTGTCTAATTGCTTTCCAATCAGCTAGAACTTTTCATCTAGCCAAGATGCTTTTATTAAAAAGGTGAGCTTCTTTTAAGGACTATTTCATTTATAGCAGAAAACGTATGTGTCCGTTGTCTTTCATTTACAAATATACAAAAAGAAATAACTTATTGAAATAACTTACAAAATGTGACTTCTTGTCCCAGTTCCTTCTTCAGCAGTGAAATTAATTTTATATGTAATTCATCTGATAGTACTTATACAATGTGAATAACATGTGGACTGTTGATGCTATTCAGCGAGAAAATGGGTTTTCTTGGCAGCCTAATGGTCTGTGCAAAATGTATTTGAGTAGCTTTAGCTATTTTTCTGAACCCATTAGCTGCTGTGAAAATCTTTAGTTAACCTAATCTTACGACTCCATCCGTCATAAAGTGTCACCTACTCTGCCCCGTGGACTTCAGCAGATCCTAGTTCTTGCTTCCAACCCTCACCCAAAGGAAAGTTTACACCATTTTTAATTCCCTTTGCACTTGATGCACGGACAATGATTAAGGCTGTCCCTCGGTGGCCTCTTTACCACTCACATGCAGGTACGTATGTTCTGCCAAACACCGTTTTTCTTCCCTAATTCTTAACTATTGGAAAGGGTAAATCTTGATATCTTATCTGACTGATAGGAAGTCCTATGAAATTGATAACAGATGATTTGTGACGTATTAATCAGCATGGGAAAGGTCTTAAAATCAGGCCCAACAACGTGTCCCGAACTCCCAGCACAGCCACCGATACTCAAAGTGGTACAACAAGGATACCTGTGGCTGGTTAGGTGCAGCGCACAGCTAGTGCTAAAGCATGATAGTTAGGCTATGGAGCGTGAATCAGCCTTTTGCTTAAGGTTTGTTAGGCAATAATTGTGTTCGCTGCCACGTGACTGACTTGGGACAGTTTTCTGTGTAATTCCAATCGTTGCCAACGGGATGCAGCGCTGCAGGATAACGGCTCCTCGGTGTGCGGTACCAGGCGAGATGTTTCCACAGCAGGAGACACTGCCCCTGCGACAGTGCCTTCACACTGACCGGCAGCTTCTCACGGAGCGACGGAGACTGCAAGGTTAAAACAGTATTGAAGCTACATCGGCAAAGGTTTTAACACAGGTGCGGGGTTCATGAATACGGGTGGCTGATAGAGAGGCTGTAACCACCTCTGCAGAGGAAAGGATGCGAGGGCAGCAGGTGGGTGAGGAGAGGTGCTGCTCTAAAGATGTCTCAACTACAGGAAAAGCTTCCAAATTCCCCCTTAGACACCAGGGGATCAAGCCACGTAGCCAGAGGAAACTGCTTTCCAGTGTCCCAAAGCCACAGAGCTGCTTTACCCTGCCTGATTTTACTCTCAGTCTTAACATATAGATATGAACATGAACATAAACATACATATAATTTTTATATATATATATACTGTGTGTATATATAATTTTTCTATTTTGGCAACCACAGATATCTCTTTTAAGCACTGGCTAATTCATTTCTGGTGCATGTGACACAAGCAGCAGCGTAACTGATAGAAACGGAGCCATCCTCTTGCACAGGTCCATCTCAGAGCTGCTTTGGGACTGAAGAAAAACCTGAAAAGTTCCTGAAGAATTCATGATCTCAGTTTAACATCAGCTCTTAATTCTTTGTTCTAATAGTCTCAATGCAAACTGGAGATTTTAGATGGAACTTAGAAGTTTTTTTAAGAATATTACCTAACCATTAAATGCTCTATCTAAATGCTTAGATTCCAAAAACTTTAGGTTCTGTTACCTTTAAATTACATCATCCGTGAGCTTCTAGTTTATTAGGTGGATAAATATCGTTACAGCTTTTCGGTGTATGTGGCTAGATTGTCAGCATTAGAGGATAAACTGGTAAGATGGTGTCTAAAGAAACCCAGTCTATTTATAAGAAATATACAACTTCTCTGTCAAAGAATATGCAATTTTGCTGGGCATGGGAAGAATAAAAAACCAGGCGACTACTTCCTTGCTCACAGCTCCAAGACTTTTTTGGTCCATGTTTTTGGCTTTCTGATGGGCTCCACAACTGCCGGACGCGTGCGCTCGTTGGGGACCTGTGCCAACATGCGAGGGAGCTCCGGGAGGACGGCGATCGGCTGGCTGTGCTGACTGCAGTCCCCATCCTTGGAGATACTCGAAACCCGACTGGACAGAGCATCCGCCTCTAGCCGACCCCGCTTTGAGCGTGGGACTAGGCAGACTCCAGCCGTCCTTTCCAGCCCCAGCCGTTCTGCGAGTCCACGATTATCGTCAGGGAAAGACGATGCTTCCACCTCCTCCCTGTGGATCCCAGGAAGGTTTTAGCGCGCTCAGTGATACGTACTGCCCCGAACCACAGTGACAGAATGTCTTTCCTTTCCACCTGCCAAAATAACTTTTAAGCAATAGCCTTTGTCTGGTTTTATCGCAGGCTTATTGTCCCAGCCAAAGATTTATTAAATCCAGCAATGACAGCAGTTCTTCCTCCTAGTCACAAGCTTTTATCTTGTTGTTAAAAGTTTTAAACAGCATCTCACACAACAATGAACATCACATACATTTCAATGAGCCCCTTCAAGGAAGAAATTCAGTTAATCTGTGATGAATGTATCTCAATCTATTGCTTTTTAACTTACAAAAGAGACTGTCTCCTACTATATTAAATCATAAGATAAGAGAAGCTTGCTCTAACTTTTCAGTTGGTATAATCCTGTATCAGCTCTTTCACATGTGGCTTTGGAGCAGATAAATTATACCACCTTTCCCAGTGGCTGGAAAAGAGGGTTAGTGAATTGGTAGAGATTATTGGACATTAAAAGCCAGGCAGCAGAGCATTGCAAAGGAACAGGGGAAGTATTTCTGGCCTCTTCATGTCTTCTGCTTGGTGCTTCCATGCTCGTTTTTGGGTTCCCATCACTACAAGGATGAGTGGCCAGAATTACCCACAGCCGGGCTAGTTCTTCTTAGCCATGCATAAGCTTGAGACATTATTTACCTAGGAAAACCATAATGTTATACGTATGAGAAAACCGAAATGGCTATAAAAAATACGCCGAATTACTTGGATTTCATAGAGGCCAAAGCTTCATCTTGGTACAAGAGGAGTATCTGAGCCATTGGCACTCCTGATACGTCCTTTTCATGTATCACTTTTTATGATGGAGATTTGTCTCGCCTGTTGAATCTCATTGTAGACAATGAATGACTCCGAGATCCAGAAGCATGTAAAGCACAAAATACATTTCCTCACAAGTATATTTGCCTTCATGTGCATCTGCTTACCCGTTTATTTTGTGAAGTTGATCCCAACACTCTAATTGCTACTTCAGAAGCGTTCCTTGTCCTAAAAATACTTCTCAGTTTCATCTCTTGTGTGAAGGCTGGAAGACGATGTCTGCTGATTAAGTATGTAAATGATGATGTGCCGTCAAGCAAATATGATTTGAAACTGCAGAAAAAAAATTAAAAGATCTACAACATTCACATGGTAAAGGAGGAAAAAATGAATGGCAGGGAAACGTATGTGTGGGGGGTGTACGGCTCATACAGAGCTACACCCACAAAATTCATACACCAAACATACTTCGGTCAGAGGATGAATGACGCCCACTACATTTGCAAAGCCTGGGGGGTTTACAGAGGGAATCCAAAAGAAATACGACATGCGCCAGTCAGCACCTGTGAGCTCTTAACCTCACAGAGGGAGGGTGCAAATGCTGAGAACCCACACGGACCTTCCAGGTGAATCCCTGCCTTCACCCCTCGGTTCATGGCACACCGCAGACGTCAGTGGAGTACAGCTCAGCAAACGGAGAAAGGGCGAGACGTCCAAGGAAGGGCTTGCTTGGGCGGGTACCCTCTCACGCTAGAAGTCACCGGAAAACATTTCTGCTTCTCTTAGGACCTTTCACAGATGAGGAAGTAAAACCAGCAGGAAGCCCTGTAATGATAAACAAATTTACTTGTTTTATATCATTGGAGGAAAACAGGCTGTTTTCAATCTGTTTACACAATAAATCACTCTGGGCAGCTGCAAAGATTTTTTTTTTAACCTTTACTCTTGTTTTTCTCATTATTCTTGAACACTCTAGATTTCTTAACAATGCAAGCACTTGCTTTGGGAAAGCCAGATCTAAGTTGGAACAAACCCCACTTTCTATGCACACAGCTTTTCAGTTTCTCCACCTAGACTGATTCATCTCTCTCATCTTTTTTTACACCCTTCTCTTTTACAAACATATCTACCTCTTTAGATGAGAAGATGAAATTAAGTAGATATAGCTGACAAGCCAACAAGGAGGGAAATTTTGACTCTTCCAAAGGCGATATTACAACCCTCCAAGACCTATTTTTAGCATGCAAAACTTTGTTTTCCTCCACTAAGTTTCCCTTTCTTCTTTTATTCAGACACTGCATTTTATAAGGCACACTGTTCTGTCTTTTCTATATATAGCAGCTGTAGGTGTATGATGACTTTACGTGTGCATGTATTATTTACATCTGTATATAGCTGTAGTTTACTCAGAAACAAAGCAGTAAATCACAGAAGTATTACAGCTCCCTGGCTGCCACGTGCTGTTCAGCCCTGGCTTTCCAGGCTGCGATCATTCTCGGCAGGGGCAGCTAGAACTGGGGGATGAACAAAGGGCCTTCAGCTTCGTGCTTTGGGACCTTCTGGTAGGAAACTGGAGCAAAAGAACTTCAGAAAAACCTAGAAGTATGTAGGAAAGGGGAGGAAAACACGATCATCAGCAGTACTTTGGTAACGAAAATTTCAGATTCATCAAGTTTTTTAACAAATACGAAGTACCGTGATGCACTGCAGCCCACTCTGGTGTTCAGTCTAACGGGGACAGCAGTCTGGCTCCTTTTCTATGGACGTCTGGTTTTGGAAAGACCTACTTTTCTTCTCTGCAGCAAAGCTGTGATGTTAGAAGTATTCTGCAGCCTTTTCAAGGGGTTAATTACAACCTGAAAGGTACCTTTCTTCTTCTCAAATACAGGCCAGTCTCGATGTGACTGTACCGAGCACTGTCAGCCATCCCCAGGACAGGGATCTGTACCACATCTGGGGTTAAATTTACAGGCACCATTCAGATGACAAGGTCTTCCACGTCCGTGTATGACCGATGATATTTGTAGCACGGTTGGTAAGGAAAAGGACTGCAGTCTTTAAGCTCTAAGTCTTTCACGGTTCAGGGGTCACCACCAGTGCCATTTGCCTCTAAGGAGGACCATATCAAGCACACTTTCTTGGAGAAGCTGTGCATGGAGTCACCTATCCAGCAATACCTGCCTGTAGTGACACGGAGAAACCAAAAGGTAGGCTATGAGAGATTGAGAAAGCAAAATAAAGTGTAACAGGAATAAATTTCGAAAGGAGAATTTTTCAGAAAATTCTCAATTATTTTCATCACTGCGCCATTGTGCGGTCCTTATCTTCTTAGCTGGAAATAAGAAGCGCACCGAGTAATGAAATAATCCAGAACTGTTGTTTCCTTACACAGACACACACACAAAGATGGGAGTGTTTACTTAGACTAAGCAAGGGTGACATACAAAATGCAGACACTAGAGGGCAAGGATGCATACAAATTTATTGAGGAGGGCACGAGATATTGGGCATAGCACCTGGGATAAGGCGAAACACCAGCCTTACACACTGATCCATCAGTCCTTGCCCCTGCGAGTGACACACACACTCAAAGATGCCCGTCACTTACTGAAGTCCCACTTCACCACTGGCAGGGCACTTTGATATTTCACTCTCTTAATAGTTTCCTCAACTTTGGTCTGTACCTATACACAGATCTGTGTTTGTGAGTGCGTACAACCACTGGCCCACGGGGTGCTGTATGTTTACTATCACACTAAACGGTGCGTTTTACACAGAAAGCTGCACTGAAGGGTGCTAATATTGTGGAGGAATCACTCTGAGCTTTGGAAGTGGCTGAAGATTGGTTGTACCACCTTAATTTGGCCCCTTAATACAGTATTAGATATCCTTTAATTTCAATTAGATGTTTGCATACTCTTTTTTTCCCAAGAGACTCTAGCAGGGCAGTATTACTTAATTAGCAACCTTCCCACATTTCATTTTAGTCACATCATTCAGCATGAGCCCCAGGCCTTATTTGCTGTGACCTACACAAAACCTTCTCTGAATATAACTATCCATATAACATGATATACTACCTAATACTACTAACTCATATAAAATTATTAACTTCCTCTTCAAGCATTTCAATGTTCTTTGTTCTAGTTTGAGTGTTTTACACATGCCAGTAGGCTTTTTCCAGAGGTTTCCTCTGATGCAAGGTGGTATTACTGACCCTTCGTATCCTGAACGGGCTGAGCTCCTCATACTACTTAGGAAAAGCAGACCAAAGCAAACATATTTGCATGATAGCCCTTTGTCTTTTCATTAGAGCTCGCTCTTTGAAGACCAAATTGCCAAACGTTTCATTTTAGGAGTTTGGGGAGTACTTGACAAGAGCCCATCTAAAGCTCAGTCCAAGGGCCCCAGCCACACTGCTCTGCCTCCCCAACCAGGTGTCCTCTGACACGTGGAGGGGCTTCTGCTTTCTCTGGTGGGTACCAGCAACTACACCCCGAGGAGGGACAACCTTCCACCCACATTATTGTGAACGGAGGAAGAAGAATAAAGAGCTCATATTTCTAAAAGCTGATGTAAAGCTACAAACCCAGGGATCAGTGTCTGGAAGCTAGCCAAAGCTGGAAATGAGGGTTGGGAGGGAAGAAGAGAGGTCCATACCCATTTGAACACTTCTGTCCTGTGGCTATTCTGCAAGGGCTGGGTCCTGGTTGCCACACAGAGCAACTGGAAGGCTTCTTTGCCTTGAAAAATCTGCCCATCACCCCGACAGGACAAATAAGTCTGTTGTAACACCGGAGTAGACCGTTAAGACTCTTTTTTCCCACGTGCACACGTGTTACAGCTGGGGGAGGAGAACACAGCGGTGCTGTGCTCCACATTGCTCCTTCTGAGGGAAAGACTCCTCCAGTCTCAAGGGAGCTCCTTCCCAGTGAGCCTGTGCAGCCGTGCCGGCGGGGGGGGCTGAGTGAGCCCTGGCTCTTTCATCCTGCGACAGCTTTATCTTATGCCTCTTCTGATATCTTCTCAGACAGCATCACAGCATCCTGATAACAAACGTTGCTTTTCTTTTTCCTACCATCTCCTGGGGAGCCCTCGTCGGATCGGCAAGAGTTTCAGAGACGTGAACCAAGCTGCTGGCGTGGGTGAGGGCTGGCTGCTGGGGAGTCCTCCTCTCCTTTGCTGCCCCCGAGAAAATCCCTGCCTGAAATGCAGACACATGCGATCGGTGTGCCCGACACACAGGAACAACACACGGAAATCTGTTGTCTGCAAAGCTGAAGGTAACAATTTTCACAGCTGGTGCCTTTTCGTACCTGCCCAGGAGAAGGGAACAGGAGAGATCAAAGAAGCCACGGTAATCACAAGATGACCAGAGGAGAGCTATAAAGTAAATCCATTAAAAAATCCAAAAAAGCTTCCCCTCACAAAGATAAAGTAACTGAAGCTGATAAATTGCTTCTATCTGGCCAAAAAAAGATAAATACTACATACATGAGGAAAAAAAAAAAACCTACGGAGAATTTCTGAAAAAGTCGTCTTGGAACTGAACCACAGAATCTAAGGTCAGAGATGCAAGAGTTTGCTCCGCCACGACCGGAGAAACTGCTGACATTGTACAGGTGTATTCTGGGTTTGCAGGTGGAAAGGAAGGTAGGAGGAAAAGCGGCTAAATTCCTATTTGCCTAAATAAGAGTCAACACAGCGGCCACGTAATGCTTATTTTAGATCTCGTTTTATGACGCATTAAGGATGCTAAAAATGTAACCCCCTTGCATGTAGGATTTATGATGCAATTCATAACCGTATGAGTACACTTTATATCAGATTACCATCCACGCCTACAGGTCTGTCCAACAGGTGATTTAAGAAAGCAAAACCATGAAACACCTTGTAATTAGTTATAACCAAGTCTTCTTTCCAAAAACTAAACTTAAATGTGACGGAACACATCAGGTTAAACTTCACAGAGATTTTCTCAAGTTGTTTCCATTAAAGAAATAAATAACCAAGCAGTAACTGCACCAGGAGTTTCAGAGGTAGTGAGACTGCTGAACGGGGAGAAATTCCCAATTACACACCTACAAGAAAAACTATGAATCAGCTGTAGTCTCTTCTGCAGGTGCAGGGAGAATATTTTCTTAATTTCCGTTTGCTCAGTTGCCTTCTCCTCCAGAGCCCCTTCATTCAAAGCGCAGAAACCAAGCGGGAGTTGGAAAACCAGGAAAACTGGCTTCCCACTTCCAAACAGAATAAAACTACGCAAAAGAGACTCTCGGCAATTAGCTGTAATGTCTTAAAATGATTCAATAGCCAGCAATTCTATTCGTGAACCTTAGCTCGTATTTCTATTATTTAGTACAGAAACTATTTTAAAATTAAAAACACGTTTTGTCAGGAACTTTTCTGATGCATTCAACATATTTGAAGTAGTTTTGCTTAAGCAGTAAAGGAGTTTTAAGATGCTGCCGATCTGCTTTTCAAATGAATTTTCATTGCCATCCAAAAGCTGTCTGACAAATCATGAGTAAAAAAAGTTAATTAATCCAATAAATAAGAAATCTCCCTCTTCATTTTCTAGTACAATAAAAAGTGAATAATGCGAATGCGGATGCTGCTATGTTTGCTGTACAGGATCATAACTGAGGATATAGTGCACTTTTCTGAATAGCAGAAATCAGCATCAGTCTTAAAGTAAATATCACCTTTGTTTAATAAATTAAGAGACTTCCAGTGTGGAAAAGGACTAATTATAATTATCATTTACAAGCATTATAAATAAGTATTATAAATATTAAAATCATCAGCTTTGAGAAAACAAGGATTTGTTTTGTTAACAAAAATGCTAAGTAATAAGTGTGTAAGGCTATGTAACTACACCAACTATCTGCGACAGTTGACATCCATGCCTAGAGCATTCCTTTTATTGGAGGCGAATGAAATGCCGTCTGCCCCGGTCGTATCAACCTGAACTGGGGAACGAGATGACAAACAGGTTGTGGAAAGCATCAAGGCCAGGAGATGTGCAGCGCTGCAGCCGGCCGAGGTCTGCACAAGGGGGTGGATGGGGCACACCGGGACCACCTCGGGCGTTTTGGGTAACTCCTATTTCTCCAGGTAACGATGGGGGAACCACAGGGACGCGGCGGTGTCCGGCGCCCCACCCTGCTGCTGGGAAGACAAGGCTGCCGAGGGATTTCAGGGGACACCCACCCTCTCCAGTAGCTTTCACTCCGATTAGAGCGGCATCTCTAACAGAGTGTCCTTTCCATTTCCCAAACTGATCATCACTATGTTTCTCTAAGAATCTCTCCAACCGCAGAAACAGATACTCGGGCATTTGTTCTCACCACCGTGAAGGTAATTTGACAGACTGCTTCCACCACATTACCCTGCTTAACACAATTATAACTTCAAAGCCAATGCACTTCGAATTCTACAGAGGTTGTTTTTATTTACAACGAAAAGCCTCAGGATTCATTCACACGGGGAAAATGTGCCGGGAGGAAGATGTGCCATGAGGAAATCACCTGAAGGCCAGGACTTTAAAGCCTGTCAAGGCTCATGGAGAAACGAGGCAAGATGACAAGCCAGATCATTTTTCCCCAAGTATGCTCCTTCAAAGAGTTTGAGCTTGCCTTCATGGTTCTGCCCAGCAAAAGAAAATGTAAATGGAATAAGAATAAAGAACTGATACGGGAAAACGTGTGTATTCACGGCCAAGAAACAGAGCCCAGCGTATTTCCAGCCGCCTCTGCACAACCAGGAGGAAAGGAGCACTGAAATCCGTAAATCACCATACGTCTCTTTCAATTACGTACTGTCTCACGGGAGCACCGACGACATTAGAATTGTTTTGTACTTGACGGCTAAATGCACAGCACCCGGGCTGCTTCAACCTGTTTAATCTACACCTTTGTTATACCACGTATATAAACTGACATTTCTGACCTAGAGAGTCTTGTCACAGAAACACATTTTTCCACCTGACGGAGGAGGACAATATAACTACTATTATAATAAATACCACATACCTGCTTATAGACCATATATTAAATGGATCTTGTCTCATAAATATTAGAGATACATAATACTTTGCGAAGATGTATGAATATCTTACACTCCCTAGGGAAAACCATGAGTTTCAGAATCCGCTCTACACACAAAGGAGGAAAATACAGACTGAGGCGACAGCAGAAAGTGAGGACAAAGAACCCCAACATCCGAAGGAAAAAAGTTTAATACATAAAATCACTCAACTTGGTGATTAAATGATTAACTTACTTATAATTTTTTGGTTATGATGTTTTCTTCCTCAGATTTTTAAGGCAGTTTCCTTCAGCTGTGTGGGTTTCTGGTTTTGTTTGCTTTGTTTTCCTTAAATATTTATGCTATTATGTTTTGTTTGCTTAGCTTTACTTAAATATTTAAGCTATAGTGCTTTATTGGCATAAATATTTGTTTTATTTAAAATCTACTTAGCTGAAAGATAAACAACAAAATAAGAAATCAGAAATTACACTGGAATTCTAGAGGAAGAACAGCAATTAACTCTGCCAATGTGTTAACCTTTTTAAAATGATGCGATTTGCACATGCGCTGCATTTGATGAGCTATGTACCGACATGTATTGTTTTAAAGACATTTTCTTGATTTCAATTTATTTTTTCCCCTCCCTTTCCTTATTCCGCTTCAGATGCCGCATTAACCCCTTCCATTCCTCACTGCTACGATGAAGGCAGTAATTTACACCACCCTGCTACACCACGGAGCAGCTACCGCAGGCTGAGAGAGCAAGCGCACGAAGAGCCGCTGGGTGAAATGGAAAGCAAGTTTATCGGCTTCCCAGCGAGGAAGAGGAGCAACCCCCGCCAGGGCACGGGCGCTGCCTCCGCCTGAGCCTCGGGCGGGCAGGGCGCAGCCCTTGCCTACTGCACGATCGTCCTGACCTGTCCCCCACTGCCGCCGCCAGCCCTGCTCCCGCCAGCATCTCCGGCCACCAAGCCCAGGAGAGGGCTCGTCACCTTCCACGCAGGGATGCGCTGCATTACTCAAGCAGCTCTTTCCAGGAGACTACGTAACGCCTTTCAAAACCTTGTGGTTAAAAACCAGGTGCCCTTCCGCAGAGGAAAAAGACGACGGGTGCCGGGGCACCGGCCGCTCCCCGCGCGGCGATGCCCGAAGAGCAGTGCCGCAGGCGTACGCCAGCCGGGGCAGCGGAGCTGGGAGCAGACGGACATTCCTGCCAGTGAAATCCCACCAGCCCAAGAGAAGAGGCCCCAGCTGGATCTGGGTTTAACGTCTTAACTCTGCAAAGGTATCTTCCCTGCTCTCAAGCAAATAAAAATGATATACAGATTACTTATTCTATATTTTCTTTAGGATTCTATTAAATGATGAAATGCTTATTGGTGTACACCCCAGCAGTGTACAGTGAGAAACCTGGTTCTGAGTCCGTTTTCTGTCAAATAAAGGCAGCAGAGAGTTCAGGCTGACACGCTGGTACTCACTCTGTTCTGTGCAGACTATCCCCTGTATATTTACACGGGGAAGAAGTAACATTTTTGTTCCTGACACCTGCCATAGAGTTTAAGCACTGCAATTATTTCTCTTCTAACACCAGGTGTTACACACATTATAGGCAATTTTGGAGGCTCAGTTACCACTGCAGTCTGCAGTATGTGTGTGTACGGTGTCAAAATGGAATAAAAATATACCACCTATTTTTTCCATAGCGCTCTAGATGAATTAGCATGGAAATGATCTGTGTCTGAAATACCTCCTGTGTCTTCCTCAACAGAAATGGTTAAAATGAAGAATAAAGCTTTCTCCCCTCACTGAGTAGATACACGACGTTTTTATAAGGATACTGATTTCACAAAACTGAAACCAGTGACGTGTCAGGATAAAGTACCATTTAGTCTTAACAGTCCTAAGAAAACATAAGAACAAGGGTTTTAATAAAGCATATACATCTCCTATATCACCTTCTGGTGCAAAACCTCCAAGAATAAATAGGTGGGACACCAGCCCCATGTGTATCCTACTCCTGTTTCGTTTGGCACTAGTGGCTTCAGAAGCATCTTTCCAATCAGAAATTTTATTATAATTTCAACACTGGTTTAATATATTAAGAGACTCGCAAGTCTCACATTTCATTCCTTCACTTCAGTGGGGCTGCAGGAATCCACGGGACCTCCAAAATCACGGCCGAGACATCTCACCATTTACAGCACATCATCTCTGGAGTCAAGGCAGTATAGTCTAAACTAGAATTAGCCTAGAAAGTAACAAAATGGGATTTCGAACCCTACTGAAGGCAAGGTCATTTGTAACCTTCCTGCAAGTCGGCAGGTAAAATTAGAGAGGAATTGGGGATTAACTGCTAACTCAGCTGGAGAGGTACAGGCTGCCTCTCCCCACCGCGCGGCCGCCAACTCCTGCCGACTCCTGACTTTCCCGTTTTCCCACGAGAGGGTCCCAGGAGAATGTGTCGGCCGTGGGGAGCTGCAGTCCTCCAGGACATTTTGTCGTCTGCAGAGACACGCGGCAGACGTTGCTTCTCTTGCCTGCACTCCTTCTGCCAAACCTCACGGTGAAAAGATGTGGGAATTCCTGGAACAGTTCGAATGTGCAATTAATACAAAACCTGCTTGTTTTAGACAGGTGTTCTTTAGAACACTTTTGGGCCTCAAGTCTCAAGTATAAATTAGCAGGTGGGCTGTTAATGTATTTTTTCCCTTTTGCCACGATGATGGATTTTTCATTTTAAAGATAAGACATGGCCTGATAGAGCCAAATATTGACACGGGAGATAAAAAGGGCTGTTATGATAACAAGCATAATGAAATGTTGCTTATAAAA
>NW_008824372.1:682624-685979 GCF_000699105.1 Pygoscelis adeliae
CCCTCAAAAAAAAAAAAAAGAAAAGCTTTCTTCTGTCTGCTATATCTGTACCTGTATTTTATACCCGCAGTGGAACTAGCTAACTTTTAAAAACAAAGATCTCAAATTTTGTCGCTTGCTGATTCTTTACAAAACCAATGCAATCAGTCCTACGCTGCATGGCTGCAGTAAAATGGCTCAAAACTCAAAAATTACCTCATATACATTTTATGGACAAATTCTGCTCCCACTTCTGTCTGCTATATCTGTACCTGTATTTTATACCCGCAGTGGAACTAGCTAACTTTTAAAAACAAAGATCTCAAATTTTGTCGCTTGCTGATTCTTTACAAAACCAATGCAATCAGTCCTACGCTGCATGGCTGCAGTAAAATGGCTCAAAACTCAAAAATTACCTCATATACATTTTATGGACAAATTCTGCTCCCAAGTACGCTGGCACGAGCCTGGAGTAACTCCATGGACCCCAGTACTAAGCAAAAACAAGATCTGACAGATCAGAAAAAATAGTATATCAAGGTTCCTACCTCCCTCATTGAAAACTCGAAGTAGGAAGAAAAAAAAAAAAAGATGACACATTAGATGAGACTATATCCACTATCTGAACACCTTTAACTCTCCCTCGGTCTGCCTGCCACTCTCTCTCCCTCTAAATTATTATATTATATACATAAATTAACATAATATTCATAGAAATTACCTTAAATTTCACGATGCCTGGGCCACAAACCATTAGAAAGCAAAGTGGGAGACTGCCGACTTCTCCCCGAGGGAGGGTCCGCAGCACCGTGCCCATCAGAGGAGGGCTTCGGGGGTGGCCCACCCCCGCACTGAGCTGCAGCCTCAGCAGCCGATCTGCCCCAGCTAACCGGGATTTCTATCAGGCCTTGAGCTCCGTTATTCAGACTTCGTTGAGAAAGATGTAACACCCATGGATAAGCTGTTTTTCAATTTAAAAATCTTTAATTAGGTGCTTACCCAATGCCAGCTTGCAGACAAGCAAGCAGTGCTGCTCCCGGTCGTTACAGCCGGGGGTACCGCAAGGTCTAACCCCTCCGGAGCAGTCTGGTGCCGGGGCGGCCGCAGACGTCCCTGAGCATCCCCCGGTGCCACGGCAGGTTCGCTCTGCCCTTCCCTCACTGCGGCGGGCAGGAAAACACGGGTTGCATGAACCTGTTTTCACACCATGCCCGTTAAGACAGGAGCACTGAATAATTAAGCAGCAACACACACCCCGAGAACTTCGGGGCTGGGGGGGCGGGGGGTGAGGAAGGGCAATACTTGGGCATTTGGGCTGGATCGCCTGAATTCGGTTGCTGACCACTACAAAACCACCACTCCGGTGGTGAACAAACTTCAGTGTCTCTCCCTGCCAGAGCAGAGTAGCTCTACTAGTATTTTTTCCAAGAGGCCGCGCACAGCCGTCCCAAGCAGTGTCCAGTAAATACAAAGCATAACCGAACTGCCTAATAACTCCAGAGAAACAGCCTGCCAGGCTCTGTCAGATGAAACTCCGTCATCTCAAACCTCCCTGGAGTTTTCCTCCGTAATCCATCACTAAAATGAAATTATATCAGTTACCATAGAAACATCTTGACCAATAGCCTGAAAATATTTTTTTTACAGAAAGTAAAATATTGTTCCATTCAAGCAAAAATCTGCAAGTCCGTCCGTGCTGTTTTGGGTAAGCTGATGTTCTGCTCACTCACCCACTCGGCAAAAGGCAAAATCTTCAATTCTCCTCTAGTGCACTGTTAGTACCAGTTATTTCTCCTATTGCACCTTTTTTTTCCTTTATGAATAAACTGCTGAGTAACACTGAGCTGTACAGAGAAAAAGTAATGAATGTCCCTTGGTTGAAACCACACACTAACATATTCGTGTAGGACCCTCCATTTTCATTCAAAATTTGTTTGATATCGGTATTCTACTCACATTTTTTAATGAAGAAATCACATCAAAATTAATTCTGGGAGTAGAAGTGAAATATTTACTCTGAGGCTGCAATCTTCACGGAAGGCCATGGGAATGAATCCCCTGGGGCCCAGGGGGAGGGAGTGGCTGAGCCCCGGGTTCCTCCGGGCGATCTGTGCGGCACGACCACCTCCACAGAAGGGAAAAGCAGAACCTGAATTTTTAGACAAAGTCAAACTGCATCCCTCCCGAGATAGTTTCTTCACCACTTTAAATAAGATCGCCGTGTGGTTCCTCAGTTTGTGGCAGTAACGTTTCATCACAAACACACGTTTATCGGGTCTTTACACCCTGCGTCTCAGCAGACGCTCGACGGACTCTTCCTCTCCCTGGTCCGATGGGACCAGCCTTCCCCGTTGGAAAACCCAGAGCCGGTACGATCAAGCACTGTTGACTGGGGCATTTCTCATATACATACAGTATGTTTTTCATCTCTGTACAATTGTTAAGATTTATAGTGTGATTGCAGGCATAAATTCTCCTTGTTCAACAAACCCAGAAAGTGACCATATGTTGTTACATGAGGCTGAATTTGTATATAGCTGTATTTTTTTTTTATTTCCAAGACAGTACAAAACTTCTGTTTTCAATCCAAACAAAGCCTGTTATGAACCTTTTTTTGCACACAGTCTGTATTTCAACAGCTTGTTTAAAATTAAAACCTAAAGTAGGAGTCATAAGAGGCCTGATTTATTATTAATCATGGGGGAAGACAAATGTTTTCAATCATGTTATGCCTACAAAATAATGCAGCTCCCACTAGTATCTTCAATGGTTCAGGCTGCTTCCTGGGCATTTTAATCTTCTATACCCGGGAGACAAAATTATGGCAATACTGGTAAGCAATGAATAGGGATTAGTATTCAAACAACCACTTAATTAATCAGAAGAAAAGGCTAACTAAGTATTAAAATTGTTCAGGATGCTCCCGCTCTGCGCACAGTGCTGGCCTCACGTTTATGTGCATAGTTGCTGGGGTATGAATACGGGGCTGCCATTCAGAGAGCACACATCAAAATGCCCATTGGCTTTTCTTCAATGTTTTCAATGCAGTAAAAACCCAGAGGCCATTAAAAGTCTGTAAAAGAACTGTTTGTGGCTTCTCAGGTTTTGGTGTACGGCGGAAGCGATAACATCCAGCCACCGATAAAGACCCTGATCCTTCATGCATCTAATGCAATTTCACAGTAAAATATTTTGCCATTGGTGAAATCACTCTCCGAGACCAGAGTATTCTGGCCACTCCAAGATTTCTAACGGGGTAGCTAAGTTTTAGGCTGATTCACATTAAGCAGTAATTTCACTGGACACGGACTGAACGAGGAGCTTGTGGCTATGCCAGAGGAGTTATCCTGCACATGAGCTACAGCTTTCAGTGTAG
>NW_008824372.1:686022-686805 GCF_000699105.1 Pygoscelis adeliae
AAGAGCATACAGACATGGACCCTTATCTGACAGCCTTTGATGTGCAGCAATGGGCTGGATAACTGTAATCATTCACAGAGTTACCTACAGCATATGATAGC
Organism: Pygoscelis adeliae; assembly: GCF_000699105.1. Classification (NCBI taxonomy): domain Eukaryota; kingdom Metazoa; phylum Chordata; class Aves; order Sphenisciformes; family Spheniscidae; genus Pygoscelis; species Pygoscelis adeliae. The sequence goes on from NW_008824372.1 coordinate 686,124, forward strand.
AATATAATTATTTCCTGTCCAGCTATAACTTTATATGATTCCCTGAACTGCAATCTGCAGGATTCAACGACGGTGATTCAGCACCCGCCCTGTTAGCAAACCACCACAAGAAGCTGGTGCTCACTCGGTGTTAGCGGGGCCTGAGTGACAGCAAGGACGTCCACTCTGACAACAAAGCGTACGCCAAGCCGTCCATAAAGTGTACCAAATAAAGTGTGTGGGCATACGTGCCTGGGCGCTTCTGCACAGAAGACTCTTCTCTGCTCGTACATTCAGGCACAAGTAACCATCATGGTCTGAATTTTCACCAGCCTTTATGACTATGCATCTCTTTTCCACCCTCTATGAAGTGAAGAAATTTCAAACGTTAAGTACACACGTTCTGGTACATCAATAAATATGTGCATATAAGGAGACAAAAATTACAGTACAATGAAGTTAAGATACAGAGAAAACACTGTCGGGGGGTGAAACACAATGTAGAGACATGTAATACTCATCCACCCTCAGACCGAATGTGGTAAATTGCATCGAGGTTAAACTCAGAAGAAAAACAAATGCATTAAAAAGTGAAATTCAACTCAGTTTTAACTATGGAGTCACAACTCTCACCTCTATAATGTAAAACAGTAAGTATTTTATTACAGGCAATGCAACCTCTGAAACTGTGTTTTCCTTTATT
>NW_008824372.1:686840-696538 GCF_000699105.1 Pygoscelis adeliae
ACAAAAATCACCATCACTGAGGTTTGCGAAAAGCAACCTCAGTACCACCCCGGTGAGCTACTGCCCGCCTGCGGCTGCCGTCCCCGGCTGCCCATGCTGGGACTCTGCATTTCCTACGACGTTCCCAGTTTCCTGCCTCAACAGTTCTGCCCTGCTCACGCCACGTAGACTAGGAAAAAGCTAAATATTATTTTGTTATCATTTTGAAACGTTGGGTATGCTGCTCGCACACTCCCTCTTTATCGAACTAGAACAAGGACTTCAAGCCAGAGAACATGCACCAGAAGGGAACTCTGTCGCTGTTCCTTCCAAGAGCACGCCCAGGAAATCTGCCCAGTAGCATCCTCTACGCAGAGCGGGGCCGCATCCGGACACTGCTCCGCCGGTGCGCACCGATGGCTGTCGCAAAGCCCTCTCCCTTGTAAAAGAAGCCTTCAGCCCTCCATCAGCATCCCGATCCTGGCAGCACTAACCATTTCAAACCTGCAGGAACTGAACACAAAAATAGCGTGAGATAACAGCAGTGCCAGTAAAAATAAAATTCTGCATCTCAAAAAATCCCGAGACATCCCCAAAAGACAAGTATATTCTTGGCCATGCAGAGACTGCAGTTAAGTGTTTTGATCGTGTTTCCACATTGCACCTTGCCATTTCTCAAGGGTTTGCTGCTGTGTCTGCCGTACAACAAGGCAGAGCGGCTGCATCGGGGAGCACGCAGGGTGTGCCTCGCCAGGGCACACCGTCACGGCTGTTTTCTGACCTCCTCTCATCAAACCAAAGCACTGGAGAGTGAAAGGGCAATATCTGATCTGCCTCCCATCTGGGAAATCATGCAGAACGGGCCTGGGACCCAGATTTCTTTGCTGTTGTTTGTGCTGTCCTGTGGAAATAAAAGCATGCTGGTGCAATCCTTTTTTCTTTGAAGTCGGTGATAAAACTGCCCTTGACCTCATCAGAGCTGGTTTACACGAAAGGTCTGAAACGCGAGGGTAAGCAAGGCTATAGACGCTTCATCCAAAAAGTCTCATGTGGTATATGAAGACATATATGTACTCATGTTTGCATTTTTGTAATTTTTAAACAAACCCAGGATCTTCTATCGATCTCCCGTCTCTCATGCATGCAGAGGCACTTGCAAGGCAAATGTGTACACAGGCCTGACTCAAGTATCGGCAGATTTTCCAGACACTATCCTTTCTTCAGAGGCACTGAGATGCTGCAGACGGTGGCAGTCCCACCTCCAGTGCTGGCTCACCCTCCCAGCACAACGCCCTCCCCGGGGGCATACCTGCCACCCACACAGCTGACCGCGTGTTCGTTGGCAAGCTCAGCACAAGTACGTCCAAGTACGTGCACTCAGACGTAGGCAAGACACAAAATTAAGGTGAAATCATACAAACAACAGATTGTACCACAAACTAGGCACATGCACACATTCACCTGGCTTTACATGTGGCACCGGCCACATTACTTCCAGTTATACCCGGTACAGTAATAATAGAAGTAACAGATTTGGTAAAATGACCTCTGCTTTAGGCATGCACTTTCCATCAAAACGTGAAGCTAAAAACAATGAATACCAGACAACGGCTTTACCTCCAGCAGAAGGTGCCTGACACTTCTCAGTCAGTCGTGCTTTTTATAATAAAAGATGTTGATACAATCGACTCCAAGACTACGAGTTCAGTTTTCAAGTGCGGACACACGAGTGTCGCTTCTCCCTGAAAATACCATCAGGCAGTTTGGGCACGCCGGCAGCCAGGGAGTCTCGGTGTGACTGCCCTCTTACGCTGCCTGCACATGCTGCAGCTTGCTCTGTCCTCCAGCTTTGCTTTAAAACCGTCATTATTTCGAATTTAAAAGCTTTGTCACACTCACTTCTTAAAAAGAAAGAGAAAGTGCTATGATTTGGCCAGCATCTCCTCGAAAACATCGCTAAGGGCCCCGCTGAAACCCACAGGAGCAGCCAGCAGGACGGGGAGCCGGCACGCCGTGGTCTGGCACGCCGTGGTCAGAGCATGCCATGCTCTGCTCCGGCAGCACCCGCCCCGCCGCCGCCTCCAGCCCTCCTCCTCCTCCTGCCCTTCTGCAGCTCTTCCTCCCTGCCTAGTACTCGCTGCTGGTTACCAGCGTTAGCCCAGCTAGCTCGTTAAGGGGAAAACCAATATACCTAATCACAAAACTTTTGATGAAACAACACTGCCGCATGGAAAGCTTGGCCAGCGTATCAGGAAAGAGATTAAAGAAACCGGAGTATTTAATGACTGTTGGTAAATTAAAATGTCCAGACAAAAAACTGGCGAGAAGTCTGAATGACTGGGAATCGGTTTAAAACCAGTGAGGTGGGCTAAGCAATCCCCTTGGAACTGAGAGCTGCGGCTCTCTAGTATCGATGGGAAGCAATTCAGGTTTATCAATTTTCTGTAAACGCACTCTCCCACCGAAAAAAAAAAAAAGAAAAAGAAGTGATCAGCAGTTAGCGACAGAGATGTCTCATTATAGCCACTCTCTTCAAGCATTCACCAGGTGTAAATATCATAGTTCTCCAAACTGCCAGATTTATACATATTTTGCCTCTCCTGCCATCTGTGCATCTGCCATTTCCAACATACACAGCATTTAGCTATCCAATTTATTGTTCTCATCTGGTTGGGGCTTTTAAGTATGTGTTTAAGTTTGGGTCAGAAGTTCCCATCTCTGTACGGATGTGATTCAAGCAGAGAGAACAGATTCAGAAAAGTCAATACGAAACCCCACGCATATGCCCCATAAATTGAGAGCCAAGACTCCCCAGGGTGTGTTTCAGTTACTCAGCAGTAACTGGGACGTGTATCAGCCTATTCTCCAGTGATGGTTAACACCAATGTGCAGTGAAGGCGATGAATACTGCCATGGCGTGTAACTGACTCCAGGAAAAAAAATAAGCAGCTCCTGCTTCTGCTGGGAATAGAAAGCAGATGGAAATTTCGCCTGCTCTGCCATTCCGGCACGGAGGATCCCTTCCACCGGACTGGTGCTGCCAGCTGCAAAAGATAAATAGCTGTACACATTCTTGAATGGACACGGTTAATACTCTTTGGATTTAAATTGGTCTCTTTTTCATGAAAATGTGTCCTGTTTACTGCTCAACCTGCAGTATTAACACAGTGAATTATTTTAATTTCTCCAGAGTTGTTCATTTGTCCATTAAGTGAGACATTACGGCTATTATTGGATTGTTGCTGCATCAAAAATTCACTTCTACCGAGCTGCATTAAACCTTCTCTACCATGAACCACATGTTCCCAATATTGGGAGTTTCTTCTACAACACTTAAAAAGTAGCATTAAGTGCATCCTGCAGGTGCATTTATTTCCAAATGAACACTAAATGCAGACCTATAAGGAAACCCCGAGACCCCAAAGCAAGCCATTCACTGATATGCACAGGAAGCACAATAAGGACTGGTTTTGTTTTCATCAAATATTCAGCGGTTTATGAAAATTTAAAATGGAAAAATGACTGAGGGAATACTTTTCCTAAGTGCAATATTAAAAGGCAAGCCGTGAATCCTGCACTGTGCACGCACCCGTGTGCAGACCTTACCGGACTGCCGGGACGAGCAGCTCCCCGTCAGTCAGACGTGGAAGACCAGCAGCCCAGGAGATCACAGCACGGTGGTTCCTGCAGACACAGAAAGTTGCTTTTCCCCACCACTTCCCAGCCACTAACTCTCATTAAAAATAAGTTAAATCTATATTTACCACTTTCCTGCTACTATTTCACAATGTAAAAGTACAGTTTCAGTTGATTCAAACATATTGTCTACAATAGATCTACAAAGATTTATCTTCTGTAACAAATGGGAGACCACATATGCAGAAGAAAACAGTTTTACTGATAAAAAGTCTATTATACAGTAAAACCTGGCTCTTCTTAACTTGCAGATGTGTAAAATCAGCATGCAACTGAGATTTATCTTTACTCTTTGTATCTTATTCTGGGCTCTTCTGATCCCAAGCCCATGAGCATTACCAGCCAGCTTCCCGCTAAGTATGTTTCAAGGGTTTGTTCTGAATAAGGAAAGCCTGAACAGCATTAGGTCAGGCTAACTCAGAAGCCCTCTAGCCGCGTAATTAAATTCTCACCTCTGGTCATTTCTCATTACAACATCCTAGGGACACCGTATCTCCTGCGCTGCACTTACCAGTCAGTCACCCCAGCTCCCCTAGAGTGCAGAAATTAGGGTTAACCACAGACTGCTAGTTTAACGCTGCAGCAAATGCCAATGTTTTCTGACCTTTGCTAGCAGCATTCGTGTGCCACGGCTGGTGCGTGGCAGCGTGCCCTCCTCATCTCCCCCAGCCCATACGGGTGGGTGTTCAGCTCCGCTGCAGCAGCCAAGGGAAGGACACAGGCTCTTGCTGGGGAGCGACCGTCCCCCCAGCAGACGCCACAGCAGACACGGTGGGAAATTGCAGCTATTTGCTTTGGTGAAACCATTTTGAACATTTATCGCAGATTTGCTCTTAAGTGTCAGCCACCAAGTTGACAAACTAACTGCTGAATATGTGTGGAAATGGTGAAAGTTTAAAATACAGCGTATATTTTTATCACTTCGATTGTCCTTATATCAAAAAATCTGGCTACATGGCCACAATTATTTGTGCGAGGACAGGGAACAAATGTCAGTGCAGCCATCGAGCACAGAACTACCAAACAGCAAAATGGTCCGTTGCCTTCCCAATTTGTCACATTCCCTAGTGCTCCGTGGGGTGGGATTGCTGCCTGCGGTGCAAAGCACTGACCACGCTTCAGGCCAGGGTGGTTCCTACCGTTATTTACTTCTACAGTATGAACATCATGTTTTCCTTCCTTGCTACAAGCTGTCAGTTTAAAACATGAAAACAACGAAGATAAGATTTCTAATGTTAATATTTCCAATTATATTTGCTGGTGGACCAAGCAGATACTTTAAGCTGCTGGGAACAGGTCCTTACCTCAGTGTTTGACATGCGGTCATGCTCCACGCACCCAGGAACACGGTGTATGGCGTAACGTCCCACTGGGCTCAACACATCACAGGGCTCCGTATGTACAGTCATGGCATGTGTGTTCTTCGGCACTTTTCACATCATTACAAATAAATGCAGCACCCACACCTCCAGCACCGGCGGTTTTTGTGACAGATCTCATGTCAGCAGGCTGGCTGCATCAGCTCGCTCAGCACCACCGAGCAGCAAACAAATTACACTGCATCGGCGTCGGGGGGGGTGTGCTGGAGAGTCTGCTGTGACCGTGTATTGCATACCTGTGCAGAGGGGTCAAGGTAAGTACTCCTGCCCTTTCTACGCAAGTCTGCTTGGTCCACCTTTAAATAACTTCACGTGTAAGTCCGCACTGTGCCGGTACAGCGCACAGCCATGAGGAATGGGTATTCATCAGCTACACCCAGAGAAATGGTTTGCAAGTACTCTGTAGTGCCAAGAGTTTTGGCAAGGGGCACACACGTGGTACCTGGGTTTAGAGCAGCACCCTTCAGTCTGCGCGAACTGAAAAACTGCTTTTCATTCATTGCACATTTTATCTCCCTTTTTAGCATGTTTGATGTGGAAAGAAAATCAAGTTTAGTGAACTCTGATGATAAAATATTCAGAAGTTATTGTCTGAATAAGCAGACTGACACTGAAACGCAGTAGAGTGTGCGTATAAGGAAAAGGTGGCAAGGAGCAGAGTTTATGGACACAGAACCTACCAGGTTAAATGTTTCCCTACTGTAATTTTGTGTTGACTTGGTCCAGCATCTGCCCACCTTCGACAAGCCCTGTCTGCGTATTCCAGGGTATTCACTGGGCTTGATACCCAACAAATCACTGCAACTCCAGTTACTGCCAGCTCAGCCCAAGCATTTGGAATATTCCTATCCTCCTGCTTTAAAGGTTTCTTTAAAGACAGTGAGTAATAGCAAACCTCCTTTCTGAAAGACAATTCATTCTCATGGAGGTAGAGGGTAAAACCTGGCTTTCTGCCCAGGCATCCTCGTACCCCGGTTTAGCCCAAGGTTCTGGGTGTTGGTTTCCAGGCAGGACGCGGGGCTGTACCAGCACTTGGCAATCCACCCCTCCGGACATACAGACTGAGTGACAGCTGCCTTATTGAAGGGCGTGTGGAAGTAATACCATTAAATACATGCATTTTTAGAATACATTTGTTGTTGATATCTGCCTTTCACATAGGACAAGAATAATAAAAAACCCAACAACAATAAATACCAAGTTCGCGACAAGAAATAGCGGCCTGGGACGGGACCAGACAGGAAGGCGAAGCTACTTTTACATACCAAAAAATCTGAAGCTTCACAAACCCCAGCCTTCCTCCGGTCACACATGTACAGCCCTTTTTTAATGGGGGGGGGGGGGGGGGGGGGGGGGGGCATTTTTGTTAGTGGGGGGGGGGGGGGGCGGTGTACACACACACATGTGCATGCGCGACTGGAAGCTACTGGGAGGGAGATGGTAGTGCTGAACCAGAGCAGTGATAAGGAATAGTTTTAAGACACTCCTAATGATACTTATATTAAGACTTGCTTTTAGCAGCACCACGGAACAGGATTTAACTACCGACAACGAATGCTCCCCAAAGTGTGCTGGCACATGGGAGTTCGGCTGAAAAACCAGTGTACATACAAGATAAATAATTTTAACTGCTATGTCGATCTCTGAAGCAGTAAACAGATAACGCCAGTTCTCCGGGGGGTTGCTGAATCTTTCTTTACAGATACAAAATAGAAACTACATCTCTAAGATTATGCTCTATTGGAGAACAGGCAATTAAAACTAGGCCACAGTGTTTGATTTTCAATATCTCATTTAAATCTTGTAACAAAGTTCAATTAATGGTCTTGGAAAAGTTTTCTAAAATTTAATGCTGCTTCACTGCAATACTTTTATGACTTTTTCTACTGCACGGCCTTTCTTCTTCCCTTTGAAATCAGGCAATATTATGGAAATATTATCTTTGTAAATACGGCTAAAGATGATGGTATTATTGATTTCAGATAGCCTTCAAGTTTCAGACAAATTTCCACATCAGCCTGGAGGTACAGAATAAAGATTTCCAATGTACTAAATTATTCAGAACAGTCATTCCTAAATGGAGGGGTGAGAAACATCCCCAGGAGGAGCAGGGTCATGGTGCCTCAGGGCTGACCGACCAGAGGGAAAAGAGGGATGCTGCGGAGGAGGCGGGCGGGAGCGGAGCGTCACAGACTGAGCAGTGAGAAATTTCAGAATAAATTAATTTTAGTTCTTCTCCAGCCCCAATCCTGTCCCTGCCCCAGTCATTCACAGCAAACATCCAAAATGCCCTCCAGAATAAATACCATTGGCCTTGAGACCTGATTTTGTTTATCTGTTGCTAAAATACGGTAACCTACACACACACAAAAATGATACTTTACTTCCTAGCAATCACAGCCACCTCTAAATTCAAGAACTTTCCTAGAAACAAGGATTTTTTTTTCCAAATAAATCTGAATGTCACCCACTGCTGTAAGACCTTTGAACTGCAAATATCAGCTAAGGACAGTTTATGACTAACATTTAGTAGTTGTTAAGCATTTCATTTGCTGCTGGGGAGATACATAAACGTCAGTCACTCAGGTACGTCTGAAAAACATTTCAAATTTCTTAGACTGTGGTTACAGCTGTCTTGGCTGGTGTCAGGTCGTATCCTAGCCCGGGCAGGGGCGCAGCACCCTCCGCCCCCAGGAGCGGGATCCTGCTGCCCCCCTGGGCAGCCCATGCCCATGTTAAGCCACCACCACAGGAGAGAGCTTTTTTCTCACATTTAAATGGAATTTCCTGTATTGCAACCAGGAAAATCAGAGTGATCTGTGTTGGCAATTCAGAGAGCTTCTCTGACAGTGCCTGTGACAGGGTTTCCTCAAGTCTAACCGAGCGTGCGGGGCATCGCTTGTCTTGACAACATACCTTCAAAGTAGTCTTTATTTGTGCTCAAATGCCATGTATGGATTCCACACAAAGGACCTTGTACCATTAGTAGCTCTCATCGTATACAATTTATACAGTTCTATTACTGCATCTTGAAGAGTCTGCAGGTACAGAGAGAGTTGTCCCAAACCTGAGGCCAGTAACATACCCATAAATGATGAATGCTGATCCATGCAGCAGAGGGGTCGGAGAAGGAAGCATTTCCCAGCACCAGCCAGGCTGTGCGGCTGGGACGTGGCTGACTCCTGCACCGGCCGGGGAGTTCCCTGGTCGTGGCTCTGATCTAAGACTTAGCTCTTTCACTGCCACTGGAAGAAAAAGAAATAAACCCTTTAATAAAACTGTAATTTCCACCTAAAATGATACTAAACTTGCACATCAGTGAGGACAAAACAAATGAAAAAAAGTGGGGTTTTGGATTTTACCATTTAATGCTGTTACAGTTGACTGTACAGGCTAACCGCCTGCACCGAGGCGGGATCCAGAAACTTCAGCTGGTGCAACCAAGCAGTATGACTACCCATGCAAATCTAAACTGTAATCCTAATCTAAATCTAACTGTAAACCTAATCCAAATCTAAACTGTAATATTAAATTTCTGTAATATTGACAGAAATTAAACTTTTATTCTTGCTGTGGATATGGGAGACTGAAATTCACTTTGGGAAAAAAATTGGGGTTTTATTTTTGGCTTTACTTCCAGAATTCCTCAGCACAGGGCATTTTCATGCTGCAGCTCCATTATGTGAAAATCAGGAATAACATTTTTCTCTCCAGGCCTCTACATTTACTCTCTGACTGTTTCCCTGAGAATATGACACAATTTAGACTGCAGCGCTTTTACAAAAACACCCAATTTTCAGGACCAATTTCCACCTGAGAAAGCGGCTGCAAGGAGTCAGCACTGTGGTGGTGGGAGTGAGCCAACAAATGACAGAAACTCGTTAAAGCTCACTGCAAATTATCTCATTAAGCGCTTTCAGATTGGAAACCGTGTCTCAGCAACGAGACACAATGCGGTGGCGAAGAATGGATGTCTTCAAAATGGGGTTTTATAATTATCAGGGTAACACAGTTCCCAGCGTAACCCCTTGCACCACAGACGTGAGAGATGCATCAGATTTAAGAAGATCTTAGATCACGCCAGGCCCACCCCAGGACTGGACCCCCGGGACCTGTGGCACTGCCAACGGCAGGTTTGGGCTCGCTGCCTGCGCGTGAGCAAACCCTGCAGAGCTGCTGGTGGCATCCCCGGGGCTGCCGGAGCCCAGGGCTGCCCGGGCTGGGCAACCAGCTGTGTGCAAGTGCCTCCGGGCTGCCTGTAATACAGCTCTGGGTAGAGGAAGCAGGCAAGCAGCGGGGCAGGCTGCTGTGGATACTGACCTTACTGTCGTGGGGTTGATTTATACCGCTATATGGAATTTACAGCAGCATCTCCACTGGGACAAGCTATCAATTTTCCTTCACTTTCAATACTGTAAAGCCATTTCATAGAGAACCAACTCCAGGGGCAGTGTGGTGATCTTGTTGAAGCCAGATAATTATTATATATTCACAAGAGCTATCAGAGAAGACACCTAGCTGTCTGCTGGGAACCTTAGTCTGGGAAGAACACTCGGCCAAATTAAGCGGGGCCTGGACTTCTCCTGGGCAGGGCAGGCTGGGGACGGGCGGCTGCACGGCCCGTGCTGCTCTGCTGCATGGTGC